>NC_138769.1:335161594-335761594 GCF_965119305.1 Pelophylax lessonae | reverse complement strand
GAGGGGAATGTTTTTTTCTCAACAAAAGTGGGGTTATCCTTTATTTTTATTTTTTTATTTAATAATGTTTTTTATTGAAAAGAAAAAAAGGTTTTCCAGCAAGAAAAACAAGAAAATAGAAGAAAAGTGAAAAAAAATTTGAAAAATTCAAAAGATTCCAAACAAAACATTAAATACAAAATATGGCCATATTAGCATAACATGGTATAGTGTGTGAGTTATCCTTTAAACCCCTGTGTTCAGTGAAATCAGTGGGCTCCTTCACAAGGACCTTCACCTCTATTATAATGGGCAAAAGGTTTCTCGATTTTTTTTTCAAAGAAGCATGATATCTACAAGAGATGTGCATCTCAGAAAAAATGTGTTTATTTTGGATTAATTTGTCAAGTAAATAATTTTGGTTTTGTTATATTTGTTATGTTAGAATGATTCGTTTCCGGAATTTGTTTTGTATATTCGGATTTCTTTTGCATATTCATGGTCCTGAATCCATTTCTATTTTCAGAAGTTATTTTGGAAAATTGGCTATATTCGTTTTAACATGTTTATTCGTTATTTTGGGAGAAAATTTATGCACTCTGAGCCATCCCTGCAAATCTAACCCACAAAGAGAAATATAATGAGAAATTACCGTAAATTAGCTAATTCGGATATCGACTGGAGCATCCGAAAGTAACGAATGGAACAAAATTCATTTTGGATTTATTTGTTATGTTAAGATTCAGAGATTCTGATGGATCCACAATCATCAAACCCAAAAACAATAAGTAGGACTCATTGTACAGCATTTCACTTTTATACCTTACTGTAAAGACTGCACTTAATTGCATGGTATGCTATATATTTTTGTGATGGTATTCACCGTCACTCGAGGTGAAGAGCAGATACTTAATGGTTTGAATTGCTTCGGATGGGACAGTAATATTTGTCAACCATATCTTCATATAGAAATAAGAAGATTTAATACCACCTTACACAGTGTATTCCATGTGCTTGTCTGTGAGAGAGACACACAGACTGTCATTGGCAGACTTCTCTATTGTTTACGTATTGGGAGGGAATGTGGATTGTGCCTGTCTCATTGTTAAATGTTAATGACCTCACATTGCTCTGTCAGCCTTAAGATAAGCTTATTATGGGATTTATATGTGTATGTGGATTGGCTGCTAAGGGGGAGGAGGATTGTCCCACAGTATTTATCTTTGTGTACACTGTATGGGAGTGTAAAACTCTGTTTTCATTGGATTGTGAATGTCAGGGCCTGTTTTTAACAAGGTCCACCTGGGCGGTAACCTTGTGGGGGAAAACTGTATAAAAGTATGTTTCTTATTCAATAAATTTGAGTTATACTTCATCCTCAATCTAGAGTCCTGTCTCTCATTGGGGGAATATGCTACAAGGGATTGCTATGTCCTTCATACTCCCTTGTATAATCACTCAGCTCTTGTAAAAGCTTGTGTAAGAGCTTGTCCCTGCTGCACTCTCTGAGGAAAGAGAGGTTCACCCACAGGAACCTGGAGCCTTGTCGTAGGTCCAGGGTGGGTAGGAGATGGCGAGACCACAACCAAGCTGTGGTGGTTCCTGGGGTCTGAGGTGCATATGGTGTCGGGTGGAGTGCTTGCAGCCCTTGGGAAGCACTAGGAGCATCCGTCAACGGAGGTACCAGGTCAGGGTGCCGGTTGATCCGTTACAATTTTTTTCTGCTGGTGTTAGATACTGCATGGTAGTATATTACACAAGCTTAAATTAATAAATTTAATTATTAATAAATATTAATAAATATTTTATTTACAGTCGCTTCTTAAAATATCTTGAATCCAAGATGTCCTTTATGCCATAATTATAGATATTACAGTATTATAAAGTTTTTTTCTAATTATTCCAAAGTAGTATTGTCTAGATCAGAAATTCCCATAAGGGACCTTTTGATTCAAAGTTGGAAATTAGAAAGTTTAGCCCTTCTAGCTAAAAGCAAAGTTTTGCTCTCTTGAAATGAATAAATAGTAAGAGACAGAGTCTAAAAAACACTAAAACACACCAGTGTCTGTGATTGACTGATGGATTGAACAAATATGAAAAGAAAACTAGCAATTACTTTATTTACACCAAGGTGTTTTTCCTTCAAAGTGTTTTCCATTAAAATCAATTGAAACCCATCAAAAAGCATGTACATAAAATGATGCGCTATAACATAAAGTGCTCATTTGAAAAAATGACTGGTGCTCTTTAAAATTAACATACCTAGCAAAATCAACCAAATCACAGACTAAAACTGTACATAGGAAAATAGGAAAATGTGATGTATATGTCCATGATCAAACAAAGACATTTCCAAAGCGGATCTGTGATTCATACCACCATTGTGTGGAGATTCAAAACTTACCAAGAGGTCGTGATCCCCCTCCCCCCCCCATATTTGTGTGGTTAAAGAGCACTTAGAGGAGTACAGTACATAGCCCCCCATCAGCAGTAATATCATATCATCCAAATCCTCTAGCTCCTTCAGATATCCATATGTCTGTGAAAGCATAGCATGGAAACAAAGACAAGGGAATGCTCCCAATGATGTAAATCTGGATACATTCTACTTATTTGTAAAAGAGATTTTAAAAACTCACATTTGCGATGCATAAAAGAGCTCTGTGTAGGCACAAAATACTCAGGTTCATAGCATTACTATGTGGTGATGTCAGAAGCTTCCCTCACCCAGTTTCGTCACAAGTGGACGTCATCAAAACACGTTTGTGACACATTTTTAACATATGATGCAAAGCACTTTTTATTATATATAAATGCGCATCATAATGCACATCAACGCATGTTTTAATGCAAGGACTGTATCGTGCTCAATGCATGAAAACATGAACATTTTGTTCATGTGGAGTGATCCCTTAAGTGCCACATCCCAAAATTTAAATTTTTTTTTTCTTGTTGTGGTAATATAATGTTGATGAACTTGATGTTCTTTTGTATAACACATTACTCATATACTAATTACCTTTAGACCACCCTCTGCGGGCACCCCTGAAGAAGGAGTTCGGTGTTTCTACTCCGAAACGCGTCGGGTGAATACCCGGGGGTCATGTGGTTTAGTTTCTACTGTATATGTATTTTATGAACCAACTTGCCTTTTCAATTTTATCTTTTTGTATCATACTCTTTAATAAAGTTTTCAAAAAATCAATAATTGTGTACTTTTGATCGAATAGTGCCTAAAAAGTCCCGCCCAAGGGGAACCTTATTGCATTTATAATGCATGAAAACATGTGCATTGCTGTGCAGTACAGTATTAATTGGCCCTTACCAAAGTAAAAAGTTAGCTAACATCCAATCATATGTAGGGGAATTTAAAAATATAGAGCTTGCTCCTCATATTATTTAATGTTTTAAAATGTTCTTTTCAGCTCATTTCATACTGTCGAAAATCTGACCATTAATTTGCTGATTCTTAGGGATGAGTTTCAGATTTGGACTGAACCAATCTCCAGTCTGAAATGTATATGATTGGCAAAAAGGCTGAACTAAATGAGGTGTTTGGCTTAACTGAACCTCTAGCTGCAGTTGGAAGTGAAACATTTAGCAATGACAGCTTCCTGCTCAGACTGGTTATGGAGAGCTGGCGGCTGCCAGCTTCCTGGAAACCAGTGTCATATCCCACCCCCTAGGATCTTCCTGACTGACTTGTGAAAGTAAACAAATCACACTGATGATGTCTGACAGGTAAAAAAAAAAATGGTATGGGGCCCCTCACAAAATGTATACCAGCCCTTTAAGGTCTGAAAGGATTTTAAAAGGGAAATCCCATGTGCAAAACAAAAAAAAATGGCCTGGGCCCTCAAACTCTGTACCAGACCCTTTAGGTGTGGTTTAGACTTCAAGGTAAACCGCCCATGCACAAAAGCAAAACATGCGTGCAACCACATGCAACAAACATATCACAGGTGATGTAATTGACCAATAATTAACCTGAGATCACCCTTGATGTTACTGACTAATTATGGTAATGTCCATACTTGCTTAATGACATCAAATGGAATACTCTACCACTCTGTTTACATTCAGCTGTTAGCTAGGGATCTGTCATTTGATGTTGTCAGGAATGAATTATGGTGGCATTCAACATGCTCTTTCACAGGGTTGAGAGGCATCCTTTATCATGACTGATGTGGATCTATTATTAATATACAGGATTTGTATAGTGCCAACAGTTTACGCAGCGCGTACAACAAAGGACAGACAGTACAATTACATTACAGTTTAATACAGTAGGAATCAGAGGGCCCTGCTCCTCCTAGCTTACAATCTAAGAGATATGCATCACTGGACCAAATAAATGTTGATGGATTTACATTATGGGATTACATTTTTTTTTGGCTTTTTATGTTTTAATAAATGACTTGTCAAAGCGTGTCTGTGTGTTTATTTACTTTAAATATTTTTTTACTATGTACCCCTTACACCGGTTGAGGGTAAGAAGGCCTTGTCCTCATCAACAGGTCCTCTTTAGCAGGGTACCCTCCCCATGTTGAGGGCATGTGGCCTAGTATAGTTCAAGAGGGCATGGGCTGTATGGTTGCCCCCACTTTCCTGGCCTGCCAGGCTGCATGCTCAGATAAGGGTCTGGTATGAAATTTAGGGGGTCTCACCCAATTTATTTTCTTGTTTTTTTTTGCATTGGGCCCCATTGACATCTACACTAGACTCTCATCTAGAAAAATGCTCTGGTATGCATGTTTAGTGGGAACCCTGTGCCATATTTTTGTTTGTGTAGGGTCCCCCATTAGGGTTTATTTTTCTTTGGTACATGTTCCCCTGGGCAGTAGCCCCCCCCCCCCCGAAAATAGTAATTTATGATTTCTAATAGTCAACACCCATTATTTCAAGGGAGTTCAGCTTCAGCATACCCTAACCCAAACTCAAGTACATTTGGCTCATCACCAATAAATCTATGTACTCCACCTTGTCCATAGGATGTATATCATCATACTTTTTAGAAGCGGTCCTGGATTACTGGTTTGGGCTCACATTTAGCTTCACTGCTCATAGATAATTTATTTTGACATATTTAACAGTAGGGGGATTTTACAGGCTTCCAACTGGGAACACATAATTACCTATTTACGAAGAGGGCTATGTGTTGTGTATCTTACAGAGAAATGTGCATGTGACTGATTCCTGGTAAGTGAAGTTTAATTTCTGGGTAATACTTGTTGATCTTCCCGAAATCCAGTGTGCCGTTAACTTCATGTCTGGTATGAAAACACATGAAATGACTAATTGTAACCAGAGATGTGCAAATTCCTATTGTATCATGGGAGCTGTTTGTTTTTATCTGTTTTTTCTTACATTGCTCTGGCGTTATGTCATGAGGTCACATAGGTGGATTTACTGTTTAATGGAGTACTTCTACGATTGACATAACAGTCTTTATTGCTGCAATCTGTTAACTGTTTTCTATGTGCCTTTGCAGTGACCTTTGTTGATCTGGAAAAACGCAGGTCATGCACATGGTGTGAACGAACCCTAAAGCTCAAATAAACTTTAAGTTTTAGATCAGATCTAATCCAATGTCCACTTTTGTCAATTTTTTTGTGAATTTTTAACATCCAATTATGAGTTACATGTTGTTGTGTGCTTTTTATTTTGCATTGTGGAGCAATTCAATGCATTTATGAGGCTTTATTATAAGTTTTTATTCATCATGCATTTTTTGTTTGGTCACTGAGAATTGATTTCCTACATTGATACCCTTGTTGTGGTCTTTGGAAGGATCTACAGTACTTCAAGGGCCTGTCAGCGCATACAACAAAGTCATTAAAATGCGCTATATGTGCATTTTCATGCATTGCTATATACTCATATGGGTCTCACAGCATATGAAAAATACACAGAAAATGTCTCACTTTTCAAAACACAGTGGGGTTGATATACTAAAGGCAAATCGACTTTTCACTTTGCAAATTGCAGTTGCACTCTGTAAGAGCAGTTGCCCTAGGGCTTAGTAAATGAGCAGAAGCATTGCTGACTTCAATCATCTAAGCCTGTGCAAGAAAAAATTCCTTTTTTTAATTTTTTCTAACTTTCTAACGTACTTAGGGTTGCCACCTTTCTTGCAAAAAAATACTGGCCATGCTAATTTGCATAATTACTTATGTATGCGTGACATCACAGCTATCAATTACCACACCCGCTTCCCTGAAGCTCCACCCAATCTGCATAATTAGTCTCTGCCTACTTATCATCAGATTATAGGGTCTACTCAATAAAGAGAGAATTACAGGAAAATGAAAAGGGAATTTCAAACTTAAGGCCAAAGTAACAGAGTTGGAATAATTCTCCCATTCAGCGGCACTACTTCTGCCTAAAGTTTAAAATTCTCATCACAATTCCTTGCAATTCTCTCTTTATTGAGTAGGCCTTTTTGGAAAACCCAGTAGAGAGAGGGAGAGAAAGAAAAAGAGAGAGGAAGAGAGACACTTTTGAAGTATTGTTTGGGCATAAGATAGTTTCTTCTTCCTCACCTCATGCAGCTTGCAGAGCAGCTCCATGCCACAACACTGGAAGCCTGGACATCCCTGAACACTTCACACAGTCTCCCAAACTTCCCCGCACACTTCAGCCTTTGCCAGCACCCCCATCACACACATTCTCGAATCACACAAACCTATTACTACCCCATATAACATCTGGCAATCCTCCCAGCCATGGGAGAGCTGACTTTACACTAAGAGTGGAAACAGGCTCTGAAGGTGGAGATGAGTGCCTTCTATCTATCCTCCCTCCCCAATAAATCAGTATGATGAATGACAGAACTCTGGTCAGGGGAGGAAGGGCCCCCCTGTTTTACAGCTTCAGCCGATAGATGTCTCTCCGCCTCTCTCTCCTGGCTCCCCCCCCCTGCTGGGTTCAGACCTGTACAGGTGGTTGGGGTGGGGACACTGAGCGGAGGAAAGGTGAGTGAGGGTTGGTAGACAGGTGACAGGTCAGTGAACTCGCCGTGCTGGTGGCTCTCCTCTTCTCAGACTTTAAAAGTTCCCGCCTTCAGGCTCTACTTCTTTTTCGGTGAGTGCAGCACTGATTCAGCTCCAGACAGGAACAGTGACAGAAGAGGATGATTCCGCCCTTTACTAAAGCACACAACTGGACTCATCACCCTCTGGTGGCCATGCCCGCTCACTCAGGACTGACCAATCTGCAAACAACCAAGCAGCACCTGACTTCCTTGGATGTGGAGGAGGTAGGGGAAGGGATCTCCCTGACTGATTGTTATTGATGCTGCAAGCTTTGCAGAAAAAGCAATCAGCTTCTAGGTTTTTTTTTCAAAGCTTAACCAGCTCAGGACTGGAAGGATTTGCCACCTAATGTCCAGGCCATTTTTTGAGATTCAGCACTGCGTTACCTTTACGTAAAATTGCGCGGCCGTGCAACGCTGTACCCAAAAAAAATTGATGTCCTTTTTTTCCCACAAATAGAGCTTTCTTTTGGTGGTATTTGATCACCTCTGCAATTTTTTTTTGCGCTATAAACAAAAAAAGAGCGACATTTGTGAAACAAAAAACAATATTTTTCACATTCTGCTATATAACATTCCCAAAAAAAAATTTTAAATCAAAAATTTTCATCCTTTTAGGCCAATTTGCATCTGTCTTTCTATCATTTAAACCAGTCTGCCCATTCTCTTCTGACCTCTAACATCAACAAGGTATTTTCATCCACACAACAACCGCTTACTGGATATTTTCTCTTTTTTGGACTATTCTCTACTCTTCCGCTCCACTGTACTCCCACAGATCAATATGTAATCAAACTTGATGTAAAGTGGTATCATAAAGAGAAAAAGAAACACTCACCATAATGTAAACCAGTAGAGTGAATCGTTTTAATAAGATATATGCATTTACAAGGAATGGGTGATAAACAGGCACTTCACATCACATACTCTATCCATGTGACAGAAACAAAGCTGGCAGTTGTAATGATATACTGTACTGGACACACAAAAAGCTGTAGCTGTTCAGTTATCATAGGTCAACCATGACAGTCTTGTAGAACAGTTACACATTGCAGCAGTGACTGACCTTACCCCCTCCCTCCTCCTTTAATTCATGGAATGCATAGGTTTTACATTTCAACACAGAGACATCAGAAACCCGCGCTTAGCCCTGTGCAGAGCTGTAAACAGCTAATTGAGTCCAGGCAGGATGTCTGTTTCTGCTGTCCAGGCCTATCGTAAAACTATGACCAAATCCATTAAGGATACCCGGAACTAATGGGGATAGTAAAAGGCAATTATAGAGCTCTGCCCAATTCAAAACGTAACAAATCCACACATAATTCATAAACTCAGACAGGAACATGACACATCAATAATAAGTATATAGTTGAATGAGAAATGTTGTACTGAACAAAATAAAATACATGACCACACTAGCACATATAGAAGGGAAGATAGCTATTAGATATTCCCTGGGTGACAAGTTTATCTGAGCTACCCTGTGTTTAGTATCTCTGGGTGTGAAATTCAATGCTGAAAAATAATCTATCAGTTTCATACCATCACACCTTATATCATACCATGTTCCTGCTTTGATGCTACCACCTTTGTATCATCAAAGCAGGAGCATCTGTCAAGCTTGAGAACTGATAATACCTGGCTCATCGACTGAACACTGATAACACCCATTACATTGATTGCAAGTATTCTTCCTCCTCAATTCTACCTTATTTCTTTATTGCTGAATTATGTCTCTATTTCTTTGAAACACCTTTTTTCTGTAAATATTTTATTTGCACCAACTTTGACCTTTTCATTATTAAAACCATATTTTGAAAAGTGTTAACCTTGTCCCTAAGCTCCTAATGCAAGCTAAAAAAAGAACCTGTCTCTTCAAGAGTGCTACTGTATAAGATAAATCCTATGAACATACCTGTCTGTGGTGAAAAATTCAAAAATCATAATTGGTATTGCTAAAATTACGAGTTTCCCCAAAGAGGTTGGTGGCAGTTAAAGGGGTAATTGCCTAATTAGCCTAGTGACAATCACTCTCAGGCTGCTGGCACCTAGATTGTGGTCCAGCGAGCTGGAAAATCTTTGTGCAGTGTGCAGCTGAGATTGGCATTGTTATTTAAGTGACAGCGTGGTGTGAGCTTGGCTGATCCTTTGTCACGAGTTAGTGAAAAGGGCAAGGATCTGATACCTGCGTCCGTCACAGCAGTGGCGTGTGTTCTGGCTCCACCCAATGCGTTTCATCATTTGTGACATCATTAGGGGGATAGTGCTGTACTGTTGTTTATTAAATTAAGATTTATGCTTGGAAATAAAAACAATTTAAAAATTGCTGGTTTTTCTCTCTTTCTTCTTCTTACATTGTATCTCCAGCAATTTTTTTATTTTTTACTGTGGATACAGTGGGGTTTAGAAAAAACCCATGCCAGTTTTTTGTGATCTTTGTGTCCTGTTGGGGAGATTTTTCCCTACTATCTGTCCAAGAGACACAAGAGAAAATGAGAAGAAATCTCTTCAAAGCAGAAGTAAAATTTCCTATTTAGCAGTTATCACCAGGTCAGAAAGATTTCCTTTCACCCCTGTTTTGATAACAACCGTCATACAATCTACCTTAACCTCCCTGGCGGTATGATTATTTCAGATTTTAGGTGCTGGCAGCGGTACCATTATTTTGCATGTACTGTAATTCTTAAGGATGAGCAGCCGAAACCAACTATTTACATATGATTTTTTTTTACTGTGCGTTCTTCTTTATAACATCTTGGGTATGATAAAGTTTGAAACACAAAATCATGAATTATAATATAATTAATAACTATAAATATATAGTTATTATATAGGGAATGAGGAATGGGCAAAAATTTCAGTCTCTTGATGTGCATAACTGATAGAGACATACCCCAAGTGACTTACAGCTGTAATCACAGCAAAAGGTGGCGCTACAAAGTATTAACTTAAGGGGGCTGAATAATTTTGCACGCCCAATTTTCCAGTTTTTTATTTGTTAAAAAAAGTTTGAAATATCCAATACATTTTGTTCCACTTCATGATTGTGTCCCACTTGTTGTTGATTCTTCACAAAAAAATACAGTTTTATATCTTTATGTTTGAAGCCTGAAATGTGGCAAAAGGTTGCAAAGTTCAAGGGGGCCGAATACTTTCGCAAGGCACTGTATATAAGTACAGTATAACTGCAGGCAAGGGCACTGGGGGCAAACTAAGGTCAATTTATTTTATTTAGTAATGTAATCCAATAGGATTACAAAATATCAGTGTGTTTGTGTGTTTTACTTTTTGAATTTGCCGCTGGTTCCACCCCCCTGCGACGCGACGCTCGCAGGGAACGGAAGCCGGGGCACACAGCATCAGGCGGAAGATCTGGCCACCGTACACTGCTGGAATACATCGCGGGATCCTGGGGACAAGGTAAGTAACCTCTTCCAGGATCCAGCGATTTCTCCCTGGCGGTACCCCGAGTGTGGCTCATGGTTAGTGCTAATGGCACTGAAATTCCACCCCGGGCCACACTCGGGAATACCGCCAGGGAGGTTAATTATACATACACTTTAACTTTTCTCATCTGTTTTTATTTCTTTTCTCTTTGCTATTTATCAACCATTAATCGTTATATAAAATTATGTACAGACAGCAACACAACAGTGTATCATGATATAGGTTTAGATGATGGCCACTAGGCTGATCCACAGTACAGGTAATATATGACACAAGAGATGTCTTTTGGGGTTGACTGAATAATTTATGGATTTCTTCGATAGAAACACTTAGAACAAAAATTATGAATGACTTGCTGAAAATGTTGTAAAGTTTCATTATGCATGTATGTTTAACACATGTATTTACTGCATGTCATGTATTGATGTTTTGTTACCATTTGCAGCTGGAAAAACCAATAAAAACTAAGAATTGTCCTAATAATTACTTGTTGTTGTTCACTGACAAAGTATTTTATTTAATTGTTTCCAAAGTTGGCCTTACATCAAAGTAATCCTCTAGTAGGATTTTTTTGAAGGGAATATTTCTCTGACAGCTTGTCAAGCACTGGCAAAGCTTCAGTCATTGCCTATGTCGGTCAGAAACTATACCATTAGGTAGTCAGCTAAAATAAGTAAAAAACTGGTAATGGTAATATACATAATTGCTGCAATTTGGAGCAGCCATTTGAAACTGTTATTGTTATTAACTAAATAGAAGTAGGGCAGGACAATTGGACATACCTCTGACGCCATAATAAAATGCGAGAGGAAGAAACACAAGTAGCACCAGATATATTATTTTATATATCTGAATGGTTAAAACTATGTCTGTGTGTTTGCGCCTTGTTTTTAGAATAGTGTTGATGAATGGTTTGGGCCAAGCAAAAGTTCGGCCTGAACATCGCCTGTTCACCCATTCCGCGAACACCCGAATTTCCGGGTGCCCGCTGAGCACCCCACAATGCACTGCACAGTGCATTCTAAGCCCTGATCGGCCAAAGCTTTGTTGCTAAGGAGTGGGGCGAGGAAGCCAGCCGCTGCCTCCTTAAAAACCTATGAGTCATCATAACATTGCCTGCAAACAAAAGTGAAAAAAAGAAGAAGAAGTGCTTTGTGTACTGGTGTGCAGTCATGTTGGAAAAGGAAGGGGCCATAACCAAACTGTTACCACAAAGTTGGGAGCATGAAATTGTCCAAAATGTTTTGGTATGCTGATGCCTTAAGAGTTCCCTTCACCCAAAAGAGATGTCTTTTGGGGTTGACTGAATAATTTATGGATTTCTTCGATAGAAACACTTAGAACAAAAATTATGAATGACTTGCTGAAAATGTTGTAAAGTTTCATTATGCATGTATGTTTAACACATGTATTTACTGCATGTCATGTATTGATGTTTTGTTACCATTTGCAGCTGGAAAAACCAATAAAAACTAAGAATTGTCCTAATTAGTGTTGAGCGAACACGGACTGTATTATTCGTGTTCGTACCGAATAATTGGATTTTTTGTACCCGAACACGGACACGGACACTTTACTGTATGTTCGGGTAAAAATCCGTGTTCGGTCGTTTTATTTCCGGGTTTTGCATGCTTTGGCGCTCTTTTCATGGCGGGCTTTCAACAGCCAATCAACAATCGTTTAACTGGTGTGCCTTAAGCCATCCCAGCCATGCCTGCAAATGTCTCAGTAGCTGTGATTGGCCGTCTGAAGCATGTGACCAAGTCTTTATAAGTTCGAGGCAGCCGCAGCGGCGTCATTATGCTGCTTAGATTCAGGGACAGAGCACACATCAACGTGCTGGCTGCTGATTAGGGAAAGATAGGCAGGAAAAAACCATTTGTGTCCGGATAGAATTGAGGGACAGGTCGGAGTGTTTAGGCAGGGCGAGTTGTAGGCATTTTAGGGATAGAGTCTGCTGAATTATAGGGTCAGTGTCTTCTACAATCGATATTGCTGTGTGGGGGGTGGGGTCTGCACTCAATCCTGATCTACGATCTCTTCTCAATCCTGTTAGGGACAGAGTCTGCTGAATTTTAGGGAAACTGTGTTCTACAAACTACAATCGATATTGCTGTGTGGTGTGGGATTGGAGATAGGCAGGTGTCAGTGATCCACATCCATTTTTCTGTGTGTGAGCTGCAGTGAACACAATCTTTTTGGGCTGCAGTGAACACAATCTTTTTGGGCTGCAGTGAACACAATCTTTTTGGGCTGCAGTGAACACAATCTTTTTGGGGTGCAGTGAACAAAATCTTTTTGGGGTGCAGTGAACACAATCCTTTTTGGTGTGCAGTGAACACAATCTTTGTGGGGTGCAGTGAACAAAATCCTTTGTGGGGTGCAGTGAACACAATCTTTTTGGGGTGCAGTGAACAAAATCCTTTTTGGGGTGCAGTGAACAACATCCTTTTTGGGGTGCAGTGAACACAATCTTTTTGGGGTGCAGTGAACAAAATCCTTTGTGGGGTGCAGTGAACACAATCTTTTTGGGGTGCAGTGAACACAATCTTTTTGGGGTGGAGTGAACAACATCCTTTTTGGGGTGCAGTGAACAAAATCCTTTTTGGGGTGCAGTGAACAAAATCATTTTTGGGGTGCAGTGAACACAATCTTTTTGGGGTGCAGTGAACACAATCTTTGTGGGGTGCAGTGAACACAATCTTTTTGGGGTGGAGTGAACAACATCCTTTTTGGGGTGCAGTGAACAACATCCTTTTTGGGGTGCAGTGAACACAATCTTTTTGGGGTGCAGTGAACACAATCTTTGTGGGGTACAGTGAACAGAATCTTTGTGGGGTGCAGTGAACACAATCTTTGGGGGGTACAGTGAACACAATCTTTGTGAGGTGCAGTGAACACAATCTTTGTGGGGTGCAGTGAACACAATCATTGTGGGGTGCAGTGAACTCAATCTTTGTGGGGTACAGTGAACACAATCTCATACTTCTGAAGGTTTGAGGGTGCTGCCTGTTCCATACTCCCCCTACTCCTAGCCTTTTAGGGGTACAAACAATAGTAATTGGGGCCTAGTGTGGTTGTGTACGTGTGATATACATACACTTTTTTGGGATCATATTTTCTATTCCGCTATTTAATCAAAAACCTTTGGGGATCAGTTAAATTGGGGGATAGTCTGTGTTGGTACGTGTGAGAGAGATCCACCTTTCCAAGTTGTTGGGGTTCATCTCATACTTCTGAAGGTTTGAGGGTGCTGCCTGTTCCATACTCCCCCTACTCCTAGCCTTTTAGGGGTACAAACAATAGTAATTGGGGCCTAGTGTGGTTGTGTACGTGTGATATACATACACTTTTTTGGGATCATATTTTCTATTCCGCTATTTAATCAAAAACCTTTGGGGATCAGTTAAATTGGGGGATAGTCTGTGTTGGTACGTGTGAGAGAGATCCACCTTTCCAAGTTGTTGGGGTTCATCTCATACTTCTGAAGGTTTGAGGGTGCTGCCTGTTCCATACTCCCCCTACTCCTAGCCTTTTAGGGGTACAAACAATAGTAATTGGGGCCTAGTGTGGTTGTGTACGTGTGATATACATACACTTTTTTGGGATCATATTTTCTATTCCGCTATTTAATCAAAAACCTTTGGGGATCAGTTAAATTGGGGGATAGTCTGTGTTGGTACGTGTGAGAGAGATCCACCTTTCCAAGTTGTTGGGGTTCATCTCATACTTCTGAAGGTTTGAGGGTGCTGCCTGTTCCATACTCCCCCTACTCCTAGCCTTTTAGGGGTACAAACAATAGTAATTGGGGCCTAGTGTGGTTGTGTACGTGTGATATACATACACTTTTTTGGGATCATATTTTCTATTCCGCTATTTAATCAAAAACCTTTGGGGATCAGTTAAATTGGGGGATAGTCTGTGTTGGTACGTGTGAGAGAGATCCACCTTTCCAAGTTGTTGGGGTTCATCTCATACTTCTGAAGGTTTGAGGGTGCTGCCTGTTCCATACTCCCCCTACTCCTAGCCTTTTAGGGGTACAAACAATAGTAATTGGGGCCTAGTGTGGTTGTGTACGTGTGATATACATACACTTTTTTTGGATCATATTTTCTATTCCGCTATTTAATCAAAAACCTTTGGGGATCAGTTAAATTGGGGGATAGTCTGTGTTGGTACGTGTGAGAGAGATCCACCTTTCCAAGTTGTTGGGGTTCATCTCATACTTCTGAAGGTTTGAGGGTGCTGCCTGTTCCATACTCCCCCTACTCCTAGCCTTTTAGGGGTACAAACAATAGTAATTGGGGCCTAGTGTGGTTGTGTACGTGTGATATACATACACTTTTTTGGGATCATATTTTCTATTCCGCTATTTAATCAAAAACCTTTGGGGATCAGTTAAATTGGGGGATAGTCTGTGTTGGTACGTGTGAGAGAGATCCACCTTTCCAAGTTGTTGGGGTTCATCTCATACTTCTGAAGGTTTGAGGGTGCTGCCTGTTCCATACTCCCCCTACTCCTAGCCTTTTAGGGGTACAAACAATAGTAATTGGGGCCTAGTGTGGTTGTGTACGTGTGATATACATACACTTTTTTGGGATCATATTTTCTATTCCGCTATTTAATCAAAAACCTTTGGGGATCAGTTAAATTGGGGGATAGTCTGTGTTGGTACGTGTGAGAGAGATCCACCTTTCCAAGTTGTTGGGGTTCATCTCATACTTCTGAAGGTTTGAGGGTGCTGCCTGTTCCATACTCCCCCTACTCCTAGCCTTTTAGGGGTACAAACAATAGTAATTGGGGCCTAGTGTGGTTGTGTACGTGTGATATACATACACTTTTTTGGGATCATATTTTCTATTCCGCTATTTAATCAAAAACCTTTGGGGATCAGTTAAATTGGGGGATAGTCTGTGTTGGTACGTGTGAGAGAGATCCACCTTTCCAAGTTGTTGGGGTTCATCTCATACTTCTGAAGGTTTGAGGGTGCTGCCTGTTCCATACTCCCCCTACTCCTAGCCTTTTAGGGGTACAAACAATAGTAATTGGGGCCTAGTGTGGTTGTGTACGTGTGATATACATACACTTTTTTGGGATCATATTTTCTATTCCGCTATTTAATCAAAAACCTTTGGGGATCAGTTAAATTGGGGGATAGTCTGTGTTGGTACGTGTGAGAGAGATCCACCTTTCCAAGTTGTTGGGGTTCATCTCATACTTCTGAAGGTTTGAGGGTGCTGCCTGTTCCATACTCCCCCTACTCCTCATCTAGCCTTTTAGGGGTACAAACAATAGTAATTGGGGCCTAGTGTGGTTGTGTACGTGCGAGATACATACACTTTTTTTGATCATATTTCCTATTCCGCTATTCAATAAAAACCTTTGAGGATCAATTGAATTGCGGGATAGTCTGTGTCGGTACGTGTGAGAGAGATCCACCTTTCCAAGTTGTTGGGGTTCATCTCATACTTCTGAAGGTTTGAGGGTGCTGCCTGTTCCATACTCCCCCTACTCCTAGCCTTTTAGGGGTACAAACAATAGTAATTGGGGCCTAGTGTGGTTGTGTACGTGTGATATACATACACTTTTTTGGGATCATATTTTCTATTCCGCTATTTAATCAAAAACCTTTGGGGATCAGTTAAATTGGGGGATAGTCTGTGTTGGTACGTGTGAGAGAGATCCACCTTTCCAAGTTGTTGGGGTTCATCTCATACTTCTGAAGGTTTGAGGGTGCTGCCTGTTCCATACTCCCCCTACTCCTAGCCTTTTAGGGGTACAAACAATAGTAATTGGGGCCTAGTGTGGTTGTGTACGTGTGATATACATACACTTTTTTGGGATCATATTTTCTATTCCGCTATTTAATCAAAAACCTTTGGGGATCAGTTAAATTGGGGGATAGTCTGTGTTGGTACGTGTGAGAGAGATCCACCTTTCCAAGTTGTTGGGGTTCATCTCATACTTCTGAAGGTTTGAGGGTGCTGCCTGTTCCATACTCCCCCTACTCCTAGCCTTTTAGGGGTACAAACAATAGTAATTGGGGCCTAGTGTGGTTGTGTACGTGTGATATACATACACTTTTTTGGGATCATATTTTCTATTCCGCTATTTAATCAAAAACCTTTGGGGATCAGTTAAATTGGGGGATAGTCTGTGTTGGTACGTGTGAGAGAGATCCACCTTTCCAAGTTGTTGGGGTTCATCTCATACTTCTGAAGGTTTGAGGGTGCTGCCTGTTCCATACTCCCCCTACTCCTCATCTAGCCTTTTAGGGGTACAAACAATAGTAATTGGGGCCTAGTGTGGTTGTGTACGTGCGAGATACATACACTTTTTTTGATCATATTTCCTATTCCGCTATTCAATAAAAACCTTTGAGGATCAATTGAATTGCGGGATAGTCTGTGTCGGTACGTGTGAGAGAGATCCACCTTTCCAAGTTGTTGGGGTTCATCTCATACTTCTGAAGGTTTGAGGGTGCTGCCTGTTCCATACTCCCCCTACTCCTCATCTAGCCTTTAAGACCCGGTTCACACTTCTGCGTGTGCCGGGTTCGCATGTCATGTCGGAGCGCACTGCTCCGACATGACATGCGATCAGCTGTGCGGTGCGAGTTTAGCCATACAGTTTGTATGGCTAAATTCGCACCGCACCCGCAGCAAAGACGCACAGGAGGCATTTTTGCTGCCGCATCAGGATCGGATCGCACAGCGGTTCACACTTGTGCGATCCGATCCTGTGCGAACTGCACGATCGCACTGCGATATGCGATCAAACTGGGGGTGTCGTTAAGATTACATTGACACCCCCAGCGGATCGCATATGGCAGTGTGAACTGCCGGGGGTGCGTGTGCGATGCGGGAACAGACTGCGAATTCGCAGCCTTCCCGCATCGCAATAGTGTGAACCGAGCCTTAGGGGTACAAACAATAGTAATTGGGGCCTAGTGTGGTTGTGTACGTGTGATATACATACACTTTTTTTGGATCATATTTTCTATTCCGCTATTTAATCAAAAACCTTTGGGGATCAGTTAAATTGGGGGATAGTCTGTGTTGGTACGTGTGAGAGAGATCCACCTTTCCAAGTTGTTGGGGTTCATCTCATACTTCTGAAGGTTTGAGGGTGCTGCCTGTTCCATACTCCCCCTACTCCTAGCCTTTTAGGGGTACAAACAATAGTAATTGGGGCCTAGTGTGGTTGTGTACGTGTGATATACATACACTTTTTTGGGATCATATTTTCTATTCCGCTATTTAATCAAAAACCTTTGGGGATCAGTTAAATTGGGGGATAGTCTGTGTTGGTACGTGTGAGAGAGATCCACCTTTCCAAGTTGTTGGGGTTCATCTCATACTTCTGAAGGTTTGAGGGTGCTGCCTGTTCCATACTCCCCCTACTCCTCATCTAGCCTTTTAGGGGTACAAACAATAGTAATTGGGGCCCAGTGTGGTTGTGTACGTGTGATATACATACACTTTTTTGGGATCATATTTTCTATTCCGCTATTTAATCAAAAACCTTTGGGGATCAGTTAAATTGGGGGATAGTCTGTGTCGGTACGTGTGAGAGAGATCCACCTTTCCAAGTTGTTGGGGTTCATCTCATACTTCTGAAGGTTTGAGGGTGCTGCCTGTTCCATACCCCCCCTACTCCTCATCTAGCCTTTTAGGGGTACAAACAATAGTAATTGGGGCCTAGTGTGGTTGTGTACGTGCGAGATACATACACTTTTTTTGATCATATTTCCTATTCCGCTATTCAATAAAAACCTTTGAGGATCAATTGAATTGCGGGATAGTCTGTGTCGGTACGTGTGAGAGAGATCCACCTTTCCAAGTTGTTGGGGTTCATCTCATACTTCTGAAGGTTTGAGGGTGCTGCCTGTTCCATACTCCCCCTACTCCTCATCTAGCCTTTTAGGGGTACAAACAATAGTAATTGGGGCCTAGTGTGGTTGTGTACGTGTGATATACATACACTTTTTTTGGATCATATTTTCTATTCCGCTATTTAATCAAAAACCTTTGGGGATCAGTTAAATTGGGGGATAGTCTGTGTTGGTACGTGTGAGAGAGATCCACCTTTCCAAGTTGTTGGGGTTCATCTCATACTTCTGAAGGTTTGAGGGTGCTGCCTGTTCCATACTCCCCCTACTCCTCATCTAGCCTTTTAGGGGTACAAACAATAGTAATTGGGGCCCAGTGTGGTTGTGTACGTGTGATATACATACACTTTTTTGGGATCATATTTTCTATTCCGCTATTTAATCAAAAACCTTTGGGGATCAGTTAAATTGGGGGATAGTCTGTGTCGGTACGTGTGAGAGAGATCCACCTTTCCAAGTTGTTGGGGTTCATCTCATACTTCTGAAGGTTTGAGGGTGCTGCCTGTTCCATACCCCCCCTACTCCTCATCTAGCCTTTTAGGGGTACAAACAATAGTAATTGGGGCCTAGTGTGGTTGTGTACGTGTGATATACATACACTTTTTTTGGATCATATTTTCTATTCCGCTATTTAATCAAAAACCTTTGGGGATCAGTTAAATTGGGGGATAGTCTGTGTCGGTACGTGTGAGAGAGATCCACCTTTCCAAGTTGTTGGGGTTCATCTCATACTTCTGAAGGTTTGAGGGTGCTGCCTGTTCCATACCCCCCCTACTCCTCATCTAGCCTTTTAGGGGTACAAACAATAGTAATTGGGGCCTAGTGTGGTTGTGTACGTGCGAGATACATACACTTTTTTTGATCATATTTCCTATTCCGCTATTCAATAAAAACCTTTGAGGATCAATTGAATTGCGGGATAGTCTGTGTCGGTACGTGTGAGAGAGATCCACCTTTCCAAGTTGTTGGGGTTCATCTCATACTTCTGAAGGTTTGAGGGTGCTGCCTGTTCCATACTCCCCCTACTCCTCATCTAGCCTTTTAGGGGTACAAACAATAGTAATTGGGGCCCAGTGTGGTTGTGTACGTGTGATATACATACACTTTTTTTGGATCATATTTTCTATTCCGCTATTTAATTTAACTGGGCCTCCATGCGAGACCTGTGTGCCTTGTTGCGCTGTTTTGAGTACTCCACCAACATGGCCAGTGGCAATGACGCCGTTCTCAGCTTAACTATCCCACTTCTATGCCTCCTTGAAAAAACAATTCGGGCGATGATGGAAGAGGATGTGGCACAGGATGAGGAGGAGGAGGAGGATGAAGAGGTAACATTTCCAAGGCTTTCAGGGCAGTCATTCGCAAGGGGCTCCGAGGGTGGGTTCCTGCACACGCAAACGCCAGGGACGCAATTGTCCAGCAGGGGCACAGTTCTGGAGGATGAGGAGGATGAGGAGGAGGAGGAGCTGGAGGAGGAGATGGAACCATGTTCACAGCAGGGTGGCACCCAGGCCAGCTCATGGCCATCACTGGTGCGTGGCTGGGGGGATACAGAGGACACGGACGATACACCTCCCACAGAGGACAGCCTTTCGTTGCCTCTGGGCAGCCTGGCACACATGAGCGATTACATGCTGCAGTGTCTCCACAACGACCGCCGAGTTGCCCACATTCTAACTTGTGCTGATTACTGGGTGGCCACGCTGCTGGATCCCCGTTACAAGGACAACGTACCGTCCTTAATTCACTCACTGGAGCGCGATCGCAAGATGCGCGAGTACAAGCGCACGCTGGTAGACGCCATGCTGCTGGCATTCCCATCTGACAGCGGGGCCACAGTGGAAGCACAAGGCAGAGGAGGAGGAGGAGGAGGTCGCCAACGCAACCAGGGCACCGCCAGCACCGCAGAAGGCAGGGTTAGCATGGCCGAAATGTGGAAAAGCTTTGTCAGCACGCCACAACAAACAGCAGCACCAGCAGCTCAGATGGAACGTCTTAGCAGGAGGCAGCATTTTACCAACATGGTGGAGCAGTATGTGTGCACACGCCTACATGTAGTGAATGACGGGTCTGCCCCCTTCAACTTCTGGGTCTCCAAATTGGGCACATGGCTTGAGCTTGCCCTTTACGCCTTGGAGGTGCTGGCGTGCCCTGCAGCCAGTGTATTATCTGAACGGGTATTTAGCACGGCTGGGGGCGTTATAACAGACAAGCGCAGCCGCCTGTCCAGAGACAATGTGGACAAGCTCACGTTCATTAAAATGAACCAGGCATGGATCCCACGGGACTTTTCCGTACCTTATGCAGAATAGCAATGGATACCGACCTTACCCACCCATTGTTCCATTTTTGCTCTTTCTCACTCTTTTGGGGTGTACCCTCATTTAAAATTTTTGAAAAGAAGCAGTGTTGGCTACCTCGTCCTCCTCCTCAGGGCCAGATTAATGTAGGGGCTATTGGAGCTGCAGCTCCAGGCCCCTACCTTTTATATAGGCCCCGGGTTGGCCATATTCACTGTTACCGCTCTTCTGTCACTTGTAAACACAGAAGTCTGGCTTCTATGCTCGCTTCCCCAGGCAGCACCCTCAGAACCTCCCCACACAGCGTGAAGGCCGGACAAGGAGGGACAGTTGGCGATGCATGGATGTGTTTATGGGCTTCAGAGACAGCATCCCATGTTGAATTAGGCATGCATGGCTGCACCCTTCCTCCTCTGGGTGCATGGCAAGGCACGGCCCTTAAGGCCCTTCAAAATCCTCAGCACCAAGCCCATGATGCTGTTAATCCGGCCCTGGTCCTCCTCCACCGCCGCTTCCACCTACACCGCCCATAGGTGTGCGCAGCCTATTGCATTAAGGTGTGCACCCCAAAGTTGAAATACACATGCATGTGTTTGCCAGCAGGGAGAGTAATGTATCGGGGCCATGTACCTGTAGGCAAGGAGAAATAGAGCAGAGCAGGTCCCAGGGAGATCTTTCCCATCTCCTCACTGGCAATGCTATGTGCCCTAGGTGATTAGGGTGTGCCCAGGCACACCCAGCACACCCTGTGCGCACGCCTATGTCACCGCCACATCCACCACCACCTCAACCTCCCTCCTACTCCATATGGGCCTCGTCCTTCAGAGATGAAGAAGAACATTGTTTTATTTTTCTGTTTTTTTTTGTTGTTTTAAGTTATTTCCCTATCCACATTTGTTTGCAGAGCACTTGCCATGCTCTTAATTACGTTTTGCTGCCATTTGCAGCACTCTAGCCCTTTCCTTTGGTGTTTTAGAGCCATTTTAGTGCCTTAAAGTTCGGGTCCCCATTGACTTCAATGGGGTTCGGTGTCCGGGAAAAGTTCGGTAAAAGTCCGGGACACGGACCCGGACTTTTTTTTAAAGTTCGGCCGAACCCGTCGAACACGGACATCTAGGTGTTCGCTCAACCCTAGTCCTAATAATTACTTGTTGTTGTTCACTGACAAAGTATTTTATTTAATTGTTTCCAAAGTTGGCCTTACATCAAAGTAATCCTCTAGTAGGATTTTTTTGAAGGGAATATTTCTCTGACAGCTTGTCAAGCACTGGCAAAGCTTCAGTCATTGCCTATGTCGGTCAGAAACTATACCATTAGGTAGTCAGCTAAAATAAGTAAAAAACTGGTAATGGTAATATACATAATTGCTGCAATTTGGAGCAGCCATTTGAAACTGTTATTGTTATTAACTAAATAGAAGTAGGGCAGGACAATTGGACATACCTCTGACGCCATAATAAAATGCGAGAGGAAGAAACACAAGTAGCACCAGATATATTATTTTATATATCTGAATGGTTAAAACTATGTCTGTGTGTTTGCGCCTTGTTTTTAGAATAGTGTTGATGAATGGTTTGGGCCAAGCAAAAGTTCGGCCTGAACATCGCCTGTTCACCCATTCCGCGAACACCCGAATTTCCGGGTGCCCGCTGAGCACCCCACAATGCACTGCACAGTGCATTCTAAGCCCTGATCGGCCAAAGCTTTGTTGCTAAGGAGTGGGGCGAGGAAGCCAGCCGCTGCCTCCTTAAAAACCTATGAGTCATCATAACATTGCCTGCAAACAAAAGTGAAAAAAAGAAGAAGTGCTTTGTGTACTGGTGTGCAGTCATGTTGGAAAAGGAAGGGGCCATAACCAAACTGTTACCACAAAGTTGGGAGCATGAAATTGTCCAAAATGTTTTGGTATGCTGATGCCTTAAGAGTTCCCTTCACTGAAACTAAGAGGCCAAGCCCAACTCCTGAAAAACAACCCACACCATTGCCCCCCCCTCCACCAAGTGATTTGGACCAAGCAAGGTCCATAAAGACATGGCTGAGTGAGTTTGGGGGTACAGGAACTTGACTGGCCTGCACAGTTCTCATATCACCCTCAAAGAACACCTTTGGGATAAATTAGAGCGGAGACTGCGAGCCAGGCCTTCTCATCAAACAGTGCCTGATCTCACAATTACGCTTCTGGAAGAATTGTCAAACATTCCCATAGACACACTCCTAAACCTTGTGGACAGCCTTCCCAGAAGAAGTGCAGCTGTTATAGATGCAAAGGGTGGGCCAACTCAATATTAAACCCTATGGACTAAGACTGGGATGACATTAAGGCCTTATGCACTCAGGGCGTTTTTGCAGCTGCTTTTAGGAGCATCAGACGTTTTTTTTTTTTTGCAGCTTAAAAATGCCCCTCCATGTTATTTTGTTTCATGCACACACAGACTCCACCCCCTTGTGTCACGCACCATCAGGTGACGACACTAGGGGGGGTCTCTGGGTGACATCACCGGGTGGCCACACCCCACGACTATAAAAGAAGCCGCAAAGAGCGGAGTCGGCATAATCACGGGAGACATCGTCGAGGAGGACCGGGTTGGCAGAGGAGAAGACCAAAGGAAAAATATTGGAGGAAGAAGACCTGAGGAAGAAGTCCAGAGGGAGATGATCGGAGCAAGAAGACCAGAAGGAGAAGACTGGAGGGAGAAGACCAGAGGAAGATTTTTAATAAAGGACTTCTCAAAACCGTCATTATTTACACTGCACTGCCTTTTTTGGGGTGAATGGGTTGGGGTACAATTTACCCCATACTCATTCACATAGGGGGGTGGGATCTGGGGGGGCCCCCTTGTTACAGGGGCGTCCAGATTCCGATAAGTCCCCTGCCCGCAAACCCCCACAACCACCACCCAGGGTTGTCGGGAAGAGGCCCTTGTCCCCATCAACATGGGAACAAGGTGCTTTGGGATGGGGGGGTGCAGAGCCCCCCCACCCCAAAGCACCCACCTCCCCATGTTGAGGGCGTGTGGCCTGGTATGGTCCTGGGGGGTGGGGCTGCTCACTGGTATCCTCCCCTTTCCTGACCTGCTGGGCTGCATGCTCAGATAACGGTCTGGTATGGATTTTGGGGGGGCCACGCCGTTTTTTTTTTGCGTGGGGATGCGCTCAAAATCCATATGAGGACCCAAAGGGCCTGGTATGGAGCCTGGGGGGGGGGGGGACCCCCACGCCAGTATTTTCTATTTTGCAGTGGAGTTCCCCCTCAAGATCCTCAGAGCGCAAGTCGTGCCACAAGTCAGATCATCATGGTCAGATCATCATCAGATCAAGTCAGATCATCATCATCACGTCTTGGATGTAACTTCTATTCAAATCAATGGGCTTAAAGCCGTATCAACGACGGCTCAAAGGCAACCACTGATTTTGAATAGAGGCAGAAAAACGCTGCTAAAAGCTAAGAAGGCTAAACGCGCATTAACGCCAATGGGAAAAAAAGCTACTAAAAACGTTTTTACAGTTGCTTTTTCCTGGCATTGGTAGTGACTCTGCAGCTCGTCTTTTCTAACGCCCTGTGTGCATGAGGTCTAAAAGTTCATGTGCGTGGAAAGGCAGGTGTACCAACACTTTTAGTAATATATATATATATATATATATATATATATATATATATATATATATATATATATATATATATAATTTTAACATAATTATTTATGCCCATCATTGCTGCTGCTGTACTTTCTAAAGCATTATAAGACATTATGTTCCATTTACTGTTATGTTTTTCAAATTATGCAGTTTTACAAATTCATATACTGTATAATAACGAGGAGCTGGAGATAAGCTGCAGAGAAGTCTGAGCAAAATCTGTCTACATCCTTCAGCAAGGAAAATGCTTCTTTTTCTCTAAATATAACAAAGAGTGTTTTACCGGCTTTAAATGTTTCCAGGTCTAATGTGTGACACTGGAAAGTGTGTGGTTTAAATGTTCAATCTTAGAACCAAAGAAAGAGTTTTTGGGAAATAGCTTTTGTGATCCCTAAACTACAAGATAAACCTGCTTATTTTAAAGTGGCTGGTGTTCAGTATTGTCAGCCACAAACTGTTTCTTTTGTTAAGCATTCCTGCAAAATATTTGATAAGATGACGTTTTAAATGTGTGGTAAAGGGGGATTGTATGATCCCGCCACTCATCTCACAGTAAGAAGCACAGTTTAAAGGATAGGCACCCTCAATATAGAACTGTGAGGGAAGAAACAAAAGTGCACTTGCCATTCTGAATGTTGGCCAGACATGAAAGTCAGCAAAGGCCTAAGTTTAAAGTTATAAAAGCTCCAAAGATGAGAATAAACAGCTTAAAATTGAAAGAGTAAAGTTTCTAAAAAAGTTCAGAAGTCTAAACCATGAGTTTTGCAAATAATTGGGTCAGCAAACAGTGACATTGTGAGCCTCCTATAAAAAGCTTTGGAAAAGCTGTGATAATGGTGTTGGAGTCTTGTTTTTCAGAAAAATAAAGAAATGTAAGCACTATTCTAGACCAATCTTTTCATTATTTTGAGGAAATATTGATGTGAATTAGTAAACCTTACAGGCAATCTAAACTAATTTTTAAATATTTTTCTTATAATATTATAAAAAAATATATATATATATATATATATATATATATATATATATATTGGGTGGCGCAGCGGTAGAGACGGTAGCAGCGGAAAAAGAGGAGTCAGCCGAGGAGGAGAGGGAGGATGGAGTAGGAGGAGGAGAAGAGGCAGGCCTGCATGCAATCCATGGCGGTAAAACCAAATCTACATGGGTGCCACGGTTTACATGCTTGACGGCCGCCTGAAGGTTCACCCAGTGGGCAGTAAAAGTGATATACCTTCCCTGCCCGTGTTTGCTAGACCATGTGTCTGTGGTCAGATGTATCTTGGCACCAACACTGTGTGCCAGAGATACATTCACTTGCTGCTGAACATGGCCATACAGCTCTGGAATGCCCTTCTGCGAGAAATATTTCCTGCCTAGGACCTTCCATTGTGGTGTTCCGATGGCCACAAATTTCCGAAAGGCCTCAGAGTCCTCTGATATGGCAGTAGTTGGCTATCAGTTCAGACAAGCCAGCAGTCAAATGTTGGGCAAGAGGGTTATCCGGCGTCATCATTTTTTTTTGCTCCAACATTTGGGCCATGAAAGCTTGCCTTTTTCCAGAACAACGTTAGCACGGCATGATGGAAGGTGGAGTGGAGGACAATTGTGAGGAGAGAGGAGAAGGAGAAGAGGCTGAACGGTGAGAGCCTGGGGTGTGGCTTTGTGGGTTCTGACGGGGTTGCTCCCACTGGGCTCGGTGATGGGAGTTCAGGTGCCTTCTTAAGGCGGTTGTCCCTAGGTGAGTGTTGGGCTTACCAGGACTTATGCGTTGACTGCAAGGGCTGCAGATGGCAACATTGTTGTCAGCAGTGGACACATTAAAAAAAGCCCACACTGCGGAGCCATGTGCCGGTGTCCTGGGAGGGCCAGATGTGACTGTACATGGTCGATGGCTCGCTCCTAAAACATTTGCAGTCTGCTTTGTCCCTCCTGTGCAATGCAAGTTCCCCCTGCTTCTCCTCCCTATCTGCTGGTCCGTCTCTCCCTCTGAACTCCACTCCTCTTCCTCTCTTGTGGCCACCCATGTGACGTCCATAGACACGTCATTATCCACGTCACCTTCCCCACCACTAACATTCAAGATCTCGGAGTAGGCAGCAACAGCGGGGACCAACCTCCATGGGCTGATCTGGGTAATGTTGTCAGACTTCCTGATCCGATGCCAACAATGGCTGTGCATCGCAAATGTCTTGTGATGCATCGGAAAATAATTCCAGTGACTCAAGCGGAGGGTATATGGTGGTGGTGGTGGTGTTGGTGGTGGTGTTTTTGGGGGTGCACACAGCAGAGAGTGAAGAGGGTGCACATAGAGAGGATGAGGAGGGTGCAGAAGAGGAAGGCTAAGTGAGCCACTCAACCAAGTCTAGTGCATCCTTTGATGTAATCGAATGCACCTTCTGAAACTTCACACTTTGGCTCCGGCCTACTGCTCCTGTCCTACCCCTACCACCCCTGTGTAAGGGCCTGCCTCTTCCTCTGCCTGTCATTTTGTAAATTACCCTGTGACAAAAGTCTCTAGAGAAGCGCAGTATATGTGGAACAAGGTATATAACACCCTGCTTCGATCTGTGGTATTGGGGGCCACTGGTTTATCACACCAGTTCTACAAATAATTGGCCAGTAACTGTTGTCACTGTGTGTAGCACAGTTAATGCAGCAAAAGAGGCCAATTTTTTTCAGGACTAAAATACACTCTTATAAAAGTATACTGTTAGATAACACCCCACTTCAATATGTAGTATTGGGGGGCCACTGGTCTATCACACCAGTTGTGCAAAAAATTGGCCAGTAAGTTTGGCACTGTGTGTAGCAGAGTTAACGCAGCAAAAGAGGCAATATTGTTGCAGGACACAAATACACTTATAAAAGTATACTCTGATAACACCCCACTTCAATATGTGATATTGGTGGCCACTGGTCTATCGAACCAGTTATAATACTTTAAAAATGCTTTTGTCTCTGTTTTTAGTATTGCTGCAGAAACGCTCAACACACGAGTCACAATGCTGCCCAGTGCACAATACAAATCCACTTTAATATGCTTTCTATATTAGAAAGTATATTATAAGTGTATTACACCCCTATATAGTGCACTGCAAACCTATAACAAATACCAGTCCTTAAAATGACTTCTGTGGACCTTAACAGAGTGATTTGTGTCACTGACGATCTGTCCCTGATGCACACAGAAGACCTCTCTTTACATTGACAAAAATGAGACAGTACACCTATACCACATACCAGCCCTTAAAATGACTTTTGTGGACCTTAACAGAGTGATTTGTGTCACTGACGATCTGTCCCTGGTGCACACAGCAAACCTCTCCCTACACTGACAAAAGAGACAGTACACCTATACCAATTACCAGCCCTTAAAAGGACTTTTGTGGACCTTAAAAGAGCGATTTGTGTCACTGACGATCTGTCCCTTGTGCACACAGCAAACCTCTCCCTACACTGACAAAAGAGACTGTACACCTATACCAAATACCAGCCCTTAAAAGGACTTTTGTGGACCTTAACAGAGCGATTTGTGTCACTGACGATCTGTCCCTGGTGCACACAGCAAACTTCTCCCTACACTGACAAAAGAGATAGTAAACCTATACCAAATAGCAGCCCTTAAAAGGACTTTTGTGGACCTTAACAGAGCAATTTGTGTGACTGACAGTCTGTCCCTGCTGCACACAGCCAACCTCTCTCTACACTGACAAAAAGCAGAATGTGAAATGGCCGCCAGGTCAGGTCTATTTATAAGGTAGGGGGTATGTCCATGTGCTGAAATGTTTCAATTGGCTGTCCCGTTCCACCTGATGGCTGTGTTATGGGTCAAAGTTCTCCCCAATGTAAACGAATATGGCCGCTGGTTCGCAATATCGGCGGGCTGCGAACAAGCAAAGTTCTCCAGGAACCGACCGCCGGGTGAACCACAAGGCCATCTCTATCCACAACCAAAAAAAAAATGCAAATTAAATGCAACACCACATATGTGTGTGTGATTTATCCTTTTTACCCATAGAAGGACCAAGAAACACACTGACGCCAACACAAACACTAACCGATCTTGGTTTGATCAGATGCTTTTAAGGGCAGAGGAGAGATATGGGGTCTAAAAGACCCCAGATGTCTCTGTAAAGAGGACCTATCATTGCCCATGCTATCACAAGGGATATTGCCCATTATTTGTGATAGCAATTAAAATATAAAAAAAAGAGACCATGTAAAAAAAAATAAAATAGATAATATTTTTTTAAAAAATTATTGCGCTACCACAGGTGTATGCAATTTTAAAGTTTGACATGTTAGGTACCTATTTACTTAGCGCAACATCATATTTTATATTTTATCAAAGATGGGTGTTATATTGTGTTTGTGTGCACTAAAATTCATTAAAGTGTATTTTTTCCAAAAAAAAATTGTTTAAAAAAAATACTTCACAGGAGCAATGGACCAACCAGACTTATACATCTGATCAATAGAGTCTAGCCCTTACTTCAACACTTAAAGCATCCCACTGCATAGCACACTGGGAAGTGGTGCAAAATAATTTTCACAACTGGTATTTAACCCCTGCTAAACTGGCACATATCTACCCCTCCACCTCATCAAACTGTTGGAGAGAATGCAGTGACAGGGGCTCTCTATTTCACATTTGGTGGAGTTGTACCAAGCTCTCTAAATGTTTGATGGATCTAGCTCAATTTATTATTTCTATTACTCACACCCCTTCTCTTCCTACCCCTCAATCTATACTACTAGGCATGGACTCACACCTCTGGCCTTCTAAATTTAAAACTATTGTGACCCATATTTTCATAGCAACTCGACTGGCCATTACCAGAAAATGGAAGTGCATTTAGTACCCCCCCCCCCTCTTTAGTAAGGATGGGCTGCACCTTAATGGGGACGGTACAGCTCTTTTGGGGAGAAAGATGGCCACCAAGTTGGAGGGGCTTTTAAACTAGGAGACGGGGGGGAGGGCTCAGAAGTAGAATCAGTCAGGAGGGAGCAGAGGACTGAAGGCAGTTGTAGGGTCAGCAGCGACAGTAGGTCCACAACGTCAATTGGTAGGTCTGTGCGGAAAAATCTCAGACCAAACAGGACTAAACATAATCACCATTCACGTTTAACTTCTGTAAAACTAAGAGGGGTATATGCTAATGCCAGGAGCCTAGCTAATAAAATGGATGAATTGGAAATGTTAGTACATGAGGATGACATAGACCTTGTGGGAATAACAGAGACTTGGTTCGACCCCTCACATGACTGGCTGGCCAATATCCAAGGGTATTCGGTGTACTGGAAGGAGAGGGTAGGAAAAAGAGGGGGAGGGGTATGTCTCTATGTCAAGAACAATATAAAGGTGATAGAAAGGAGTGACATTACGGATGGGATGAGGGTAGAACTCCATAGGGAAGAAGAAAAGGGAAAAGTAATTGTGGGGGTTTGCTATAGGCCACCTAACCAAGGGGAGGAGGTAGAGCTGGAATTTTTAGCACTAATGGGTAAAGTGGCAAAATTGGGATCAGTCATCATATTGGGGGACTTCAATTATCCCGACATTGACTGGGATGAGGGGATTACACACTCACAGAAGGCCCGTCTATTCACGGAAACCTTACTGGATAATTACATGTCACAGTTGGTGGATTCCCCTACCAGAGAAAACGCAGTCCTGGATCTATTGATCACTAATGACCCAGACCTAATCTCGCAGGTAGGAGTCCAGGACAACCTGGGCTCTAGCGATCACAGGATGATCACATTTAGTATAAATAACAATATAACAAGGCAAGTGGGAAACATAAGAACCCTAAATTTCAGAAGGGCAAACTTTCCAAAATTGTACTCATTGATGGAAAGGGTAAACTGGGACCAAACCCTGGGATCACTGACCACTGAGGATAAATGGGAATGCTTTAGGAACATATGAAGCAAATGCATCTTGCAGTGCATTCCTATGGGAAATAAATTTAGAAGAGACAAAGCCAAACCTGGCTGGCTAAACCGTAGCGTTAAAAAACTTATTAGGGGAAAAAAATTGGCCTTCAAGAAATATAAATCAGAGGGCACAGTATCGGCTTTCGAACAATACAAGGAGGCAAATAAGAAAAGCAAACAAGAAATCAAGATGGCTAAAATCAACTTTGAGAGACAAATGCGGAGGATAGTAAAAAAAACCCAAAGAAATTCTTTAAATTTATCAACAGCAAAAAAACTAAGGCAGAGCATATTGCACACATAATTAACAATGATGGGAGGATGGTTACAGAGGATACTGAAAAAGCAACCGTGCTGAATGCTTTTTTCTCGTCAGTCTTTACACAGGAAAAGGAGGGGTACACTGACCATGACTGTATGGTTAGTAGTAATACACAGGACTTGCCACTATGGCTAACAGAGGGTGAAATCAGGGAAAGGCTGGATAAACTGAACACAAACAAATCACCAGGCCCGGATGGCGTACATCCGAGAGTACTCAAGGAACTCAGTAAGGTTATATCTAGACCACTGTTCCTGATCTTTGCTGACAGTATTAGGACAGGAGATGTACCAGGGGATTGGAGGAAAGCTAACGTGATTCCGATATTCAAAAATGGGCAGAGGCATATCCCAGGAAATTATAGGCCTGTCAGTTTGACATCAGTAGTATGTAAACTACTGGAGGGGATGATAAGGGACTATATCGTAGAGTTTGCTAAAGACAACAACATCATCAGCGGTAATCAGCACGGGTTTACAAATGGGCGTTCTTGTCAAACCAATCTTATAGCATTCTACGAGGAGGTGAGCTGTGAGCTAGATAGGGACAGACCAGTGGATGTGGTGTACTTGGATTGCGCTAAGGCGTTTGATACAGTTCCCCACAAGCGCTTAATTTCTATAATAAGGTCTGCAGGTATCGACAGCAGGGTTTGCTCCTGGATACGGAACTGGCTAAAAGGCCATGTCCAAAGGGTGGTAATAAACAGCGCATACTCAGACTGGTCTGAGGTAGTAAGCGGAGTGCCCCAGGGCTCAGTCCTGGGACCAACCTAGTTCAATTTATTCATAAACAACATTGAGGACGGGATCAGTAGTTCGTTATCAGTTTTTGCAGATGACACAAAATTGGCCAGGGCAATAACTGCACAGCATGAAGCAGATATCCTACAGAATGACCTGGACAAAATAACGGAGTGGGCAACGACATGGCAAATGAGGTTTAACGTGGAGAAGTGTAAGGTTTTGCACTTGGGGACTAAAAACATGAAAACACAATACACGTTAGGAGGGGAACCCTTGGGGGAATCAAAAATGGAGAAAGATCTGGGAGTCTTGGTTGATGATAGATTAGGCAACAGCATGCAATATCAAGCGGCAGCTGCCAAAGCCAGCAGATTATTAGCATGCATAAAAAAAGGGATGTATTCCAGAGATAAAACTATAATTTTTCCACTTTATAAAACTCTGGTCTGACCGCATCTGGAGTATTCTGTCCAGTTCTGGTCGCCAGTCCTCAGGAGGGATGTGTTGGAGCTGGAGAGAGTCCAGAGAAGGGCAACTAAACTGATTAGGGGATTGGAGGACCTTAACTATGAAGAGCGTCTGCAATCGCTCGATTTATTCTCCCTGGAGAAGAGACGTCTGAGGGGGGATATGATAGCAATTTATAAATATCTTAATGGGGATCTCAGCTTAGAAAAAAAGCTGTTCATTCGAAGGGATTGCATGAGGACTCGAGGACATACAATGCGATTAGAGGAGAATCGTTTTAACCTCAGGCAACGTGGGGGGTTCTTTACTGTTAGGGCTACAAGATTGTGGAATTCTCTACCACAAGAGGTGGTTTCTGCGGGAAGTATGTGGCTTTCAAAAGACTCTTAGGCTTACATCTCAAGGATCAGGACATTAAGGGCTATGTGAGATGATTACAGCCACACACACCTACACAGGTTGAACTGGATGGACTGTTGTCTTTATTCAACCTCACCTACTATGCAACTATGTAAATAAAAATGACATAAATCTTTCCTGTAGTTAGTAAACGCAATAACTTTTGCGTAAACCAATCAAAATACGCTTATTGTGATTTTTTTCACCAAAAATATGTAGCAGAAAACAAATTGGCCTAAAATGTTAAAAAATGTCGATTTTTACTTTTTTTTGGGGAATTTCATATAAAAAAATGTGAAAAATATTGTTATTTTTTCAAAATTGTCGCTCTTTTTTTGTTTATAGCGCAAAAAGTAAAAATCGCACAGGGGGTTAAATACAACCAAAAAGAAAGCTCTGTTTGTGGAAAAAATAAGGACGTCAATTACATTTGGGTACAGCGTCGCACGACCGCGCAATTTTCCGTTAAAATCATGCAGGGCCGAATCGCAAAATAGGTCTTTGAGCAGCCAAATCCTCCGGGGCTTAAGTGGTTAATTTTCAAATCTTAAAACAATATATGCAAACATGTATATCGTGTATGCAATATGAAGTATAATACTATACTGAACAATAAAGTACTCAATCTTTGTCCAAATATCTAATAAAGTTATTATTGTTTAACCCGCTCTGTACCATTTCTACTTGCAATGTACAGTATAGGCTCATTTTGGTTACTCATGAATTTTAGATACACAAATGTTTTGTTGATGACAAATACTTCTATGTGCAGAACAGTTGGTAGTCAAAATCTCCATAGAGTTCCGCAGTACTTGATGCCAGATGCCAGTGAGGGTTTTGATAATATCTGAGTAAAAGAGCACAACAGAAATTGCAATGGTTTGTCAAAAAATGGTAAAAAGAAAGACCTATGCACTGTACAGATATGATTACAAGAACATGACACAGCTGGACTGACAAAGGCGATTGAAGGTCATAGAGTAACTGTTAGGAGAACATTTTACAAAGTCTAAATCGACAAAAGTGAGAAGGTCTTGGTATATTTTTCTATTTTTCAAAAAAGTCCCTAAATCACTCATTGTTTCATAAGAAGGGTTATGTAGACTTTTGTAAAAAAAATAATAATGGTTTCCTAAAATGAATTCCATTGTGCTCTTTTTTAGTTTTAGTTGACTTACATCACCCAGGAACCAAGGAAGATGAAATGATTTTAATCCATTAATCTACCACACTTTCCGTTTTTTTTTTTTTTATGTGAAAATGCGGTCACCCCCTTTTCTCAATGTGGGCACTTTTTTCAAGATCATGAAATAGAGATCTGTTTCAGGATGACCCTTTTCTTAAAAATGTTCGATTCCTTTTATGGATTGAATGCTTATGTTAGGCAATTATTTCCGAAACACTTTTTTGGATAGTTTGACCTATTTTCCCATATTAAATAACCTCATTTTCACTTTGACAAATGGCAAGTGTGGTGGACAAAAAGATTCAAATAATTAAGTCCTGACAGGTTAAACAAAGATTGTGATTTACATCTCTTTTTATGACAACAAGTATTTCTGTATCTTTATTTAGGGAGTTAATTCATAAGGGGGTATGAGAGATGATTACGGCCACACACACCTACACAGGTTGAACTGGATGGACTATTGTCTTTATTCAACCTCAACTACCATGTAATCAGTGACTACAGGTAATTCCTGAGATACATTGTTTGTGATTCTTTGGTTATAAGTTAACCACTTCCCGACTGCCTGCGGCAGTTATAATGCAGTAGGGCGGCCCTCCTGCACGAACCGACGTAGGTATATGTCTGTTGCGCGCCTGCAGCTAGGGGGCGAGCGCGCTGCGGGTGATGCGCTCCCGCCCCCACTCGGCAGCGGGGATGCCGATGCACGGGGCAGGCGACTCCGATTGCCACCTGACACCTGCGATCGCTCCCCGCTGATAGAGAAGGACGGTCAGCTGTTGTAAACACGGCTGACCTTTCTTCTCTCTCCATTGTTCACAGAGCGCCTGTGATCCTGCTATATAGGAACACAGGTCTCTGTGATCATTTCACAAGCCACACCCCCCACGGTTAGAAACACAACCCCTAGGTACACATTTAACCCCTTGATCACTTACTGTGTTAATCCCTTCCCTGCCAGTGTCATTGTTACAGTAACAGTGCATATTTTTAGCACTGATTACTGTAGTAATGTCACTGGTACCCCCAAAAGTGTCAAAAATGTCAGTCAGGGGTCCAATCTGTCCGCCACAATGTCACAGTTCCACATAAAATCGCAGATCGCCGCCATTACTAGTAAAAAAAAAAAATGGGAATGTTTTATGGCAGAATGTAAAAAATAGTGGGGTTTTTTCCAGAATTGTCGCTATTTTTTTGTTTATATAAAAGGGGTTTTTGATCTCTATGACCCTATGTATAGTAGGGTTTGCCGTCGTCCCTGGTTGAGTATTGTATCAATTTGTTGGTACCTCAGGCCAATGGGAAGTGGGACTTTTAAGGCAGGTATGGGGTATAAGATAAAGTACAAGCAAGCAAAAAATTGCTAATAGTAATTAAATAATAATAATGATAATAGTAATAAATGTTTAATTTTTAAAAAAACATATGTACAGTGAAGTACAGTTGCGTGAAAGGGTTATAGACCCTTGTGAGGTTGTGTAATAGAAGGAGGGTTAGTGACATGTGTGAAATAGTGACTTTTGAGGGTATATCTCTGTCTGTTCCTGCTGTTAAGCTTGGATGGTTCAGATCAGAGCTGTCTCCTATATCCTACGCGTTTCGGCCTTTAATTGGGCCTTTTTCAAGGTTGATTGTCACTATTTCTGTTGATAAAATGCAGGTTTTTATTAAATATAAGTATCACCACTTTTTTAAAAAAATAAAATAGTAGTGGTGAATTTTCAAAAATAGTACATACATGTTGTTTTTCTTTGAATCCTTTTGTGTTGAAATGGCTCCCTCTTTAGCACAGCGAGAACCATGCGGTATCCTGAAAAATTATACGTGTATATATTTATGAGATACAGCTACAAGGATAATGGTGGTTCTACAGGTGTGTCGTTGAACTTACATGGGCTGTGTCTCATATCTGGGGTAGATCATATGAATCTCCCCTGGTGGTTAGTTCCGGTGTATGTGAGATCGGTTCTGGGCAAGGATATCCTTGTGCCTTTAAATGGTACAGTTCTATATATAAGACAGGTACATGTATAGAAAGGTTTTATATCTGTGATGCAATAATGCAGTATACAGTATATAATATTTGGGTTTGTTTTTACCTTCATCATCACTTTGCAACAAGTGTTGTCCCATGCGGTATCCAGCTGGGTCACACTTGAAAAGAAGGAGAAAAGACTCCTTCAGTAGTGTATCTCCTTTCCAGAGTGGAGTAAGTGGTAAGGGTGATGTTTCAAAACTTACAATTTTTCGTGCGCCGCTCTTGGTCCTCTCTCGTCCCCATTCAGTTGTGGAGTGAGAGAGGCAGAGGTTCCCCGGCCTTTTATCAGGCTCGCGCATGCGCTGTGAGCGCCGCACGTCTGAAACCAGATTGCATACAGCTGGTGTGTGTCTCTGGTGCGCCTGCGTCCTGTGGACGAGTGCGCTTCCAGTTTCCACCGCTGTTGCTCACTGGCGCGGCCGCCGACACGGAGAGGACACAAGTCACAGACTGGCAGAGTCTGAGGTGCCGATGTCGCTGGCTGTTACATTGTGCCTGTAAAAAGCCCCTGGGAGGGAAAACAGTGAGAGATCCCCCCAGGGGCTTACCGTGCCGGGTGTGCTAAAAGTATGTGGAGATTTCTTCAACAAGGATTCAGTACAAGGCACAAGTGCATTATAATTTGCAAACAAGAAATATATAAAGGAAAAAAGGAAAAAACAGAGGAGTACATTCCATGAAATTATTTTCATGGAATGTACTCCTCTGTTTTTTCCTTTTTTCCTTTATATATTTCTTGTTTGCAAATTATAATGCACTTGTGCCTTGTACTGAATCCTTGTTGAAGAAATCTCCACATACTTTTAGCACACCCGGCACGGTAAGCCCCTGGGGGGATCTCTCACTGTTTTCCCTCCCAGGGGCTTTTTACAGGCACAATGTAACAGCCAGCGACATCGGCACCTCAGACTCTGCCAGTCTGTGACTTGTGTCCTCTCCGTGTCGGCGGCCGCGCCAGTGAGCAACAGCGGTGGAAACTGGAAGCGCACTCGTCCACAGGACGCAGGCGCACCAGAGACACACACCAGCTGTATGCAATCTGGTTTCAGACGTGCGGCGCTCACAGCGCATGCGCGAGCCTGATAAAAGGCCGGGGAACCTCTGCCTCTCTCACTCCACAACTGAATGGGGACGAGAGAGGACCAAGAGCGGCGCACGAAAAATTGTAAGTTTTGAAACATCACCCTTACCACTTACTCCACTCTGGAAAGGAGATACACTACTGAAGGAGTCTTTTCTCCTTCTTTTCAAGTGTGACCCAGCTGGATACCGCATGGGACAACACTTGTTGCAAAGTGATGATGAAGGTAAAAACAAACCCAAATATTATATACTGTATACTGCATTATTGCATCACAGATATAAAACCTTTCTATACATGTACCTGTCTTATATATAGAACTGTACCATTTAAAGGCACAAGGATATCCTTGCCCAGAACCGATCTCACATACACCGGAACTAACCACCAGGGGAGATTCATATGATCTACCCCAGATATGAGACACAGCCCATGTAAGTTCAACGACACACCTGTAGAACCACCATTATCCTTGTAGCTGTATCTCATAAATATATACACGTATAATTTTTCAGGATACCGCATGGTTCTCGCTGTGCTAAAGAGGGAGCCATTTCAACACAAAAGGATTCAAAGAAAAACAACATGTATGTACTATTTTTGAAAATTCACCACTACTATTTTATTTTTTTAAAAAAGTGGTGATACTTATATTTAATAAAAACCTGCATTTTATCAACAGAAATAGTGACAATCAACCTTGAAAAAGGCCCAATTAAAGGCCGAAACGCGTAGGATATAGGAGACAGCTCTGATCTGAACCATCCAAGCTTAACAGCAGGAACAGACAGAGATATACCCTCAAAAGTCACTATTTCACACATGTCACTAACCCTCCTTCTATTACACAACCTCACAAGGGTCTATAACCCTTTCACGCAACTGTACTTCACTGTACATATGTTTTTTTAAAAATTAAACATTTATTACTATTATCATTATTATTATTTAATTACTATTAGCAATTTTTTGCTTGCTTGTACTTTATCTTATACCCCATACCTGCCTTAAAAGTCCCACTTCCCATTGGCCTGAGGTACCAACAAATTGATACAATTTTTTTGTTTATAGCGCAAAAAATAAAAATCGCACAGGTGATCAATTACCACCAAAAGAAAGCTCTATTTTTGGGAAAAAAGGACATCATTTTTATTTGGGAACAGCGTCGCATGACTGCGCAATTGTCCGTTAAAGTAACGCAGTGCCGAATCGCAAAATATGGCCCGGTCATTAAGGGGGAAAATCTTCCGGTCCAGAAGTGGTTAATATGTGGATACATTAATACAATATATCACCAAGTTGAAACCTCTTGATACAATGAATCTGTGTTGTACAGAGGTGAGATACTTCAAATCGTATTTTTGTTACTATTTCTGTATGGACACTAGGGATGATCGAACTTTTCAAAAGTTCGGTTCGGCCAGAACATCCGAACTTCCCGAAAGTTCGGCCCCGGATTTCAGAACCCCATTGAAATCAATGGGACCCGAACTTCGGTAATCAAAAAACACCATTTTGAAGCCCTAAAACCCAACCCAATAAATGCCCCTAAAAAGTGCCTATTGTTCTTGGTCATGCCCCAGGGACTATTAATCACACAAAAAAGTTCTTAAAAATTGTCATTTTTGATAGAGAGCCAATTATTGAAAAAAAAAATAAATAAAAAAAAAAATTCTTTGGATTTAGTGTCTGGGGGGCCTTAAAAGTGTACCTGTGAAGTTTCAGCTCTATAGCATGTCCAGAACCAAAAAAAAGATTGTTTGTATTAGGTGACTTATAGAACAGGGATATGACTCTGCTATTTTCACACCTTGCCGGTTTAGTAGCAATCGTTTTTTTGGGCATTTTTTGGGGGACTTTGGAGGCAGGCAAAACATCTGAACTTCTGTGTAGGGGTATATATACATACACCCATGTCTGTATATATACACATACACATATATAGGTGTGAAAATAGCAGAAATCTATGCTTGCGCTAATTCACACTAATATGGCTTCTCTCCTATAACACCTATATATGTGTATGTGTAAAATACATATAAGTGTGTGTATATATAACCCTATACAGAAGTTCAGATGTTTTGCCTGCCTCCAAAGACCCCAAAAAAATGCCCAAAAAAAACCGCCTGCAAGAACCCACCTGGGCATTTTTTTTGACGCAGGCATTTTTTTGGGCATTTTTTTTGGGTCTTTGAAGGCAGGCACACTGAAGGCACTTGTGTTATTTTATTTACCTCTTTTGTAATCAGGGCACTGGTGATCAGTGCCCTGATTACATTTTTCTTTGTCCCCTAAGCGCTGATCGGCTCTGCTCCGTCCTCACACGCAGTCTCTTTGTGAGGAAGGAGAGCTGGAGATGACAGATGATCTCATATGTTTACATATGAGATCATCTTTCATTGCATGGTCCGATCACGTGGTAAATGGCCGCTGTGATTGGCCATTTACCACGATCTGTGATTGGCTGTGTCCAAGGGACACGGCCGACACAGATTTTCCCCGATGCGCGCTCGCGGGAGTGCGCTGGGAGCCTGTTACTGGGAGGCCGTATAAAGATGGCCTCCCGGAAATTAGAGCCCGCGCTGTAGCTGTACTGTAGCTGTAGCTGCATCAAAAAAAAAATCTTCTTTACAATCCCTTTAACTAAGTAGTACATATGTAGTGGAGCGAGCCCACCGTGTCCCGATGGGAGCTCGGCCACCAGGTACCCCACCGCGGCCTTTCCTGGTTAAGTTCCTGAATTATAGGGACCGGGACATGCTGTTGTCGGAGGCCAGAAAACACCAGGATCTACACTTTGAGAATACCTGGATTATGCTCTTTCCTGACTTCTCTGCTGAAACACAAAGGAAGCGTCGTTCATTCACCGAGGTACGCAAACGGCTCAGGGATAAAAAGATTAAATACAGTATGCTGTACCCAAGTCGGCTCCGGATCCAGTACAATGGCGCAGTTAAATTCTATGAATCTATAAACGGGCCAGTGTCTTCCAGTGTTTAAAACAGGCGAAGCCACATGTCCTCCTCCTGCAAGAGACTCACCTGGATGCAGTGGCGTAGCGTGGGTTGTCAGCACCCGGGGCAAGGCAAGTAATTTGTGCCCCCTAACCCGCGGGATTTTAGCACTCGAGTCTCTTCCACTAGATTAGTTAAAGAAACCCTTACCCCCTAAGCATATGTATTGTTTGTTATGAAAATACTGATGTAATTAAAGTAAAATGCATCTAAATACAAGTTTGAATGACCAGCGTGTCCCCTTTTAATGCAGAATGACCAGTGTGCCCCCTTTCAATGCAGAATGACCAGCGTGCCCCCATTCAATGCAGAATGACCAGCGTGCCCCCTTTCAATGCAGAATGACCAGCGTGCCCCCTTTCAATGCAGAATGACCAGCGTGCCCCCATTCAATGCAGAGAGACCAGCGTGCCCCCTTTCAATGCAGAGTGACCAGCGTGCCCCCTTTCAATGCAGAGAGACCAGCGTGCCCCCTTTCAATGCAGAATGACCAGGGTGCCCCCTTTCAATGCAGAATGACCAGCGTGCCCCCTTTCAATGCAGAGAGATCATGGTGCCCCCTTTCAATGCAGACAGACCAGCGTGCCCCCTTTCAATGCCGAATGACCAGCATGCCCCCTTTCAATGCAGAATGACCAGTGTGCCCCCTTTCAATGCAGAGAAACCAGCGTGCCCCCTTTCAATGCAGAATGACCAGCATGCCCCCTTTCAATGCAGAGAGATCATCCTGCCCCCTTACAATGCAGACAGACCAGCGTGCCCCCATTCAATGCAGAGAGATCATCGTGCCCCCTTTCAATGCAGAGTGACCAGTGTGCCCCCTTTCAATGCAGAGAGACCAGCGTGCCCCCTTTCAATGCAGAGAGACTTACCTGCAGCGGCGGCTTCTCCTCAGTTCCCCGCATCTCCTCGAGTCCTCCCGCCTCTGTCTCGGCCAATGGCATGAGTTCGCCTTTCGGCCAATCTGGAAGCGGGTCTCGGACCCGCTTCCTGATTGGCCAGGAGGAGGAGGATCACACATGTCACACAATGGGTGGGTTCAGGGCGCACTACTCAGTGCCCCGGGTCCACCCTTTTTTGAAGCCTATTAGAGCCTCAGGTGATTAAAAAAAAACCCCACTCTGTGACAGCGCCAGGCTGCTGACTCACTCGCTGCTAAACTGACTGAGCAGTGAGGAGAGGCGGCATAGGCGGGGCTTGGCTTGCAACGCCACCCAACCCTACACCAATGGACAGGTGAGGCACAGTCCAGCCCCGCCCGACCCGACCCACCATTTTCAGCCATAGGGCGGCCGCACTGGACATCTCTCAGCCTAAAGATGGAGGCAGCCGCAGACAGTGTGTGAACTGTGTATGTCAGAGTCAGACAGACAGAGTGACACTGCGGATGCGCCCCCCCCAGATGTTGCGCCCGGTGCGGCTTGCCCCCCCTGCACCCCCCACGCTACGCCACTGCCTGGATGGTAAACTAGTGCTCACCCTAAAGAAACCGTGGATTCAAAAGGCGTTTCATGCCACGTACTCCACTTATGCTAGAGGTGTGTCGGTACTTATCAGTAAATCCATTCCATGTTCCATCCACCAGGTGATCTCGGACCCGGGGGGGCGATATGTGGCGGTGGTGTTGGATTTGTACTCATTCAAATTTATTTTGGTTGCTATATATGTGCCTCCTCCTTTTAACGTTCAAATGCTGTATGACCTGCCTGCTAAGCTCTCTGCATATGCTTCCCTGCCTATGTTATTACTGGGTGATTTTAATGCAATTTTGGATGGTGCGTTGGATACTTCCAACCCCAACCGACAGGCCTCGGTGGATCTTGTTGCCTGGGCGGCTGCACTGGGCCTTGTTGAGCTATGGCTTGGAAGCATCCTGATAGGAAGGAGTACTCCCACCTGTCCACTATGCACCGTTTGGCGGCCAGGATAGACCTGGCCTTTGGTAGTGCTCGTTTTCAGTCCCTCTTGACCGCTGCTGACTACCTGGCCGGGGGGGTGGCTGATCACAATCCGCTTCTCTTGACAGTGCACCTCCGTTTGGGGGCTGGAGAGCGGGGCTGGAGACTGTCTCCGGGCTGGCTTCAGCATGAGCAGGTTGCCTCTCACCTTGTACAGGCGGTCCAGACGTACTGGGCGTGCAATGCAGACTCTGCTGAGCCTACTGTGGTTTGGGAGGCCTTTAAGGCGGTGGCCAGGGGGGAGTGCATCTCGGCTATTAAATCTGCCAGATGGGGATCACAATGGGGAGCTTCGGTCCTTACAGGAGGTGGAGAGGGAGAGGGCGCAGGAACATGCCGCTTCGCCATCCGACTCCACTTACACCTCCTTGCTGGAGGTGAGACGTCTCCTCTCACTCCACCTTTCTGACCTTGCTCATACTGAAGCTTCCCATTACAGGGCTTCTGCATTTGCACAAGGGGATAAGAATGGCAAATTCTTGGCTATGTTGGTGGAGGATCAGAGGGCCCCTATTAACATCCCGCATATTAAGAGTTCTAGGGGGGAAATGCTCACTGATCCGAGGGATATTTTGGAGGAGTTCAGGAATTACTTTGAGTCCTTGTATGCCCCTGTCCATGCCTATGACAGTTGCCTATGACAGTGCTGCCATGGAGAGTACCCTCCGTGACCTTACCCTCCCTACCCTGACTGATGATGATAGGACCTCGCTGGATGCTCCGATCACTCCCCTAGAAGTGGAGGGAGCCATTGCCTCCTTCCCACCGCAGAAGGCTCCAGGCCCTGATGGGTTTCCTGCGGACTTCTATAAGGAGTTCTCAGAGCAGTTGGCCCCGCGCCTTAGTGCCCTGTTTCAGCACTGCCTGGATGGGGGGCTCTCCCGCCATCCATGATGGATGCCTATATGGCATTGCTGGCGAAACCGGGTAAAGACCCTGAGGACTGCTCCTCCTACAGGCCCATAGCCCTCCTGAATGCTGACCTGAAGGTTCTGACCAAGGTCCTTGCGAACCGTCTGGCGAAGGTCATACACACTCTGGTCGACCCCGACCAGACGGGTTTTATGCCGGGAAATCGGTGGATACTAACATCCGGTGTTTGTTCACGCATCTCCAACTCCCGAATGCTGCCTCTTCGCAACGCGTCGTGGTCTCTATTGATATAGAAAAGGCCTTCGACTCTGTCGACTGGGCTTACATGCATACTGTCCTGTCGCTAATGGGTTTTGGCCCCAATTTCCGGACTTGGGTGAAACTGTTATATTCCTCCCCCCGTACGGCCATTCGCTTGGGTCTGTTGACCTCGGTGTATTTTAGGGTGGGTAGGGGGACCCGTCAGGGTTGCCCCCTGTCACCCTTCCTTTTTGCACTTACCATTGAACCTGTTGCCATTGCATTGCGCTCCTCACAGGGCTTCGAGGCGGTTAGAGTAGGCTCCATAAAAGAGAGTGTGGCGTTATACACTGATGACATGCTCCTTTTCCTTAATGATCCTGGTCCCTCCTTGCAAGCTGTCTTGCAGATCCTGGATGAATTTGGCAAGTATTCGGGGCTCCGGGTGAATTGGGGGAAGTCCTCGATGCTATCTGTGACGGGTGTGACTGGTACACTGATTGGAGATGGCCCTTTCCCTGGTTGGGTTGACACCCTTACCTACCTGGGGGTCCGGGTAACTAGACACCCGAAGGATTATTATGACCTGAATCTCCTCCCACTCCTTCCTAGGCTCCAGCGCCTGGTGCAGGTGTGGAAGAGGATTCCGCTTTCCCTACTGGGTAGAATAGCCCTCCTCAAAATGAAATTTCTCCCTGTGGTTTTATATTTTTTGCGCCACTCCCCACTGTGGGTTCCAAAATTTTTTTTAGCAAATTGGATAGTATTATTAGCTCCTTCCTCTGGTCCCCCGGGGTTCCCAGGATTGGCCTACGGGCCCTCCAGGAGCCTTGGGGTAACGGGGGTCTGGCTCTCCCGGATTGGCGTAAATATTACCTGGCTGGGCAAATGGTGTTTGCGAGGCGCTGGCTGAGGGCGGACGAGGAGGACTTGGCTACGGTCTTGGAGGCAGCACATCTGGGATCATATGAAAGTCTCCGTCTGGCTCTGTACAGGGGGGTGGGCTCGGACCTCCCGCTGACAGCATCCATGAGGGCTACCATTAGGGCGTGGGGCCAGACTGTACGACTGGCCTGCCCCGGCTACGTTGGACTTTCCCCATCTACTCCCCTTTGGATGAATCCAAAACTCCCTCATTTTTACCGCTTACCTGACCCTATGGTATGGGCTACAGTGGGGGTGAAGACGTTAGGGGACATAACGACGGAGGGGGATTTGCTATCATTTGACAACCTACGCACTAGACATGACTTGCCCTCTACCCATTTTTTCAGGTATCTACAGCTACGTCATGCCTTTCGATGTCAATTCACTGACTCCAAGATTGAACCAGTACCGTCTGACCTAGAATTAATGCTGACTAATCCTGACCTTACCAAAACCTTATCTTCTGTTTACAAAGATCTATTCAAACTGACTCCACCGAGTATTGTGAAGTGTAGGGAGCGTTGGACTACTGAAATTCCTGGGCTCCAGGGGGAGGACTGGGATGATATGTGGGTTGAACCCTTCAAACATTTCATTGCTGCCAGGGACAAACTTATCCAATTTAAGTTTCTTCATAGAATATATTACACTCCTGTTCGCCTAGCTAAAATTTACCCCACCTCCTCCGCTGAATGCTGGCGATGCTCTGCCTCTCCGGCGGATGCATCGCATATTTTCTGGGATTGCCCGCTGATTTAGCGCTACTGGTCGGAAGTCACCACCTGTTTAGGGGGGGTGCTGATGACTGCGGTCCCGCTGACCCCAAGCGTTTGCCTATTGGGTTTGGTGGAGGAGGTGGTTCCCTCGGTGGCACATAGAACCCTTCTGACTATATTGTTATTCTATGCCAAGAAGGCCATATTGTTACACTGGAAGAAGGTAGCCCCGACTTCCTTGTTGTACTGGAAGGGACTGGTGAATGCCGTGCTACCCTTATATAAAGCGACATATTTGTCCAGAGGGTGCCCCAAGAAGTTTGAAAAAGTGTGGAGGGCATGGGTAGAGTCTTCTGATACTGTGCGGTAGATGGCGTTTGTAATCTGCCTTGATACTGTCCACCTAATTGAGTGATGTTTCCTTTTTTGTGTGAGCTGGGAGCCGGGACGACTGGACGTTGGTGCGCCTGGGTTCAGTCGTTCCGGGTCCCAATATCCTGACTTTTTCAGAAGGAGTCCGGTTGTATTTGGAGGTTGGGTTGCCTGGGTGGGGGGGGGGTTACTGTTTTACTGTTTGTGTGTGACTCCCCCATGTTGGGGTGAGCTAGTCCATTGTTTTTTCTTTTACTGTATTTTGTATGTCTTGCTTGTGTAAAAACTTTAATAAAAAGAAATTTACAAAAAAATCATATGGTCCTGTGGACAGATTGCAATCTGGGTGAACAGGTATCTCGAAATGAGTCAACTAACATACTTCGTCTAAAGCTGGCAGTAGCTGGAAACATGGGAAATGCTGATAGAGTGGTATAGCCTTGGGACAATTTTGCTCCCCACGGCATCTATCAAATGGCCGGTATACGGGAGCAAGGAAGCATGTCCCAGGTAGTAGGCAACCACAGCAATTTCCAAATGGTAGTTCAACTGCAAGCATGCCCTGGGGGGAAGGGGAGTAATTTTCATGCCCGAGAGTCAGGCATAATTGAGAGAAAAAGCAACTAAGAGAAATGCAGTTCAGAAAATGGGGGAAATGGAGAGAAGAGAGAGGAGGGGAGAAGGAAAAACGTGTGTGTGGGGGGGGGGGGGGGGGTTAGAGATGGCCCACCAAACGGGCATGGTGCTCTAAGGCAACCAGGTCTTTATTTTCATTGGAAAACGTGAACTCATGCCAGTAATGCCATCGCTTGAGGAACCTGTCCCTCGCACCCCGTTTGGCAGCCACAAGGTCTTTCATCTCATTGATATACAACACTTTACGTAGCCACATAGCTACCGTGCGGGGCTGGGACTGTTTCCAGAGCAGGGGAATGCAGCTCCTGGCCGCCGTTATCAGAAGTGCCAAAATTGATTTCGATACGACGCCCTCGGGAATTCATGGTGATGCAGAAGGAAAAGGGCCGGGTCCAGGATGTGGGTGTGATCCGTACATTTTTGAGTAATGCATAGTACTGCGGACCAAAAAGACTGGAGAAGTGAGCCCACCTCCTCTCCACATCTTCAACAAAGGTCAGAGCAGGAGGGAAACATTTTATGCAGTCTGACCAGGTTAAAGCACCATCTGGTCAGGAACTTATATCCAGCCTCCTGGTATTTAGAGCAGATGGAGGTTTTGTATGCAAAAACTAAGAGACGATCCACTTGGTAATCTGAAAAAGATAAGCCCAAATTGCGTTCCCATTGGACGATGTAGGAAGGTTGGAAGGCGGATTCCAGGGTGGACAGCAGACGGTAAAGTAGGGAGATTGTATGGTGCAGTGGGGAGTCCTCCACGCAGAGCTCCTCGAAGGGCGTAAGGCGTCTTGTAAAGGAGGCTGTCGACGGCAGCGAATGCAAGAAATGAGCAAGTTGCATCTTTTGCCAGAAAGACAAGGAGCATAGAGTCGACCTTGAAACCCATTGCCTGTGATGCACAAAATGTCTCGCTTGGTAGATGCCTCTAGCCCTCAGAGTACGGAAGTCAGGGTCGTTCACTCCCGGGGAAAAATCTGGGTTGTCAGATATAATGGCCGGGGAGCAAGCTGGCCATCCTGGCAAAGTCTCAGACTGATGGATAAAGTGGCACCGATCGTCGGGTGAGCCGCTATCAGTTTTGGTGGGGGGGGGGGGGGTGAGCTCCATAGAAGATATTTCGGGGGGGACTCTCCATATAACCGCTCAATTTGAACCCATTGTTTTTGGGGCCCGTGTCTATACCAATCCAGGATCCTGGACAGATGGCAAGCCTCATAGTAAAGCACTGCATCAGATAAGGCCATGCCGCCACTCAATTTGGTAATACGCAGGATCTTCAATGCCAGGCGCGGGGGCCCCTAATCCAAAGGAATTCCCGAAACGCTCCATTTACCTTCTTGAGAAAAGCTGGGGGGGGGGGGGTGCAGCGATAGGAAGAACCTGGAGCACATACAGAAGGCGGATCATTATGTTCATCTTGATGATATTACAGCGCCCAAACCATGGGAACTATCCCCGTCACCACCCATCCAAGTCCCTCCTGATCTGAGCGAGGAGAGGAGGAAAGTTACATTCGAATAGCCGAGCGGGGCAATTTGGGAGGGAAATGCCCAGATATGTGATCAATTTGGACATTTTCACTTAGAGGTGTACTCACTTTTGTTGCTAGCTGTTTAGACATTAATGGCTGTGTGTTGAGTTATTTTGAGGGGACAGCAAATTTACACTGTTATACAAGCTGTACACTCACTACTTTATATTGTAGCAAAGTGTCATTTCTTCAGTGTTTTCACATGAAAAGATATAATAATATATTTACAAAAATGTGAGATACTGTATATTTTTTTAGCAAAGGCTATGGAGAATAAAATGGCGGTAGTTGCAATATTTTTATGTCACACGATATTTGCGCAGCGGTCTTTTAAACGCAATTTTTGGGGAAAAAATAGACTTAAAATAGACAGTAAAGTTTGTTTTTTGTATATTGTAAAAGATGATATTGTGCCGAATAAATACATACCTACATGTTGCGGTTTAAAATTGCGCACACTAGTGGAATAGCGACAAACTACAGTACTAAAAGTCTCCATAGGCTACGCTTTAAAAAAAATTCAACTGTGACCAGTTTAGTGTTACAGAAGAGGTCTTTTGCTAGAATTATTGCTCTTTTATTTTTCTTGTCCTTTAAAAAAAAAAAAATCTGATCACTTTTATTGCTGTCACAAGGAATGTAAACATCCCTTGTGACAGTAATAGGCAGTGACAGGTACTCTTTATGGAGAGATCTGGGGTCTAAAATCAGGACCCCTGGATGGACTCCAAATTCCTCCTTTGCACTCAAAAGTATTCAAAACGCCAAAATCAGTGTTTTTTGAATCCTGTAATTTTTGAAAAATCGATGCCATTAACAGCCGTGTAAACCGGAAGTGACGTCACTTCCAGGTTACTACATCCGAGACCTGATTGAAGCCACACCTGGCTTTTTTAAGGACTCCAGCCAGCCGGCAGACGTGCCGACTGGTCGCTCGGGTCTCCCAGTTGGATGGGAGACCAGGACGAGGCGGCGGAAGGCAGCGGGAGGTAGAAGGTAGAAGAAGAAATCCAGGTATGAATATTTTTACGCAGTGTGCATGATCCCTTACTGTCCAGTCACAGGGTGAAGGCAAGGCCTGCAAGCATTACTGAACTCCAGCAAAGAAAAATCAGGTCTTATTTCCTGCTAGGCAGGGCTGTGCTGGGTGCCAAAACAGTGTAAATCTAAGGACTTTATGGTAAGAAAAACAAATCCTTTGGCAAATAAAACTGCTTCCCTACATCTATTCCATATGCCTGTTTTTGCTGTTTGGCTGGAGTTCAGCTTGAAAAGACCAATATACCACCACCTACCAGATTTAAGGCTCTAGAAGTCACAGGTATGACAGTCACATTAATTTTATCCTATTGAATGTTCCAATGCACTCAAAAATCTGTTTATGTGCAATATAAATTATGTAGAATATGTTTTTGATTTCTTCCCAGTCTTTCAAGCAGTCATAGAGTGAATTTAACTGAAAAAATAAAAGGCTTATTTTGTAAGATAGTACAAAGAGTAATGAGAACAATTAACATGTGGTAGCTTATATCAGCCCATTTCGAATTACTGAACACAGCATATTGGAAAATGAAAGGGAAAAGTCTTCCAATCCAGCAGATTTTGATGGGATTTGGGAAAGAGTTGTGCTTGCCTGAGGGTGTAGTCTGTAACGCTCCTGCGTTTTTATTATAGGCTGGATTTGCAGCTGCAAAATCTCCACTCAGTAGTCATGTAGAGATGTGTTGAATACCAGATCCAACTCTCCAGGACTCATCACCGTGGGCCTGTCAGCTTCAACATACAGGCTTGAAAGCATGTGGATAACAAGGCAGGTTGAACGAACAATGTGAGTGAGACCGCCGGCGGTTGAAATAGCCGCTCTGCGGCGCTCAGCAGTGACATCATCGTTCTTAAAGGTATATGCGTACCACCTGAAGAGAAAGGTGGGACGCATTACAGAGAAAGTGGTGATTAAGGGTACCGGAGGTACCAGAATCTTACAGTACCCCCCCCCCCCCTTAAGGCCGGCTCCGGAAGGCCTATAGGACAGGTTTCTCTGGGTGTTTCGAGTGAAAGTTCCGTATAAGTCTAGGCGCATGAATATCAGAGGTATCTAGCCAGGTGTCGTCTTGGGGTCCATAGCTCTTCCATCTTATGAGATACTGGAGTCTTCCTCTATGGATGCGAGAATCCAAAATTTCCTTGATCTCATACTCTTCTCCGCCTTCAACTTGTATTGGAGGTGGAGGCAAGATGGTAGGCCTTATTCCTTGGTTAGGAACATGGGGCTTCAGTAGCGACACATGGAAGATGAGATGGATCTTGAGATCTGCTGGTAGGGTGAGCTGTACTGCAGCTTTTCCAATAAGTTTTTTAATTGGGAAGGGTCCCAAAAATAAAGGTCCAAGCTTCTTGCTAGGGATTTTTAATCTTAAGTTCTTTGTCGATAGCCAAACAAGGTCCCCAATAGCATACTGAGGAGAAGGTCTTCTACGAAGGTCGTAGTACTTTTTTTGTTGACTATGAGCGTGTGATATAGTGGTATTGAGTAAACCCAAAGAGTCTTTTATTTGGGTAAGGTAATCCGAGGCTACTGGGTTACTCTGTATGGATGCGTGGTGGAAGAAGAGTGGGATGAAACCCATAGTTAAAGTAGAACGGACTTTACTTCGTAGTACTGTGGGTTGCGTTGTTGTAAGCAAATTCTGCTAGAGGAAGGAGATCCACCCAATCATCCTGCAAGTATGATGTGTAGCAACGTAGATATTGCTCAATGCACTGGTTGACTCTTTCAGTCTGTCCGTTGGTCTGAGGATGGTAGGGAGAAGTGAGCTTTCGCTCAATGCGTAAAATTTGACAAAGTGCTTGCCAAAATTTAGAGATGAATTGTGAACCACGGTCGGACAAAAGAGTTTTTGGAATTCCATGCAACTTAAACACATGTTTCATCAGTAGTTCCGCTGTTTGTTTAGATGAAGGTAGTCTACGGATAGCAATGAAATGTGCCATCTTTGTCAAGTGGTCCACTGGCACTAGGATGGTATTAAATCCTTTAGAGGGTGGTAGTTCTACTATGAAATCTAAGGACACAACTTCCCATGGAACCTGGGGTATTGGTAGACTACAAAGTAGTCCAGATGGTTTTGTAGTGTCAATTTTGGACCTTGCACAGATGTCACATGAAGAAACAAATTTTTGTACAGACGTCTTCATATCAGGCCACCAAAACTGCCTGGTGAGCAAATTAAAGGTTTTCATTATACCCATATGTCCTGCCATGGGCACATCATGCGATAACTCCAAGATCTTGGTGCGCATAGTAGGGGGTATGTAGAGTTTGTCATTGTAATAGAGGAAGCCTTCTGCATCAGTACTTAGTTGTGGTGGAGGTGAATCCATTCTTATACTGTGCAAAATCTCTTCCTTCAAGGAACGGACAACACCAATAATGCGTTCATAGGGTATTATGGGAATGGAAGGGATTTCGGTGCAGTTATCTTCGGTTAATCGTGATAGCGCATCCGCTTTTTTATTTTTATCTGCAGGCGTGTAGGTCACTAGGAAATTAAATCTTAAAAAGAATAATGACCATCGTACCTGCCGGTGGGAGAGAGTCTTGTTAGTCTGGAGGTATTGAAGGTTTTTATGATTTGTATATATGAGTATTGGTAACTGGGTACCTTCGAGCAGATGTCGCCAATTCTCCAGTGCCAGTTTTATGGCAAGCAACTCCTCTTCACCCACTGGGTAATTCCCCTCTGGGCTGCTTAGTGATTTTGAAAAGAAAGCAACTGGGTGGAGTGATGAAGTGGTTGTTGGTCGTTGGGAGAGAACTGCTCCTACTGCCATATTTGACGCATCTACCTCTAGAATATATTGGAGGGATGGGTCTGGATGGCGTAGTATGGGAGCAGAAGTAAAGCTTGATTTTAACAAGCAGAAAGCTTGATTTGCTTCTTCTGACCATTTGAATGGTTTTTTTATACTTGTCAGTTGTGTGAGAGGTCTCACAATAGCGGAAAAGTTCTTGATGAACTTCCTATAGAAGTTCGAGAATCCAAGGAATCGCTGTAGGGCCTTACGAGTTGTTGGTATAGGCCAGTCTAGAATACAGGATATCTTACTCATATCCATCTTAATTCCAGTTTTGGATATGAAGTATCCTAGAAATAATATTTCTTCTTTATGAAATAGACATTTTTTTAATTTCACATATAGTCTGTGTGAGAGCAGTCTGGACAACACAAGTCTTACATGTTTTATGTGTTCAGGCATAGATCGAGAATAAATAAGTATATCGTCTAGGTATACTACAACACAGACATCAAGTAAGTCTCTAAAGATGTCAATTATGAATCTTTGGAAAGCTGCGGGAGCATTACATAGCCCGAATGGCATCACAAGGTATTCGAATAGTCAGTATCTGGTTCTGAATGCTGTTTTCCACTCATCCCCGTCACGGATTCGGATTAGGTTGTATGCCCCTTTCAGGTCTAATTTGGTGAAATAAGTAGCCCCACGCACCTGTTCAATAAGTTCAGGGATGAGCGGCAAAGGATAGCGATCCTTTATCGTAATCGTGTTTAATTGCCTATAATCGATAATAGGCCTGAGACTGAAATCCTTATTGCGGACAAAGAAAAGTCCTGCAGCAGTGGAAAAAGTAGAGGGTCTAATGAACCCTTTTGTCAAATTCTCATCCAAGTATTCCTTGAGATGAGAAAGTTCATCCTGTGAAAGGGGATAAACATGACCGAAAGGCAATTTGCTGTTAGGGAGTAGATCGATAGTGCAATCGTAATCCCTATGGGGAGGCAACACTTGAGCATTTTTCTCAAGGAACACTTCGGACAGATCCTGATAGCATAGTGGTGCAATTTCATCTGACACCACAGACAGAATCTTCCCATAAGATGGGAGGTTACACGTATTCTCACAATAGTGAGAAGGGAAAACCAAAGTCCGTTTTTTCCAATCTATGATTGGTTGGTGTGTGTGTAACCAGGGAAGTCCCAAAATAATAGGAAAATGGGGTGAGGATAGTATGTCAAAGGTGATGGTCTCCACATGTGATTCGTTGGTAGTGGCAAGGAGTGCCTGTGTCTGGTTGGTGATTGGACCAGAAGACAGTGGTATACCATTAATGAAACTAACAGAAACAGGCTTAGATTTTGAAATAATAGGTATTTTATTTAAGGTAACAAAGCGTGTATCAATATAGTTTCCACAAGATCCAGTGTCGACCATAGCCTTGGTGGTGATCCTAGTTTGGTCCCACTGTAATATTAAATGAACAAAAAGATAGGGGTTAGAAAAGGAAGTCGTTAATCCTCCCAGAAAGACATGTGAACACTCACCCTCTTTTTTGCGGACAAGGGGACAGGTGCTTATCAAATTATCCGAGGATGCGCAGTACATGCAGAGATTTCTGGATGTTCTTCTAGCTCGTTCAGTAGTCGTTAAAGGTGGGCGTATGGTTCCTACATCCATGGGAGTAGGGTCAACGGCCGAAATCTGAGAAGGACTAGACAATGGCATTCCCATCTTTTCAGCCCTTCTTTCTCGCAGTCGTCTGTCGATGTTGATACTAAGTTGTATCAAGGCCTCCAAGGTGCCAGGTAAATCCGCTCGGGCGAGCTCGTCTTTAACAGCTTCCGATAACCCGAGTCTGAATTGAGTTCGCAAAGATGTGTCATTCCACCCTGAATCAAGGGTCCATCTTTTGAACTCAGACACAAAGTCTTCTACAGGTCTCCTTCCTTGTTTTAAGGCCCTCAACTGAATATCAGCAGTACTCTGCCTATTGGGGTCATCGTATAAACTAGCGAGTTCCGCTAGGAATAAGGAATAGGTGTTGAGAATCTGATCATTATTCTCAAAGAGAGAGTCTGCCCAGGCCCGTGGATCACCCGTCAAGTATGAAATAACGGTACAGACTTTTATTTGATCAGTGGGGTATGTGCAAGGTTTTAACAAAAAAAGCAATTGACATGCGTTTTTGAATTCACAAAATTTTTTCCGATCACCTGTAAACACTAGAGGAGGGTTTATTTTAGGTTCAGGAAGCTGAACAGCAGTAAGCCGTGAGAGCTGGGTTACCTGCTGTGTCAGAGTTTGATTCTTTTCTTGTACGTCAGTCAGAGCAAGTATTAACGCTTTTACTTGTTGTGTTAATTGTGTCACTTGAGAGGGTAATTCTGCTGAATCCATTTTTAAGGTTCGTTCAATCTGTAACGCTCCTGCGTTTTTATTATAGGCTGGATTTGCAGCTGCAAAATCTCCACTCAGTAGTCATGTAGAGATGTGTTGAATACCAGATCCAACTCTCCAGGACTCATCACCGTGGGCCTGTCAGCTTCAACATACAGATATATACACACTCAATGAGATGTTCCTGGAGTGATAGGATGTATATGATAGTATGAAGGTGATGTGCTGAAGGGACAGGTGTGAACAGTGACAAGGATGGTAATCACTTGATAGGTTTGTATAGGAGAGTTCAAGATGGTATTTAGGAATGCAGATAGGTTAGTATCGAGTATGCTAACAGGTGGTGAGGACAGCAGATGACAAATACAGGATAGACTAACCCAGCGCAAGGATAGATAGTAGTAGACAGGAGAGCTAGCAATCTATGCAGCAGTGCAGATGATAGATGGTAGTAGGCTCAAGAGCTAGCAATCTATGTAACAGTGCAGATGATAGGATAGTATGGATAGGTAGTAACAGTCCTTAATGTGCATAGGTAGATAGTGCAATAAGGTTATGGAGGGTTCCCCTGCGGGGTACTTATCACTTGTAATGTTAGTAGTTTAGAGAGGTCCAGTAGATAAGGAATGATCCGGTAGCGAGATACAGGGATCAGTAGCGAGGTTCCGGTCTGCTCCAGGTAAAGGGAATAGCTGGAGGTTCCGATCGAGAGACAGGCTTGAAAGCATGTGGATAACAAGGCAGGTTGAACGAACAATGTGAGTGAGACCGCCGGCGGTTGAAATAGCCGCTCTGCGGCGCTCAGCAGTGACATCATCGTTCTTAAAGGTATATGCGTACCACCTGAAGAGAAAGGTGGGATGCATTACAGAGAAAGTGGTGATTAAGGGTACCGGAGGTACCAGAATATTACATAGTCCCCATTTCTGCCACAAGTTGCTGCCAGAAACAAAGGCTGCAATTTCGAGGAATCATGCAACCAATAAAAGGCAGGGCTAATTGATTTACCATAGCCTGCACCCACCTCTCCCTCCTCTCGTGTGCCTGCGCCTCTCGTCAATTTTGTAAAGACTGTAGGAGGGCTGGGCAGAGAGATCTACAGGATGAGTGACAGAATCCAAGGCAGGGCTGTGTCTGTTGACCTAAAGGGACCTCTTCGGGTAGAACAGAACCTGCATCAGTTTGGCAGGACAGGCAGTAGTTGTAAATGTAAGTTACTTAACCCCTATTATGCTGCTGCCCTGTGGTCTGTGCCCTTTAATCTGTGTCCTGCTACCCTGTGATCTTTACCTTTTTATCTGCTTCCTTGTATCTCTAACAAACCTCTGAGGGCTTCACAGAACAGCTGTATTTAGACTGAGAATAAATTACACACAGGTGGACTCTATTAAATAAATTAGGTGACTACTGAAGGCAGTTGGTTCCACTAGATTTTAGTTAGGAGTATCAGAGTAAAGGCGGCTGAATACAAATGCACGCCACACTTTTCAGATATTAATTCCTAAAACATTTAGAAAATAATTTATTTATTTATTTTTTTTTCAAATTCAACGTTTATTTAGGATAAGAAAGGCATACATAATCAATTAGAACATTGAATCGAGATACATCCGAGCATCAAAGAAGCTTTGGAGCAGAAAAACAGGAATCATGGGGATGTAACAATAAGCATTATAAGACGATATGGAGTTATTATAAGTATCCGCAAGATAACAGGCCCCAAGGGAGGAACCCCACTCCCACCGGCATCTGTCATATGGCCGGTATACAGGAGCGAGGAGGGCATCCCACGGGACCAGCCATTCCAGCAGATCCCAGAGAGAGGTCATGACGCGTATGCCGTGAGGGAATGGGAAAGATTTTAGGTGAAGGCATGGATAGTAGGAAGGAATAGGATCAGGAAGAACCACATAAGAAAGAAAAATAGGGGGGGAGGGGGAGAAGACAAAAAAAAAATGGGGGGGAGGAGGGGTGAGAAAGGAGGGAATAGGCGTGCCGGTGGGGGTGAGGGGAGAGGTCCACCTACAGTGAGCAAGTCATTCAGGCAACTAGATCTCTGTATGCTTCGGAAGCACTGAATTCATGCCAGTAAAACCAGCGTTTAAGAAACTGATCTCTGGTACCACGTTCGGCCGCTGTCAAGTCTTCCATTTCATTAATGAACGCTACTTTACGTAGCCACATTGCAACCGTAGGAGGTTGGGACTGCTTCCAAAGCAGGGGAATGCAGTTCTTGGCGGCCGTAAGTAGGATTGGCAGGATCGATTTCTGATAGGATGCCCTCGAGTGGCCGTGGTGGTGTAGGAGGAAGAGAGCTGGATCCAGAGTTAGGGTATGATCCGTAAATTTTTGAGCAATGCGGAGGACCTCCTGCCAGAAGGGTTGTAGTCTACTACAGGACCAGAAAATGTGGAGGAGGGAGCCTACCTCTTCTCCACAACGCCAGCAAAGATCCGGGCAGTCAGGAAACATCCTGCGGAGCTTAACCGGGGTATAATACCACCTGGTCAGAAGCTTATATCCTACCTCCTGGTATTTAGAGCACGTGGAGGTTTTGTATGCAAAGAAAAGCAGACGCTCAACCTGATGATCCGAAAAGGAAACTCCCAGATCGCGTTCCCAAAGAGAAATAAACGAGGGCCTGAAAGAAGGTTCAGGCATCGTCAGGAGACGGTACAGCAGAGAGATCGCGTGACTTACTGGGGGGTCTGTCGTGCACAATTCCTCAAAGGGCGTGTGGCGTCGAGTATAAGAGGTCGCCGGCGGCAGCGATTCGAGAAAGTGGACAAGCTGAATTTTCTGCCAAAATGACAGAACTGCAAAGGAACTGTGAGAGAGGAGGGTCTGTCGAGATAGCCAGCGACCACTGGCGATGAAGTGCCTGGCCTGGTGGAGACCCTGGGCTCTCAATGCGCGGAAGGCTGGGTCCTGCAGGCCGGGCGCAAATTCCGGGTTCCCTATCACCGGGAACAAAGGGGAAGGCAAGGTCGAGAGTCGACCATCTCTGCACAACCGGCGTCCCAGCTGTAACGTAGCCCCAACAGTCGGGTGCTCCACGACTTCCCTCGCCAGGGGGAATGTCCCCCAGAAGAGAGACTCCGGGGGCGAACCTGCGCACATCCGTTCAATCCGCACCCATTGTTTCAATGGGCCATGTAGATGCCAGTCTAGGACCCTAGCTAGGTGGCATGCCGTAGAGTACATGATCGCATCTGGAAAGGCCATGCCGCCACTGAGCTTGGGCATGCGAAGGAGCTTCAGCGCCAGGCGAGAGGGGCCCCGAATCCAGAGGAACTTACGGAAAGCTCCATTAATCGAGCGGAGGAAGGGGAAACGGAACAACGATCGGGAGGGCCTGGAGCACATAAAGCAAGCGGGGCATGACATTCATTTTTAGAATGTTGCACCTCCCAAACCAGGAGAACAGGCCTTTCTGCCAATCCTCCAAGTCCCTCCGGATACGGGTGAGAAGGGGAAGGAAGTTACAGTCGAAGAGGCGCTTGGGGCAGTTGGGGAGGGCGATGCCCAGGTACTGGATATGCGAGGAGCTCCATTTGAAGGGAAAATCAGTCTTGAGGAGATGTGACAAAGAAGACGGCATCGCGACTGGGAGGGCCTCAGATTTTTGGAAGTTAATTTTGTAGGAGGACAGGGCTTCGTATGTCCGAAACTCCCGCATAAGGTTTGGTATCGAGATCAGCGGCTTGGAGAGGAAAAAGAGGAGGTCGTCAGCGTAGGCTGCCACCTTAGGCGTAAGTGACGAGGAGACAGACAAACCAGAGATATCAGGATTGGCCCAAATCGATCGCAAAATGGGCTCAAGGGTCAATACAAAAATTAGGGGCGAGAGGGGGCATCCCTGGCGCGTGCCGTTTGTAATCTCCAAAGAGTCAGAAAGAAATCCATTTACCTTGACACGAGCCGACGGACGGGAATAGATCGCTTGGATCCACGTCAGCATGCGACGACCCAAGCCTATATGCTCTAGGGTCTCCAGAAGGAAGTGTCAGTTCACCCGGTCAAATGCCTTTTCGGCGTCCGTCGAGAGAATCAGCGCAGGGGTCCCTCGGGAACACGCCAGATGGAGCAGGTTAATCGCCTTCTTGGTGTTATCCCGGGCTTCTCGAGAGGGTATGAAGCCCACCTGATCATCATGAACCAGCTGCGGGAGCAGCGGAGCCAGCCATGAAGCTAAAATTTTGGTAAAAAGCTTCAGATCCACATTAAGGAGGGAGATGGGACGATAATTCTGGCAGAGAAGAGGGTCCTTGCCCTCCTTCGCTATCACCGTGATGGTGGCTCGGAGGGAATCTAAGGGAAAGTCCGCTCCCATGCCCGCCGAATTATAGGCAGCAAGGAAGTGGGGAGAGAGAATGTCCTCAAAGCATTTGTAATAAGATAGCGAGTACCCATCAGGGCCCGGGGCCTTGCCCCTGTGAGACCCCGCCAATGCCCCCGACAGTTCAGCAGGTCGAAGTGGCTCGTCCAGTTGGTCCAGGGCCTCCGTAGGTAGATTGGGAAGTCCCGAGGCACGGATATATTCCCTAATACGTGTCCGCGAGGCATCTCGGTTGGAGGAAGAGGGCCCTGCGTTCAGGTTGTACAAGGAGGCATAGTATCGGCGAAACACCTCCGCAATATGCTCCGTGGCCTGTACTTTCTGCTGGGAGGGGGAGAGAATGGCAGGGATGAACGTTTGCGCTCTCTGCCGACGCAGGGCGTGCGCCAGGATCTTACCGCATTTGTCCCCGTGCTCATAGAAGATGCGCCTACATTTCGTTAGCGAGACCTTAGCTTTGAAAAGGGTAAAAGAGCGGGGCTGTTCTCGGAGGACCGTCAATTCCTGGAGAACGGCCTGGGCCATGGACCTCTTATGCGTCGCTTCCAGTTTGTCAATGCGTTGGAGAAGATCCTGCATCTGTTGGGTCCTTTCTTTTTTACGTCGTGAGCCAATTTTCACCAAGACCCCCCTCATATAACTTTTATGTGCCTCCCAGACCATGAGAGGGGGACTATGCGGGAGGACGTTGGAAGCAAAAAACTGTCTCAGTTCCACGCGCAGTTCCTCAAGGATGGAAGGGTCCTGCAGGAGACTCTCATTCAGCCGCCACTGCCATTGGCGCGTTTCGGGGGTCCGCAAGTCCAGCTCGAGGACCACCGGAGCATGGTCCGAGACCGTGATGTTACCTATAGAAGCCGACACCACTCTACTCAGCAAAACCTGTGGGAGCATGAAATAGTATATGCGCGAGTAGGAGTCATGGGGAGCGGAGTAGAAAGTATAGTCCCTAGCATTCGGATGAAGAGTTCGCCAAGCATCCACCAGACGAAAGGCGCTAAAGGTCTTCTTAACGCGTTTGAGAGCAGCATACAAAACGTGGGAGGCGCCTCGGGAGGCATCCACAATCGGGTCAAGAGGCAGATTGAAGTCTCCGCCCAGAAGTACCTGACCCTCCATAAAATCATGCAACTTAGACGATATAATTTCGAGAAACGCCACCTGTCCAGAATTAGGTAAATATAAATTCACCATGGTGACTAATACGGAGCCCAGACGACCCTTAACAAATAAAGCGCGACCTGTCTCATCACTCCATGTGTCCGAGAGCGTCCACGGAGTCCTACTCCCAATCAATATACTGACGCCCTTGGACCTAGATTCGGAGGAGCAGCTATGGTATACCGTGGGGAACCGGCGATCGCCCAATCTAGGAATCTTGGAAGACTTAAAATGGGTCTCCTGCAGAAAACCGACATGGGCCCGAAGGCGGTGGAGATCATTCAGTAGGATGGAGCGTTTTTCGGGGGTATTGAGTCCCTTAACATTAAGTGTGACCAATCGAATGGGGTCCACTCGGGGGGTGGCCATCTCCCCCCAAGAAACGCCAACACGCACAAAAAAAAAAAAAGGGGGGGGCGAGAAGAGCAGGAGCGGAAGAAGGGTGGGTAGAGGAGAAGAGGGGGAAAGCACAAAGCACGTGCAGACAGCAAGAGAAAGGGAGGAAAACTACCGTGCCGGAGGCACTATGGAGAACAAGTCTCTAGTTTCCCAGAGTTCCTGTCCCTCCACCCAGAATCAGGATGGAGCGGAGGGAACCCGAAGGAGAACAAACCCTATGGGGGGTACAGGGAAGGTCACCACAGGGTGAGGATGGTGACCGCTCCCCGCCAAATCCATCTCGGCCTAGGGAGACAAGATCATATAACAAGAAAAAGCGTTCAACAACATATCTAAGCATTTGAGAAGCAATAAGAGCAATATAACCCTGAGGATGAGAGAATATCAAAACAATAGGCCCAGCTCATGGCACATATAAAAGTCCCATATGTATAGAGTCCCAGAGCGATGCGCCCGCAATGGCCTAAGCGGTCCGCGGGCGCCCCACCCCACAGACTCCCCCAGGTGGGCCCAAGCCATGACACGCAGAATCCACTTCGGAGGAGGTCCCAACAAAGTAGAAAGGGGGACAGGCTAAAGAGAAGAGGGAAGGGCGAGGAGTGGGAAGGGCGAAGAATGGGAAGGGAGAGGGAGGGGGAGTAAGGGGAGGAGAAGAGGGCTAGGGAGGGAGGGAAGGAAGGGAGTGGGAAAGGGGAGAGGGAAAGAGAGGAGGAAGGGAAGGAATGGAGGACAAAGTTACCCGCCAGAAGCAACACCACCCCGTCAAACAGTGGGCCCCTGATTAGCAATATAATGGGACATGGTGCGAAGCGTGGACGACCACGGTCCCCTGCCTCTAGAGGCGCAATTGTGGACAATAGTCCCAGATCAGTGGAAAGAGCCTGCGAACCGGACCCCTTCATCCACCATCAGCATCCCCCAGGCAGCCATATAATAAAACAGAATACAAGGGGGCAGACGATCTGTAACCCAATCCCCTGAAGCAAGTCCATCCCCTGTCCCCAGACCCAGCCTCAGCAACACCCACAGGCAAAGCAGGGGGGGCCCGGGGAGAACCCGATCCCCACACCCTCCCAGGATGAAAGCATATGGGAAAAAACATAGGCATAGACATAGTGCAACATGGCATCCTGCCCCGCGGCCGGCACATTTCCTACAGCCCCTCCAGCCGCCGTCCAGAGGGAGATCTTCACTTACACACGCACCCCCCCCCCGCACACCCCCAACACCCCCCCCCCCGATAGTCAGCTAAAGTCTGGGTCCACAGCAGCACGGAGCACCATAACAAGGGATGACACATGGGAAGCAGGGAGATGCCATCAGGATCCACATGGGTGCAGTCTGGTCCGTTAGTCCACAGCATGGAGGGGGATATAGGGCAGCACAAGCAGGCAGGGAGGGCACGCATGCAGGGGCGGCACGGGTGGCAAGCCGCATAACAGGGCACCGCAAGGAGAGTCAAGCAGGGCGGCATGCATGGGGTACCAAGGCCGGTGGGCACGGGGACGAGGGGGGGGGGCGGGAAGGAGGTAGAGTCAGCGGGCAGTCATCAGGGGTGGAGAGATGTGACACAGGGAGGATCCGGTGGAGTTCAGGATCTTAAAGCAGGCCAGCGGGAAACAGCAGGGATGGGGAGGGAAGGACCAAAGCAGGAGCGGGACCATACTCACAGAGCGGACTGGCTGAAGAATCAGGTCTCAGGGGGCGCGATCTCCGGACCCTGGAAGCTCTGCTGTGACCTCTGAACCGAATGGCGTTGTTGTTGAGGTTGGGAAGGACCGCGTCCTCCAGGGCCCTGGCGGGGATCTCGATCCGGGAGCCAAGCCAGCCAGTCCGGGAGGTCGATCGGAGCCAACCCCAAAAAGCTGAACAGGGCCAGTAGATCAGCGTGTTTTCTCAGGGTGAAAGAGGATCCATTCTTGTGGACCGTGAGCTGTAGGGGAAATCCCCAGCGATACGTGGTGTCCGGGGAGCGAAGCCGTTCCAACAAGGGTTTCAGCATCGCCCTGCGCTGCAATGTCCCACGGGCCACATCCAGAAAGATCAGCACAGTGGCGCCATCAAACTCCACGGGGCCCTTGGACCAGGCTGCCCGGAGTACCCTCTCCTTCACTGTGAATCTGTGAAGACAGCATATCACATCCCGGGGCCTAGCAGGGTCTTCGAGATCCTCCGGTCCGGTCGCCTCTGGGACCCCCCGGAGCCGCAGGTTATTGCGGCGGCTCCGGTTCTCGATGTCCTCCATCCGGAGCTGGTGAGTAGCGAGGGCTGCACCGTGGGACATCTGGGTTTGCTCCAGCGCGGCCACCCTTGATTGTAGCTCACTGACCGCTGATTCTCCCGCCGTCAGTCGTCCATCTAGCTGGGCCACCTCGCCGCCCAATTTTTGGAAGTCCCGTTTATGTTGTTCAGCCACCTGGGCCACGATGGACTCCATAGTTCAGCACTGTCTCCAATCGGCACGGCCGGCGAGGGCAGGGATGCAGACACGGGACCCTCCGCGGCCATAGTGGTTGGGGTGGGCAGAGATGAGGAGTTCAGTCCCGGAGAGGAGGCGGTCGGCGATCACAGGCCACCACGCGGCGTCAGCTGCAAGGCCCGCGGCGGCGGACTGGCGGGATTCGGAAAGAAGGCACGAATAGGGGTATCCAAGGCAGTCCTGGAGGTCAATGTAGACGCCAGCTTCGTCTTCCTCTTTTTATGGACGCTCATAGCAGCTAAATTGAGCAGTTAAAGGCTGAGAAGGGAGGTTGGAGAGCGGGAGCACCAGGAGAAAGCGTCCTCACACCGCCATGTCCAAGCCACAGAAAATAATTTATTATTTTTCTTCCACTTCCACTTTCTTCCAATTATGTGTCACTTTGTGTTGGTCTATCACATAAAATCCCAATAAAATACAATTACGTTTTGTGCTGTAACATGACAAAATGTGGAAAATTTCAAGGGGTATGAATACTTTTTCAAGACGCTGTAAATTTTAGGGTCCAGGAGCCCCTGGTGCTGCATACACCTGCCCATACACATAAATGGTTAAAAGTGCCTGTACACAGCAATGTGCTGCTACTTGCATAAAGTGATCCATGGGCACAGATGTAACACCCCAAACACAGATAACCTGCATTCAGGCCATTACTCCTGGCTATTAAATACTTTGGTTTATTTATCCTGTATAGCCAAATGTACCTAAATACAAGTGCCCTGAGAATACACATGCTGCTTGTAGCTAGACAATATTTGCTTATCCTGGAAATAAGCTTTAAAGCTAATCTGCTGTTTATTCCCAACGTTTAAATATCTGGATTTCAATAGCCTGGTGACAGATTCCCTTTCAACAAAATGTGGCTGATTAGTTATAATAGGATATGGTACTGCAATTTCCTAAAATGTAAAGTTTATTAAACCCAAAAGCAAACATTTATTATATTACAGCTTACCAGTTCTTAGATGCATTTGTTTTCTTTTTTAAGCTTACTTTCTAATATTTTTCCCTTTTTTTATTTTCACCTGGCCAGTAAGTCTGTTGTTTTTCAACAGAACAAACTATCCTACAAATGTGGCAGTTAAAGGTTTTGGACAAACTATTTACCGCTGACAGGGGTGATTATTATGGTCAGCTTTTATCTATATATGTAAAACCTTTATCCCAAAAGGAACAAAATGTTGCTGTAACTGCTTATAAAGTATTAGATGGAGTTTGAGTTCACTTTGTAAGTGTATCTAAATCTGCTAGTACACCAAACTCCTCTCCCTCCAGAATGAAAATGCTGCTATCCAAAGATGTTTCTGCAGCTCTTTCATCCAGAGTATAGGCACCTTAACCACTTCAGCCCCGGAAGGTTTTACCCCCTTCATAACCAGGCCCTATTTTGCATTTCGCCACTGCGTTACTTTAACGGACCATTGCGCGGTCGTCCTTTTTTCCCCACAAATAGAGCTTTCTTTTGGTGGTATTTGATCACCTGTGCGACTTTTATTTTTTTGCGCTACAAAAAAAAAAAAGAGCGACAATTGTGAAAAAAACCAAAACAATTTTTTTCACATTCTGCTATAGGACATTCCCCAAAACTTAAAAATCAAAGTTTTTTTAACATTTAAGGCCAATTTGTTTTCTGCTACATATTTTTGATAAAAGATATCGCAAAAAGGGTATTTTGATTGGTTTGGTTTGAGCAAAAATGATTGTATCTACTAACTACAGGAAATATTTATGTCATTTTTATTGTTTTCTTTCTTTACTAGTAATGGCGGCGATCTGCAATTTTTTGCGGGACTGCAACATTGCGGCGGACAGATCGGACCCCTAACTGACATTTGTGACACTTTTGGGGGTACCAGTGACATTACTACAGTAATCAGTGCAAAAAATATACACTGTTACAGTAATAATGCCATTGGCAGGGAGGGGGTTAACCCTGTGGGTGATCAAAGGGGTTAAATGTATGCCTATATGCTTACTAACTGTGTGTGTGGGGGGTGGGGATTCTGTGACAGACACAGACAGATTGCAGTTTCAGCTTAGCTGAAACTGATGATCTGTCCCTGCCTGTCTCACAGAAGATCACAGAAGATCCGCCTGCTTTGTTTACATAAGCAGACGGGTCTTCTCTCCGTTTCCCGGATGATCGGAGGAGTAAGGCGACAATCGCCGCCTTTCCTCCCGTGGCCCGCCTCCCGCTGTGCACGCCGCCGGAATCACATGCACTCCAGTCACATAGTACTACGTGACTGGACGCAGGGGAGCCGCACTGCCGCAGTAATATTACTGTGGGCGGTCGGCAAGCGGTTAATAGTGTTACTGGTCAGATCTCCAGGTGAAAACAGAGGGTAAAACGTCTAAAAAAAAGAATGTAGCCACTACATCTAATGATTAGTAAGCTGCAATATAATACATTTATGGTTTTAATTTAATGCCACTTTAATTTTGTGTTTAAATGTTGTAAATCATTTCGCTAGTTAATTTTTTCTGTCTGTGTTAAGTATGAACAATAGTTTAGAAATGCCACATTGATTTAATACAATCGACGTGTTGAGTACTCTTTGTAATTTCTCCTTTGTTAGCTGCAGTTTTATGCAATAGAGCGCACAATTGTATACTATTCAATAGAGCCACGCACTTTGATGTAATGAGAAGTACAGCATTTTTATCTCACCCTTGTAGTTTGAATCATGAAAGATACTACCATTTATTGGCTGTCACATCTGAATCGTTTCATGCCTAAAGAGATGGTTTATCATCTGCCAAGGATCAAACAGATCTTGGCATTTGAACACTTAAGGTAGGATTCGCTAGTCACAGACATTAGATAGTGCTTAGTTGGTAAGAAGCAATGCATTATATCAAATATCTTTGATAGGTGAGACTAAATACAATTGCAGCATGAACAGATCAGTAGGCAGCCACTGAGTACTGAATGCCCTCTGCCCGCTGGACATTATAGCTGTGCCCCAACAACTACGGTAAGTAATGGCTTTCATTAAGACTTTCATTTTTTTTTTTCATATCCAACATTCACATAAACATGGATCATTGTAACCAGGGCTTTAGTTCTCAAAAAAATAGATGCAGGAGCTCAACCATGACCCCCTCCCCAACACAAACACCCTCCAAACCTCATAAAATAATGGGTGTGGTAAAATTTCATCAACAGTGGGAAGGTCTTAAAGGGGCATTAAATACCAGGACTTCATTACATACAGAGTGGTGAGTCATTGGGGGATCCTCGCAGAGTTCAGGAGTGCGCTACATACATAGTGCAGAGTTCACTACACATAGAGTGCAGAGTTCAGCCTTCTTCCACAGCCGATTACCTCTGCCCATCCTGGGGCCCTTTAGTCTTCCCATCTATTTGTCACTTACATTCCTCTTCAGTTCTGACCTCTGCATGCAACCCCCCTTCCCCTTCTTCCATCTTCCCCCTCCTTAAAAGCTCTATCTTTTCACATGTCTTACTTTTGTTGCTGTGCTAAGCTGAAGCACCGAGCCAGCTCTGGTACCATCCCTCATACTGTAGGTGGCTCCTCCTCTCTCACTTGCAGGGAGATTATCCAGTGGGGGTGTCAGCATCCACAATGCACCCCATGCACCTGCATCTCCATTGTCCCCATCCTGTACTCAGGGGGAGCCACTCAGGAGATCAGATCTGTGGGAGCCGCAGGGAAACAAGCTGTCACTGGTAAACACAAAAGCCGAACCTCTGTGTTTACAAGTGATAGTGGTGAGAAGGGAGCAGAGGGCCTTAGCCAGAGGTAGTGGATCAGAGTTCCAACAAGTTCAAGTTGAAAAAAAAGCCCTGGTTGTAACGAGCAAGTGAGTAGTGCAGTAATGTACAAAGACCTAGGTATTAGTGCAGTTGTATTCCTTGTGTTGTTGTTTGCTGTTTGCTAAAGGGACAAGAAACTGTTTTCTCTGGGTCATGAAGCATTAATTGGATTGGAACGCCATTACTCTGTGTTGCATCTTAAATATGGAAGTGCTAATGTGATGAAAACACATCTCTTCCAGCATAGTGATCTCTCTGTGAATGCTCTGTCAGTTTCTGGTTGTGTCAGATTTAGTTACTGCTCCTGCACCAGTGCTAGACTGAGAGAACCAGGGACTGTAGGATACATAGTTTTTTCACAGGAAGTGCCAGTTCTTAGACTACAGACAGAAGTCATGAATTACCCTGTGCAGTGCCATACGGTTATCAGTCCTGTTTGGGTCAAATTGTCATTATTTGTGAAGTTGGATAATGCATTATGTTTTTCTGTAGGGTAAGATCTGAGGCTGTCTCTAGTAGGGATCTACAAGAATCTTCGTTTTTAAAATGTAGCCAGCCTGCCCAGAATTTAAATTAAGTGATTAACAGAATAGGTAAAATGATCAGACAGAGGGTAACTGTAACTTTCAGTTTTCTAAACAGGTGCAAAGTTAGAAGCAATAATGCAAAACAGGTTCAGGATGAAAAAAAAGCATGCATACACTGCAATATAATGAAAATCAAGTTTTAGGATGGTAAAGAATAGGCATACACTTCAGAATCTGATTATAAAAGCTGCACCAACATGGGCCCTTTATAACAACATCTCTGTACCAATCAGGGCAATAGTTGGTTGCATAGCATAGTTCTTTATGACTCTATATTAACAGAGAGTCAAGCTGAGAATTTCTTCTTCAACAAAACAGCTCAGAACACAGTTACATGCATTAATCCTTATAAACAGTGTCCCTTATAATGAAGTCCACCTTAGCTGTGATAACACAGGTAAACATCTGAGGGAGCCAAACCCAAAGAAGAAAGATTCCTCCAACTGGAACTGTAAAATTTTGCTAGCAATCTCGGAGGGGCTTCTAACCCTAATTGGGTCTCCTGGATAAGCTGCGTGCTATTAGGCTTAGGTCCCGCACACCAGTTCTGACAGCACAGAAGGTCTCACACTTCACCGTGGACCACTTGACCAACCACCTTTGCCCTCTCTGAGCTGCTGAGGGAGTTGAATTTGAGAAATGTAAACTCTGTGGGCATGTCCAGGAACCCAGAGATCAACAGATTGTATTTTAGGGGTCCTTCACTATTTCAGGGTCAGAATATTTGCTGCATTTATGAGGTGGGATATAACTGATTTCTTATATTTAGCAATGGAAAAGGGGGTATTGTAGAATATTAGAACTCAAGTATCCTGTGGAAGAGTCATGGTAATAACATTTATTATTAAATGATCAATCTGCACCCAAAAAGATATTTAAGTTCCCTGGGCCAGCCCACACCACAAGCACAAGGAAGAGGCCAGAGAGTCCCATCTACTTTGTCAAACAGGGTCTCTGTACCATTGGTCTAATAGCTTAAAATTACTAGCTGACTTATTATTATTGAAAAGAGCAGAGTGGGTGAAGAGAAGCATTTTTTTAACTGTTTTTTGCAGAGAACATATGAAATAGTTCCTGTTTCCTATGGACAATTATTCTGGGGGATTAACATGAACCACTGAAAGAAACAGCTTTGTAAAGTAATGAGATACCCTGGGAGGACCCAGTGGTAGGTAAGAATATTTTTTCTATTGGACTGAAATGTTTAAATGTTGCAGTGACTCTCAAAGGCTTTTAGCAAAAATACGGAGTTGGAATTATCTCCAGAGGTAGCTGGTTCATTTTAAATAGAACCGGCCACAAATTGGCCTTATGAAAGAAGCTGAATATTTCGTTTTTTTTTTTTATTTAGAAATGTGCAGAATTACTTATGAAATATTTATGTGTCATCTTATAGACAGCTTTGATAGCTAGCCTAGACATACCAAAGTAAGTTAAAAATGTGGTAAGTTTGAATCTTTACTCGGCAACTCTGCAAAATTGTAGTACCGTAAAGAGGACTTTTGTTCAGCCCATGATGAGCAAAGTAAAAGGATTAATTTAATGCCACACATGACCACCATCATTTTGCTCTTCTGCAGCTCTGTTTAGCTGGTTGGGGCAGAGAAGATTGAGAATTCTTTCTTAAATTTGACATGCAAGTACAGTACTGGGTTTCTGAGTGGCCAGTAAGCAATCACCAGCACTGTTACGGAAAAGTAAGTGAAGTGAGCACCTCTCCACCCAAAACCACAAGGTATTTTTCTTTTCTCCCAGCGGCAGACCTGAGTGATTTAGGAGCAAGGAAAAAGTGTGTATGTGCTAATTGTGGGACTGCTAATAAAGTAAAGCTTCCGCTTGGCATGTATGGGTATGGGCATGGGCAAACACCAGGTTTACTTTAAACCTGAATATATAGATTCTTGCAAAAGCCCCATTGTGACTGGTTCTCTTCAATGATTTCATGTATCTAAAACCCCTATTGTATGTATCAACACAGGATTCCAGTCACTTTTAAATATTGCTAATTCTTTATATGTTAAGAATATATAAATGCCATAAGGCTTGGATCTCTACATGTCTGATAACAGCCAGGAGGGCCATCTTAAGATTCTGGATACACTCAACCCCACCAGCCCTTAAACATGTTAAATCAGAACTAGAAGCTCTCTTCAAGCAGGAAACGCTGGATATGTCTGTATTTAACGCTTCCCCCCATTGATTCCATGCCAAATGGGACCTCTACATTAAAGCCTATGCTCCCCGGGGGGATGCCTCCGACGCTTCCTACACTGTTACACACACATCCATTCGGGACCTCCCCGAGCACAGACCCCTTTTTGGACTGATACTCTGCTTAATAATGCTAATACACCTTTGACACCTCATTGATTAGTAGAGATAACTTATTATTTTCTTCATCAAGTCCTTTTGTTCAATATTCAGGCTCTACCTCTCTCTTCCTCCTCACTGTTCCTACCTATGCCCTGTGACCCCTCTAGATGGGAGGGGGGTCAATGGTCCTTCTTTTATGACTGATCATTTCCCACTGAGACGCTGCTCCCCTTTATTCTCTCTTTCTTTCTTCCCCCTTACTTCTACCCCTTCACCCCTTCCCTTTCATACCCTCCCCCCCTCCCTTTCACTCTTCCTAGAATCCCTCACCTTCCTCTATTATCCCTCTAAGTTCTCTAGGGGATAACCCCTACAGTTTTATAGTTATGTTATCCCATGTTTCCGCCAGACCAGTTGGGTCCTATACTTGCTTCCCTTCTTTGTTCCAGTTGTTTTGTTCTCTTGTGCTTGGTTAATGTACATGTCGAAAACCTAATAAAATATTTTTGAAAAAAAAAAAAAAAAGAATATATGAAAATGTACTTGAACTGAGATCCACTATAATGGTTTTTCTTCCAGTCAGTTCCTGGGTACACTTTAATACATAAAATACATTTCCATGTTTGTGCAAAATGTTCCTACAATAAACAGCCCCAAGAAATGTTATTTTATCTGTACACATCACACACATTTCTTGCTGCATCCCTGGCTGAAGGACCATACAAATAACGAATACAGACAGAGAATTTGTTGGTATTATAGGTAGTGCAGAAAATGGAAACTTATTGGCACGGTGCATAAGCTGAAACTGAATTTGCAGATGTAGAAGATGTAGAACATCTATTATTGGCATATTAAAAATTGAAGATAGCACTGGTAAGCAACCTACAAACATGGAAATATCAAAGTGAGCAGATTGTATATTAAAATAGGTTAGAAATGCTGTCACAATTGAAAAATAATACACTATTTGGATTATGTAAAGAATCTGTATCAGGAAACACAATAAAACAAATAAAGTAACCTTATGCCCTGAATAAGATTACCTCTTATAAAAAATAAATCACAATCCATTCATTCTTGAAAGTCATATTGAACTTATTGAACTACTCAATATATAGGATATATATATATATATATATATATATATATATATATATATATATATATATATATATATATATATATATACACATATACATACAGGATATTAAAAAACATTTTTTTTTCATTTTATATACAGTACTCAACTATTTCTAAGAATACTTCTTTTTTACTTGTATACTTCTGTGAAAGTATAAAATATATACCCTTAGACTGTTAAAGCCTGTGTATGGATCAACCACTGTACATATAGTGGACACTTTACCCACTTACTGACCACCAGCCGCAGGTATACTGTGCCAGGCTGGCTCATCTGCGCAAACTGCCGTGCCTGTACGGCGATCCACAGGAGCGATTCACCAGTGGGGAAGCAGATTCACGGGCAGGCAAGCCGCGATTGCCGCTGGGCACCTGCCATCGCTCCCCGTGGAAAGAGAACGGCGGTCTGCAGTTGTAAACACAGCAGACCGTTGTTCTCTCTGGAATCAATACAGAGCCCCTGGGTTCCTCCTATTTAGGATCACAGGTCTCTGTGTTGATTCCACAAGCCCAACCCCCTTTACAGTTAGAAAACACCCCCTAGGTATACATTTAACCCTTTCATCACCCTTGGGTTAACCCCTTCCCTGCTAGTGTCATTATAACAGTAACAGTGCAATTTTTTTTTAGCACTGATTACTGTAGTAATGTCACTGGTCCCCCAAAAAATGTCAGTTAGGGGTCCGATCTGTCTAATTCTTTTTTTTTTTCTAATTGGTAAAAGATTGATTGTATAGTTTAGGTAGGTTCTCTTTTTACATTGTTTTGGCATCGGAAGGAGATTGTACAAACATTGTAATGTCAATGGTAAGTAAATCAGTCTCCTTAAAGTGATTGTAAAACCTCACCTTGTAAAACAACCTAAACAGAAATGGAAGGCAAAACATTTGTGTATAGATATAAAAAACATTTCAAATACCTTTTTCCCCTTTCTTATAAGTTTCACATTCCCACTGTTCCCAGCTGCATAAGAGCTAGGGGAGAAAGCACAGCAGCAAACTGATCTTCCCAGTGATAGACTGTGTGGCTGGGAGGGGGGGGGGGGTGTCAGGACAGGTCTCATCATTGGAGGAGCACACTAAGTTCCCAGTACAGCTAGAGAACTGACTATGGTGTGTTCTCCTGCTTAATGTGGTCAGTCTTTTTAAAAAAGCTACCTTGTCTGCTATTGCTTGACCCAACTTCTATCTGCCCTGTGTATTACTGTGTATTACTGTGTATGACCGGGCACTCTCTGACCCTGCTTTCTCCTTGCTGTGATTGTGTACCCTGACCCATATTTATACTCATGTGACCTGGCCCATGTAGACTACCCTCCTGTCTAACCCTGCTGTGTTATGAGAGTCTCTGTTACTACTGCCTGCTTTGACCTGCTACGCCTACACCCCAGTCTTTGCTGCCCAACGGACATCTGTGGTGGTGCACCACAAGTACCAGTAAGCCTGCGGCCTACAGACCTGCTCATGGTATGTGCTATTTATTACTGATCTGCATACAGTATGTAGCTCATCTGAACTGTTTCACTTTCAACTGTACTCCTACCCTGACAGACCATACAATTAAAGGGGAAGGCAACCTAATGGAGGCCACGCAAGCTCATATGTTTGCCTAATAACTTGAATGTTTACACCATCAAGTACAGGAACTGGCCATCCAGCTCAATAAGTGCAAATTTCCTCCTACTACCACCCTTGCCAGTACCCTGGTACCTGAACCAAAGATTCCTTCCCCTGATTGAATTTTTGGCACTATAGGGTGTTCTGTAACTTTCAAAACACCTGCAAATCATATTTCAAGTTAAAACCATCCTTGTCTGGTTTTGAAACACAGAGGGTGCAAATCATAATTTTATAATTGCAGGTGACCCTTGGGCCTGGGCCTTTAGCCTGGAACTAAACTTTCCATGTCTGCTAACAGTAGATGCATTTTTAAAGCCCTGGCCCTGCTATGTGTTGGGATAGATTATGCTGCTGCTGAATCAGCCCTGAATATCTTACAGCAAGGGGAAAACTCCGCTTAGGTATGCTGTTCAGAGTTTTGCAGATGACCCCCAGAATCTGGCTGGAATCATGCAGCACACAGCAGCCAATTCTGAATTGGTCTTTACGAGGCAATTAAAGATGCTTTGGTCAACTATTCCTGACCAGCCTCACTGGAGGAAACCATGAGAGGAGAAAGTAACGTGGCACAGCTAAGCCATAACCTGTGCTTTCCTTGACACCAAATTCCTCCACTTTCAATGCCATGTCTGAGAAGGAACTTATGCAGCTAGGTTCAACCCATTTATCTACTCAGAAATGCACAATTGTGACATGGGACTTTGTTTTTTTGTTGCCTCAAGGGTCATACACTTTGCTCTTGTCCCACACATTCTGGAAACTCCAGTACCCTGGATGGTTGGGAAAAATACACCCACCGTAGGGCCTCAGGAATGAGATGAAGCTGTGCCTAGGGAATGAGATGAAGCTTTGTTGTTTTCCACAATCCAATCAAGTGCAAGCAAAAATTATTTTTTTTGTTTAACCTGTATGTGATTGGGTATTCTTTGCACTGTAAGTGGATAGTAAGTACATGGTTTCTCTGAGCACCAGAATTACTATGAGTAAAGTAGTTATTTTTCATGGTTTAAGCACAATACATATATTTCTGGATTAAGTGAAGCAGATATCCATAACTATTTTCATGCTAATTTGTCATAGAAGCATCAACTGACTTGCTCTAATTATTTTATATAAATTTTGCTGCTAAGATAAATTCATGTGAATTATCTTTACTAAGCGTACTCTGCCAGAACTAATCTTGATTTATGGGATAGGCATACTTTAAATAATGGAGACCATTAAAAATCCTGTGTATTTACAGAATTGTTGACACTATTTTTCTGGGTCAAAACTCAAGAACAAAGTCGTTCTTTCATGTTCCAGAATCCAGCATCTCTGAAATTTAAGTGTTTACGAAAAATGCTAAGCATGTGAATATAAGATAATTTCCTTCTGCTCGTCAAAAGACAGTTCTGCACAAAAAAGACAATTGTGCAGCATTCATGTCATGTCCAGTTAAGATCAGTGACAAAATTATACTGTGCATAGATTTTTACTGTTGTACTTTTTCCTATTTAGCACTGCAGAGGCAAAATTATTTACTTTTACCTCACTAATTTAATGCTGAGAAAAATAGCATCACTGTCTTGCTCAAAACTCTTCTAACCTTAAATAAAATATATATTTAAATGGAAACTGTGAAAGAGGGAATTCATCAAAACTGGAGACTGAACGGGACTAGGGATCTGAGGCCAGAAGCAGTCCGCCATGTCCTGACACAGTAGAGGCACCTGATGAGGAAACCAAGGATTCTGTGGTGAGAGGAGAGCTAGCTCAAAGCTTGGGGTTCTGTGAGGCCTAAGCCAGTAGGGTCCCAGATCTAACCCCGACCACGAACTAGCCCGGGCTCGGGATGAGGCCTATAGCTCTCTCATCAGGCATGAAGAGACCCCATTTTCTCCGGCTGGGAAAGGAAACATGAAGACCCTCCCCAGGTTTTCAAGGATGCAGCGGTGGCTGCAGCGAAAAGTGGCAATGGAATAGGGGTATGATTACCCACATGCTTCCCGGGAGATTATGCTCGAGATTGAAACCAAAAGAGAGTCTTGGTGTGATGAAGCCATCTGGGACTTTCTGTTTGTGCCAAAGCCCTTTCGGAACTCAACTAGAGCAGATCTATGGGAGAAATTTACTTCAGTAAAGACACAATGGTATTATGGGCGGTTTATATATGTAGATCGGGTGGAAGTCCGCCGCCCAGACAGATCAGGCCAGGCTTGGTCGGTCTGTGTCTGGGACAGTCAGGGAAACCTAGTAAGGATCCCCCACCCAGAATATTACATTTGAAGAGGGATTGTTTCAAAAAAGAAAAATGTCTGGCTTGCCTACACAAAGAGCACACACTGCTGGCTCAAAAGTTGCTGTTGGGACATGTACCCCTTTTTCTTTTTCCTCATCTTACAAGCTTGTTGTTCTAAAGACCCCTTGGGCCATCGGGCCAGGGTCATAAAGGAGAACACCAATTTTACGGATCCTTTGGGCCATCGGGTCGGGATCCTTGGATTACAAATGTTGTACAGCTTCAGTGGAACGGTCTTTGGGCCAGTGGGCCATAACAGGAACATGTGGGTGACCGTTACAGGCGGTACATCCAGGTCTGGTGGGGGGGGGGGGTTGCTCTGGTGCTAGAGGCCCCCAAAAAAGACATCCCTGACTTGTCAGGACTATGGGTCACTCGCTCCTATGACCTATCCTGTCTCAGACTAGGAAGAGTGTTGTTGGACTGCTGCAAAGGAATGCTGCACTCACTCTTCCCATTGACTCTGCATTAGGAAGTCAGTGATAGGACACAGACTCACCTACCAGGAGGATGTGGGACGTTGTGTCAAGACTAAAGCAGAGGAGTCAGGGAACAGGATGAGAAGGCTGCCTCCGTGGAGAGGGTCTTTGTATCGCAATTACAGAAGCAAGATAGCCTATTTCATTGTAAATGTGTACAGTGTGGTTAACCCTTTTTTGCTTTCTCTTCTACAGGTGACATCAACCTTAGGGGTAATCATCTGTATATATATTTATGTGGATTTCTTTCACCAAACAAAGTTTGTTTGGTGGGGGTGCATCCTTTTAATGGACCCCATCTGTAAATTTGTATAGCAGATATATACTCTTTTTGCACGTCATTTATTATTTGTACATTCGTTCTTTTTCCCTTTTTCCCCCTTTCCAAGTTTGTGGGATACTCCTGGGTTTTGGTAGGATTTTTGTAGGAGGCAGCTGCCCAAGAGCCAGTGGGACGTGGCTCATTTTTGGTGGGGGGTGGATGTAGCACCCTCCCAGGTAGGTGCTAGGCAAAGCATATGTGTGACCCTGTTCTGCTTATCAGGAGGGTCTGATCTGTTAGTTAGCCTGTCACATGCTTCCAGATGGGACCTGTTGAGTCTGGGAAGTCTCCCCGCTGTATCCAATGAGGGTCCTTGTTGGACAGTGGAGGAAACCTAGCCAATAGCACACCAGGGTCTATGACTGCCCCAGTGGGTGGGCATTGCTGCAATACATCCTGGGATTGGGAATAAATCCAGAGGGGGCATGTGACAGGGTGTCTTTTGGTGGAAGCAAAGTCCCAGGAGGAGGTGGAAGGCTGTCTCTCCTCCTGCTGATGTGAGGAAGGTGGTCCAGGCAGTCAGCCTACAGGCCAGGTGTGGAGCTGTGCAGCAGAAGGATCCAGTGTGCTGACCCAGTGGAGCTGCTGGGCAGAATACTTCTGGAAAAACAGCATTGTGAGTACTCAAGAATCTGCCCAGGGGTCTGCCTAAGAGAGGGGACCACTCCAGAGGGGTCAAGGGGATCCAGAAGTCAGCTAACCCAGAGTGATACAGTAAAGGAGGTGCTAAGTTGTTAAGCCCTGAAGATAAGGGGGTAAAGGGGGCGCCAGGACGGGCCCTGAAGTTGCTCAGCAGTGCAGTCTACTATGAAGGACAGCTACCTTAGGAAATGAGTGCCTTAGGAAGCTTAAGGGACTCTTTCACAGTTAAAGGCAAAGTAAAATAAGCGGCCTAGCCGTGACTAGCTCAAACAGCATTAACCATCATCAGTCAGCGTTAACCAGCGTCAGTCTGCATTTTCTATATTGTTCCAGCCTTTTGTGCATAGTTCAGTTTGATTGGAGTATCCCACTCATGCCTTCTCCTATCCAAGTTCCTAATAAAACCTAAAAACCAAAGAAACTGAACTGGTCCTTGTCTGAGGTAAAAACACTTGGAAACATGTCAGAATGTTCTACTGTTGCTAATGGTAACTCAAGGGAACCCGTCTTCAGCAGCTCCCTTGAGAGTAATGCTACACTGGCAAGATCACACGGTAAAAATTAAGGAAAAAAAGCCTTGGTAAGCTGTAATGTATGACATGTTTGTTTTTCAGTTTATTACACTTTCGATTTGCATTTCCCATTAACACTAATGCATTTAGCTAAAGTGCCATTTTTTAATGAAATTACTTAATTTTTTGCAAAATTTTCAGCAACGCATACAATCTCAATTTATCTCATACCTAGGTCCTGGAAAAATTGTATGTGCTTATTTTACCTATACTACCCTCCCTTGATTGTTATAATAATTGTCTCTGTGGGTAGGACAGGGACAATGGGAAAAAGTCTATAGAGAGATGTTTTTCTTCAAAGCTAACTAATATGCCAGTGAACCCCATCTTTAACCAGGGCCAAATAATTATGTCTAAATGTGTATTTTTAACCTATTATTATAGCAAATATTTTGTATAAATGTGAAAGGTTTCCTATAAATTGTTTTCCACTATTTTTTTTAAGAGCTTTGAAAAGAATGACAGGGTTGTCTGGCTTTTTAAATAAAACCAGCTTACCAAGGGGTCTGTCAAATAACAAAAGGAAAAAAACTCAGACAGATGAAAAAGCAGCATATGCTTCACTGGATTTATGCAGCACACCAGTCAACATGTCAGTTTCCACTCACTTGATTTTATCTGATATAAAATGGCTGCCTTTTTACAATCCCACAATATCCCCTTCCACTGGTTCCGCTGGTACGGTAACAATGTTTACATCTGCTGCTTCACTCACATACACCTGCCTGTGTCCTGAGGGATTCTGATTTACTCTTGCATGCATCCCCTTTTCTTTCACATTCTAAGATTTAAAAAAATGAGGTCAAGGAGAACTGTGCTCAGAAAACATATATAGAATTATTACAGTACAGGTCAGCCTTACTTCTAACAGGCAGCTTTGGCAAAGATGTGCCTGTGCTTCAAAGAGCTAGCGCCTGTTGAATGATTTGTTATGACTCATGCCTGCTGGCTGATTTTGTCACATTTTCTTTAGATAAAGGTACAAAATGCGTACAATAAATCACTAATAGTCTTAGCTACGCACATTGTGTTCTGTTTATGCAGTAGGCAATACTCTCTATGTTTACAACTGTGTTAACTTTATTTTATCATTTCTCCTTGGCCAGTTCTATCATTTAGCAGATAATGCAGATCATACTGCACACTTCTCATTAATATAACCTAAAGTTCAGACATAGTATTTGCTGTGCCCTGGAATGTCATGCTCTGAGGCACAAGTGAATAGACTTGGAACATATTTTCATAAACACCTATTCAAAACCACAGTACAAGTCTGTCACAATCCAGTCAGGGCAGAGTTTATGTTGAATATATATATATATATATATATATATATATGAAAAAAAATATATATATATAATTATACAAACCCAATTCCAAAAAAGTTGGGACATTGTACAAATTGTGAGTAAAAAGGAATGGACTAATTTACAAATCTCATAAACTTATATTTTATTCACAATATAATATAGATAACATATCAAAAGTTGAAAGTGAGACATTTTGAAATGTCGTGCCAAATACTGGATCATTTTGGATTTCATAAAAGTTGGGACAGGTAGCAATAAGAGGCCAGAAAAGTTAAATGTACATATAAGGAACAGCTGGAGGACCAGACTGCAACTTGTTAAGTCAATTGGCAACATGATTGGGTATAAAAAGCCTCTCAGAGTGGCAGTGTCTCTCAGAAGTCAAGATGGGCAGAGGATCACCAATTCCCCCAATGCTGCGGCGAAAAATTGTAGAGCAATATCAGAAAGGAGTTTCACAGTGCAGAACAATCTCTGTGTGTAAGGGTCAAAGCCGGAAAACCATATTGGATGCCCGTGATCTTCGGGTCCTTAGACGGCACTGCATCACATACAGGAATGCTACTGTAATGAAAATCACAACATGGGCTCAGGAATACTTCCAGAAAACATTGTCGGTGAACACAATCCACCGTGCCATTTGCCGTTGCCAGCTAAAACTCTCTATCCCAAAAAAGAAGCCATATCTAAACATGATCCAGATGCGCAGGCATTTTCTCTGGGCCAAGGCTTATTTAAAATGGACTGTGACAAAGTGGAAAACTGTTCTGTGGTCAGACGAATCAAAATTTGAAGTTCTTTTTGGAAAACTGGGATGCCATGTCATCCGGACTAAAGAGGACAAGGACAACCCAAGTTGTTATCAGCGCTCAGTTCAGAAGCCTGCATCTCTGATGGTATGGGGTTGCATGAGTGCGTGTGGCATGGGCAGCTTACACATCTGGAAAGGCACCATCAATGCTGAAAGGTATATCCAAGTTCTAGAACAACATATGCTCCCATCCAGACATCGTCTCTTTCAGGGAAGACCTTGCATTTTCCAACATGACAATGACCGACCACATTCTGCATCAATTACAACATCATGGTTGCGTAGAAGAAGCATCCGGGTACTGAAATAGCCAGCCTGCAGTCCAGATCTTTCACCCATAGAAAACATTTGGCGCATCATAAAGAGGAAGATGCGACAAAGAAGACCTAAGACAGTTGAGCAACTAGAAGCCTGTATTAGACAAGAATGGGACAACATTCCTATTACTAAACTTGGGCAACGTGTCTCCTCAGTCCCCAGACGTTTGCAGGCTGTTATAAAAAGAAGAGGGGATGCCACACAGTGGTAAACATGGCCTTGTCCCAACTTTTTTGAGATGTGTTGATGCCATGAAATTTTAAATCAACTTATTTTCCCCTTAAAATGATACATTTTCTCAGTTTAAGCATTTGATATGTCATCTATGTTGTATTCTGAATAAAATATGGAAATTTGAAACTTCCACATCATTGCATTCTGTTTTTATTCACAAATTGTACAGTGTTCCAACTTTTTTGGAATCGGGTTTGTATATATATATATATATATATATATATATATATACTGTATATATATATACAGGTGCGCCTCATAAAATGAGAATATAACTGTTATATTATTTATATTTTATTTTATTCTATTGATTTTCTATTCTATTCTTTTCTATTCCATTTTCTTATTTTCTATTCTAGTGTTTTATATTTAAATTCAAATTCATTATGTTCAAAATTAAAATTTTGGAAAATGGTCATATATTCTATTATATTCTATTATATTCAATTTTTTTTCTGTTCTATTTTTTTTACTATTCTATTCTCTTATTTTCTATTCTATTCTTTTCTTTTTTTTATTTTAATATTTTCTATTCAAACTCGGTTATATATTTTTTTCTATTTTGTTCTAATTTCGAATTGTCAGACATTCAGTATCAATTGCCTAATGTAACAACTACATTTAACCACTTAAAGAAAAAGGGATTGTATACCAGTGCTATGGAGTTTTCATGTGTACTGAATCAGGCTTAAATGGTGGTGTAAGCTGCCTCCAACCTACCTCTGAGGTAGTAAAATAGAAAAAGTTGCAAAAATGTTGGAACCGGCGCTACCACTTTAAATCGTGCATGTGCAAAATAGAAAAGTGCATATAGTGCTAAAAGTGCGCGCAATAAGATATAATATAAAATAAAATATAAAATAATATAATATAAAGTGCTACGTGCTGTTTATGGGCTGTGCTTAGTGTACCATACTGTAAACATCATATGTTATACATATAAAGTGCCGAGTGCTGATAATGCCAAAAACCATGTGTAGTGATTAAAGAACCAAATAAACAAGCAAAGTTTGGCGTCGGTAGATGACCCACCAAAACACCGCTGCTTACCACACTCTTTCGGCCGATGCCTCGACACTTCTCGGTCACTAAAATAAAGGATAAGCCTCCATTGCGTAGCATGTTATGTCAACCGAATTAACGTAGCATCCACTCACAGTTAGGGAGTTCACTGTCAGCTTGAGAGGTGTTCACTCTGTTTATCTGCAGTCTTCTTTTCTCTACATCTGTTTGTTCAAAGTGGTGAATTCATAAAGCTTGTCTGAGGGTTCTCACAGCTGTGTGCTGTCATGCCAGTTCTTTAATCACTACACGTGGTTTTTGGCATTATCAGCACTCGGCACTTTATATGTATAACATATGATGTTTACAGTATGGTACACTAAGCACAGCCCATAAACAGCACGTAGCACTTTATATTATATTATTTTATATTTTATTTTATATTATATCTTATTGCGTGCACTTTTAGCACTATATGCACTTTTCTATTTTGCACATGCACGATTTAAAGTGGTAGCGCCGGTTCCAACATTTTTGCAACTTTTTCTATTTAACCACTTAAGCCCTGGAAGATTTTACCCCCTTCCTGACCAGGGCCTATTTTGCGATTCGGCACTGCGTGAATTTAACAGACAATTGCGCGGTCGTGCGACGCTGTACCCAATTGAAATTGACGTCCTTTTTTTCCCACAAACAGAGCTTTCTTTTGGTGATATTTGATCACCTGTGCAATTTTTTGGTCATGCGCTATAAACAAAAAAAGAGCGACAATTTTGAAAAAATAACAATATTTTTCACATTTTTTTTATATGAAATTCCCCCCCCAAAAAATGTAAAAATCAAAATTTTTTAACATTTTAGGCCAATTTGTTTTCTGCTACATATGTTTGGTAAATAAAATCGCAAAAAGCGTATTTTGATTGGTTTGGGCAAAAGTTATTGCGTTTACTAACAAAGGGAAAGATTTTTGTCATTTTTATTGTTTTTTTTTTAATGAGTAATGGTGGCGATCTGCGATTTTTTTTGCGGTACTGCGACATTGCGGCGGACAGATCGGACCCTTGACTGACATTTTTGACACTTTTGGGGGTACCAGTGACATTACTACAATAATCAGTGCTATACATATGCACTGTTACTGTAAAAATGACACTGGGAGGGAAGGGGTTAACTTTTTTGGAGAGGGAGGGGTTAAGTGTGTCCCTAGGGGCGTGTTTCTTACTGTGATTGGATGTGGCTTTGTGTGTAACAGCACAGATCAATGGTCCTACATAGCAGGACCGAGTGATCTGTGCTTTTACACAGGGGAGAGTGACAGGCAGATTTGTTTACATTAGCCGCCTGCCTTTCTCCCTCTCCACCCGATGATCGCGAGTGACCGGCGGACATCGGGTACGAGCGGGGGTGGGAGCTCCCTATTCGCTCACAGGCTAGTGACGTACCAGTACGTCACTTTGCCTGGGAGGGGCTGACCGCCGCCGTATATAGTCGGGCGGCAGTCGGCAAGTGGTTAAATGGAAAAAAAAATGAATTTAAATGCGTTTTTTAATTCGAATACCGATTTGATAATTTCTTTTCAAGTTTTTTTCAACAGCGGTCAGATTTTTTTTTAATTCTGTTGAAGTTTTCTAATTTGAATTAGAATACGAAACTAACAAAGCAAATTCAGAAAAGGAATGAAATAAATGTAACAAATTTAACTAAACAGATATATTTAATTACCGAATCAAAACTAAAAGAAACATATTTTTTTCCTCCTGCACATGTCTAGGGTTTTATCAAGTCCAAAGCCAGCACAGCCCTCTACCAGAAATTCTAGAGCACTTAATGCTTCCCTCTGCTAACCAGCTTTATGAAGATGCTGATTTCATTTTCCAGCAGGACTTGGCAGTTGGCACCTGCCCACACTGCCAAAAGTACCAATACCTTGTTTAATGATCATGGTAACACTGTGCTTGATTGGCCAGCAAACTCGCCTGACCTAAACCCCACATAGAGTCTGTGGGGTATTGCAAAGAGGAAGATGAGAGACACCAGACCCAACAATGCAGACGAGCTGAAGGCCGCCATCAAAGCAACCTAGACTTTCATAACACCTCATCAGCGCCACAGGCTGATCGCCTCCATGCCTTGCCGCACTGATGCAGTAATTCATGCAAAAGGAGCTCTGAACAAGTATTGAGTGCAAACTATGCTGTACATGGACATACTTTTCAGTAAGCCAACATTTCTGTATTAAAAATCCTTTTTTTTTTTTTTGGTCTTATGTAATATTCTTTTTTTTTTTCTAATTAATATTCTAATATTCTGAGATACTGAATTTGGGGTTTTCACTAGCTGTAAGCCATTAACATCAAAATGAAAAGAAAGAAATGCTTGATATATATAACTCTGTGTGTAACACATCTATATAAAATATATACATTTCACTTTTTGAACTGAATTACTGAAATACATTTACTTTAATGATATTCTAATTTTATGAGATACACCTGTGTGTATACAGTATATACACAGTATATATATATATATATATATATATATATATATATATATATATATATAATATCCGATCAGGGATAAAAAATGGGCCGGGTGCACAGCAGACAGACTGCAGCGCATATAAACCAAAAAAGAGAGCGGCACTCACATATCCCCAACATTGTCTTCAGCCCCCCATTACAGTCCTCAACTCCCCCACATTATTGTCTTCAGCCCTCCAATACAGTATTCAGCTTCCCCACATTACTGTCCTCAGATCCCCAATTACAGTCCTCAGCCCCCCCCTACTATTGTCCTCAGCTCCCACATTACTGTCCTTAGCCCTCCATTAGAGTACTCAGCTCCTCTACATTACTATCCCCAGCCCCCCCTTTATAGTACTCAGACCCCCCTTACAATATTCAGCTCCCCCACATTATTGTCCTCAGCCCCCAATACAGTATTCAGTTTCCCCAGATTACTGTCCTCAGCCCCCCCCACATTACTGTCCTGAGCCCCCACATTACTGTCCTTAGCCCCCCCCCCCCCACATTATAGTCCTCAAGCCCCCATTACAGTCCTCAAACCCCCATTACAGTACTCAGTTCCCCTCATTAATGTTTTCAGCCCCCCCTCTTTACAGTACTCAGCCCCCCCCTCATTACAGTACTCAGCCTTAACCCCCAACATTAGAGTAATCAGCTCCCACACACATTACAGTACTCAGCCCCACACACATTACAGTACTAAGCCTCCTCATTGCAGTACTTAGCACCTTTCCCCCTTCCCATATTACATCTCCCCTACCTTACACAGATGGAGGACGGGAGGCACAGCAGGTCTGAATAGAGGACGGAAGCGGAAAACTGGTGATTGGTTGCTTTTACCGCCCTTCATCCTAGCAACCAATCACTGATTGTTTTCCTTGGGCAGCGCCCACCCTCCCTCCAGAACTGTCCCGCCGCCTGCTGTCGGCTCTGCGAAGATGAAAGTATGACGGCTGAGAGAAGAACAAGCTCCTAAATGGTATGACCGCTGCAGTCCGGGTGAAATAGTGACTGGTGCCTGACCCGGACCGCTGGCTGCGATTTAGTGATGCCTGCTTTACAGGCTCCAAAGAAAAAAAAAATAAATGCAAATTTTTTTACCTGCAAAAAAAATGTGCATTTATTATTTTTTTCAAAAAAGTTAACTTTTCCTTTAACCTCCATGAAATGAAGCAAAAAGCTTTTGAGTGGAAATTTCATTTTCTATCCGAATAAATACCTGCTAATGCTTGGGACTTCCTTCAACAGAGTGGTAATGCTGATTCCCCTACAGTGAAATCATTGCAGCGTTGTCACCCTTTTTTTTATTTTCTCTCAAATATTGTTATTGAAAATTTGCAATTTACAAGCCTCAAACAGAAACAGAAAGGGGTAGATTTACATAGCTTGTATCTAGCCCACTACCAATGTTTTACTGCATTGATATTATACAATGTTAATCACATTAACAGATATGTAAATAGGTAACTATTACCAAATTATTAATTTATAGGGGAAGCATGTATGAGCAAATTGGATTTAACCGTTAATATAATCAATTAATCTGTAAAGAGATCTACAATGAAATATAGAACAAGAAAAAAAAAAATGAAACAAGAACAATGAATGAAAACAGAAATAATATAAAATAACATATAGGAAAATCCTTCATATTAGTAATAATATAAAGTAATAGCAACAGTTGTTCATCGTTAGTATTATTGTTCACTATGTTGAAGATCCTTAGAATTTCCGCAGACATTTGGTGGAGAAAAATTGTTGATACTAGGAATCACTTGGTAGAATTCTTATTCTGCCTAGAGAAATGTTCATATTTGCTTTACTGTACTATTCAGTATAAAGAAATGGTGTCATCAGTTGGGATATTTCTGAGTTTGAAAATGGGTGTTCTATAAATCTTTGCCATTAGTTAAATAAACTTTTTGTAGAGTTAAGAGCTTGTGTTAATGTACCCAGTTTTTTAATATACAGAAAGGATTTCAATTCCTTTTCTACCGTAGTTAATTTGGGAGCAGTAGGTGATGTCCAGGATTTTAATATAGTTCTGCAAGGCGTCAACAAACATATTGAAGACCATGATGGTATTGTAACTGGTGTTAAGGATGTTAATGAGGAAGGGCCAAAACATCAAAAAAGGCAGATCATAGGATCCTTGTAAGTTTGTTTCTTCAATATAGTATGTATATAGTTTGGAATTTGGTCCCAGAAGGTAGATATCTTGGCACAGCTCCACATTCTATGAAGTAGTATGGGTCGTATGGTGCCACACCAAGAACAAGTTGAGGCAGAGGGATCTAGTTTATCAATCAAGGGCATGCAAGCTCGATGTAGTAGCTTGAATTGTGTTTCCCTCAAATTTTTGCGAGTTATTAAACTGCAAATTTTTTGATACCCACCGATAAGTTTATCATCGAATGTCTCGTCTGGAAACTCCTTAGTCCATCCTTTCAACAGCGAGTGTCTCTGTGATGCAGTTAATTGAAAGTTTAGCTTAATGGAGAACAAAGGTCAGATATTGAATATCTTTGATGTTGTATTGCATGGTCTATTAGAGATCACTGAAAAGGGTTTTTTTTTTTTCGAACTACAACAAGACTTGATATTTTTGGTTAATATCTATGGTCTTCTGGTAGTTGAAATTCTGTAGATAACTCTCTAAAAGGTTTTAGTTTTGATCTTTCTTGATGATAATTGGACATTACTAATTGTATTCCTTATGCTCTCCATACGTTTGAAACTTCGGCTTTGGTTGCACTGTCCATTTTTGGGTTTCCATGCAAAGGAAGATATTTAGATCATCAGTGACAGTTTTAGAGATCTCCTAATTGTACGCCATGTGATGCGACAAGGGTGACCCACAAAAGTAGAGTGTTTTGTAGCTTATCAGGTAGAGTTTTAGGGTTGCAATGCAGTATATCTGTTAGATTCAGTGGAGACACTATTGCTGCCTCTAGTGTCTTATTTGAGTAGTTATAATTTTCTAATATCCAATCTATACCAATCCTCATGCCAAATAAAAAGTCCTAATGTTAGGAAGACCTAAGATGCATGTTTTTTTTTATCACCATAAAAAGGATGTTATGGCTTGAGTTATTGTTTTGATGTCTGTATGTTTGAGTAAAAGTGGGATGGTCTGCATTGGATATAAAAAGTTTAGTGAAGGAGACCATTTTAAAAAGATGACACCTCCCAAAAAGGGAGATTGGAAGACTCATCCATGCTTCAAATAAGTAGTGGGTAATTCAAAAAATATAGTGATGAAGGCTCTCTTCCCGTTTTTATCCCTTGGTATGTGATATATTGTGTAGCAATTTTAAATGGGGAAGTAGAGTCCCAAACTTTTGATTTTGATGTATTTAACCACATCCATACCGGCGTATAGTCAAATGATGCCGGCAGGATGGCTTTCTAGATCCGGGCGGCCGTCATATGACGTCCGCCCATTCTAGCTGCTACTGCGCGCCCCCGGGGGCGTGCAGCACGGCGATCAGGGATGAGGCTCATCCCTCGGACATAGCCCATCCCTGATCAAGGTAAACAGCCAATAGAAATTGGCTGTTTACCACGTGATCGGCTGTGTCAATCACAGCCGATCACATGAGCGAGCCGCTCATTCTCTCTGCAATGCTCGCCCCCGGATGCGCACAGAGCAGCGATCAGGGACGAGGCTTGTCCCTCGGACAGAGCCAATGCCCAATCAAGGTAAAGAGCCAATGAAATTGGCTTTTTACCACGTGACCGGCTGTGTCCAATCACAGCCGGTCACAAAAATGTCAGAGAAAACGGTAACTAGCTGTCACGGTGTCCTCCTCCTCACACAGTGATCCTGTGTGAGCAGGAGATTGAGGTAACAGCTAGTTACCCATCATAGTGCACCCCAAACACACTGATTTCTCCCCCCCAATACCTGTCACTAACCCATCAAAGTACCTGTCACCAGCCCATCAGAGTACCCGAGTACCTGTCACCAGCCCATCAGGTACTCTGATGACAGGTACTTGGGTACTCTGATGGGCTGGTGACAGGTACTCGGGTACTCTGATGGGCCGGGGACAGGTACTCGGGTACTCTGGTGACAGGTACTCGGGTACTCTGATGACAGGTACTCATTAGAGTACCCGAGTACCTGTCATCTGAGTACCCGAGTACCTGCCATCGGAGTACCCAAGTACCTGTCACCAGCCCATCAGGGTACCCGAGTACCTGTCACCAGCCCATCAGAGTACCTGAGTACCTCTTTGTATCCCATCAGAGTACCCGAGTACCTCTCTGCAGCCCATCAGAGTACCCGAGAACATGTCATCAGCGTACCCAAATACCTGTCACTAGCCCATCAGAGTACCTTAGTACCTGTCATCAGAGTACCCGAGTACCTGTCACCAGCCCATCAGAGTACCCAAGTACCTGTCATCAGAGTACCCGAGTACCTGTCTCCAGCCCTTCAGAGTACCTATCTGCAGCCCATCAGAATACCTGAGTACCTGTCTCCAGCCCATCAGGATATCTGAGTACATTTCTGCAGCCCAATAGAGTACCTGACTACCTGTCTTCTGCCCATCAAGGTATCCGGGTACCTGTCTCCAGCCCATTAGAGTACCCGAATGCCTCTCTCTGCAGCCCATCATAGTACCCAAGTACCTCTCTGTAGCCCATTAGAGTACCCGAGTACCTGTCTCCAACCCAGAGTACCCAAGTACCTGTCTCCAGCCCCGAGTACCTGTCTCCAGCCCAGAGTACCCGAGTACCTGTCTCCAGCCCAGAATTCCCTGAGTATCTGTCTCCAGCCCAGAGTGCCCGAGTACCTATCTGCAGGCCATCAGGTTACCTGAGTACCTGTCTCTAGCCCATCAGAATACCCAAGTACCTCTCTGAAGCACATCAGAGTTACTGAGTACCTTTCTGAAGCCGATCAGTGTACCTGAGTACCTGCCTGCAGCCCATGCCTCCTAGATTATGTGCTGGGGTGTTTGCTTTCCAAAATGGGGTGATTTTGTGGGGGTTTCCATTGTCCTGGGGTTCCAGAGCCTTCAAAAGTGTGATAGGTTGTAATGAAATGATATGTGTAATTTATGCTGCTAGAACACCTGACGGTGCTCCTTGCATGTTAGGCCTCTGTATGTGGTCAGGCTGTGGAAAAGTCTCACATATGTGGTATCTCCATACTCAGGAGGAGTGACAAAATGTCTTTTGGGGTGTAATTTTTGCTATGTACATGCTATGTGTTAGAAATATCTTGACAACTTTGTGTAAAAGAAAATGCGTTTTCATTTTCATTCCACATTTTCCAAAAACTTGTGGAGAAAAATTACATGTTCAATAGACTCATTACACATCATAGAATATACGTTGGGGTGTTTGCTTTCCAAAATGGGGTCATTTTGTGGATAATTCCATTGTCCTGGTGTTCCAGGGCCTTTAAAAGTGTGATAGGTCGTCAGGAAATTATATGTGTAATTTATGCTCCTAGAACACCTGACGGTGCTCCTTGCATGTTGGACCTCTGTATGTGGCTATGCTGTGACAAAGTCCCACATATGTGGTATTGCCATACTCAGGAAGAGTGGCAGAATGTATTTTGGGGTGCCATTTTTGCTATGCACATGCTTTGTGTTAGAAATATCTTATAAATTGACAACTTTGTGTAAAAAAAATGCATTTTCATTTTCTTTCCACATTTTCCAAAAACTTGTGGAAAAAAATGACATGTTCAAAAGATTCATTATGCCTCATAAAATATACGTTGGGGTGTTTGCTTTCCAAAATGGGGTTATTTTGTGGGTAATTCCATTGTCCTGGTGCTCCAGGGCCTTCAAAAGTGTGATAGGTCGTTAGGAAATTATATGTGTAATTTATGCTCCTAGAACACCTGACGGTGCTCCTTGCATGTTGGGCCTCTGTATGTGGCCAGGCTGTGTAAAAGTCTCACACATGTGGTATCACCATACTCAGGAGGAGTAGCAGAATGTATTTTGGGGTGTAATTGCAAGTATGCATATACTGTGTGTGAGAAATAACTTGTTATTTTGACAATTATGAAAAAAATATATATATTTCTTCATTTTCCCAAGAATTGTGGGAAAAAAATGACAACTTCAAAAAACTCACCATGCCTCTTACTAAATACCCTGGAATGTCTACTTTTCAAAAAGAGGTCATTTGGGGGGTATTTGTACTGTCCTGAGATTTCAGGGCCTCAAGAAATGAGATAGGCCTTCGGTACATCAGGTGTGATCAATTTTCAATGGTTGGCACCATAACTTGTAGACTCTATAACTTTCACACAAACTAAATAATAACCACTAATTTGGGCTATTTTTACCAAAGATATGTAGAGGTATACATTTTGGCCCAAATGTATGAAAAAAAATTACTTATTTGCAACACTTTATAATAGAAACTAAAGCAAAATTTTTTTTCGAATTTTTCGCTCTTTTTTCACTTATATCGCAAAAAATAGGAAACCCAGCAGTGAGTAAATACTACCAAAAGAAAGCTCTATTTGTGTGAAAAAAATGATAAAAAAATTGATTGGGTACAGTGTTGTATGACTGAGTAATTATCATTCAAAGTGTGAGAGTGCTGAAAGCTGAAAATTGGTCTGGGCAGGAAGGGGGTATAACTGCTCTGTATGGAAGTGATAAATGGCAAAATTTCACTTAAAAAAAATGTATTTTGAATCCTGTGCAGCCCTTAAAGGTATTAAAAATATCTTGTAGTATTGGTATATCCCTTTTTGGATTTGAAGTGAAAATTAGAACGTCATCTGCAAATAATGCTGATTTAAGTGTTAAATCACCTATTTTGATGCCTGACAATATGGGAGAGTGATTTATGAATCTAGAAAGGGGCTCAATCGCTAAGTTAAACAGTAATGGTGACAAAGGACAGCCTTTGTGAGTTCCCTTAGATAATGGGATAGTATCTGACATAAATCCTGAAGTAATTATTCGTGCTGTGTGGGAGGAATACATACTGTTAATAACATTTAATATGGAGCTTGTAAAACCCATCTTGCTCATCACCATAAAGAGCCATTTTAGATTGACGTTATCAAAAGCTTTTTCAGAATCTAATGTAATAATAGCTGTATCTTTATCTGGATGGGATTTGGCATATTTAACAACTAGTATTACTTTGCGAATGTTCAGCGTTGCTGAACTTCCTTTTACAAATCCTGCTTGAGCGTAATGGATTATAGTAGGTATTATTTCTGCTAGGCGGGAAGCCACTATTTTTTAAAGTATTTTGACATCTACGTTTATAAGTAAAATGGGCCTATAAGAGCCTGCCAAAGTAGAGTCTTTATCCTTTTTTGCTATTATTTTTATATATGCCTAAAATATGGTCCTCCCTCCCACATGTTTGTGTAGGTTTTTGTAAGTGTATTGGATATGTAGTCTTGTATTATTTTATAAAACTCAGCGGAATACCCATCCGTTCCAGGTGATTTGTTGTTAGCCAGATTTTTAATCATACGTTGTACTTCCTCAATATCATTGGGTGCAGTTTAATTTTTTAATTGTGAAAATGTCTGTTTGGGTAATTTAATTTGATTTAGAATTGAGGTGGCACTTGCACTATCTAAGGAATTTCCTGAATAGAAATCTTAATAGAAATCTGATAGTAAATTAATTATTTCACTTGGGGTGTTAGCTATGGTTCTTTTGGGATTTTTTAAAGCCAGTATGTGGGTAGGTTTGAAAGGGTCTTTACTGAGTTTAGCTAGTCGTTTTCCTGATTTGTTGCCATATTTATGAAATTGTAGTGAGGCAAATGATGATTTAATATGTTCTTGTTGGTCAGCCTATAAATCAAATTGTCTTTTTGCTTCATGCCAGCCTTTCTTTTTCTCTAGTGTGTTTTTTTGAGGATAATTATGTTGTGCTCTCCTCAGGGCAGCACTAGCTAAACAATAGTTTGCAACTGTGTGTTTTTTTATACTGTGAAACATAAGCTATTATCTTTCCTCTGAAAAAGGCTTTAGCTGTTTCACAGTATAGTTTAGGGTTTAATGTGTGGCCATAGTTAGTTAGTTCAAAGTCATTCCAAGCATTTTTTAAGTGGCACTGGAAAATTAATTTGTTGCTAGGAAAGAGGGGAACCTCCACAATCTTAACTTTCCTTAGGATTGTATGTACGCTAGAGTTAAGCTTATTGGACTGTGGTCTAACAGTCAATATGTCATCTATATTAGTCTCTTTGACAAATGGCACTGAGGATGTTGAGCAGAAAAATAATCTATCCTTAAGAAGGAGTTATGAGGAGATGAGTAAAAAGTATACTCTCTATCCAAGTGATGTGTTAGCCGCAAAATATCTGTTATTTTAAGAAGAGACATGGTTTGGTGTAAGGTGGTAAGGGAACTGGAGGAGGAATTAGTATTATTTGGTCCAGGATTGCGTCTGAGTGATCTATCTTCCTCTGGATTCATGGTGGCATTGAAATCCCCTCCCATTATGTGGTGATCTTCAAAAGCTTTCAGAACCCAAGTAGTGAGATCTTGATAGAATGATTTCCTAGGTGTAGTTGGGGCATAAATGTTAGTGATGCCCATGTTATGTGTGCCAACTTTTAAGTGAATAGTTAGTTTACGACCTAAGTGGTCTTTGTCTACTGCTGTTATATTATAGGATAGATTTTTATGAAGTAAAGTTTTTACTCTGGCCTTATGACCCACTGCAGAGGATCCCATTGCCTCCCCTACCCATAGCTTACGCATGCGTTTGATGTCATCACCTGTTAGGTGTGTCTCCTGGTGTAAAGCTATGTCAGTGTGTAGTTTTTTAACCACTTGCCGACCGCCGCCCGACTATATACGGCGGCGGTCAGCCCCTCCCAGGCAAAGTGACGTACCGGTACGTCACTAGCCTGGGAGCCAATAGGGGGCGAGCTCCCGCCGCCGGAGGTGCACTCCCGCCCCCGCTCGTTCACTAGGCAGCCCGCGCGTGTGACTGGCGGGCCCGATGTCCGCCGGTCACTCGCGATCTTTGGATACAGCAGGAGAAAGGCAGGCTCATTGTCTTTATGTAATTATGTAAAGCATAGCATAGTCCCATAACACAGTGTAAAGAAAATGTCATCAATAAACCATTGACATTGATCGACAACAAATAAAATAAACAGTTAAACAATAATGACTTCTCTTTTCTATGCACGGATCTATGTCTTCTAAATCCTAGCAGCTGCAGAGATCCAGCAATAAAGATAGATATTTCTAAACTCTGAGATCTAAGACCGTTTGTATATATGTCAAAACATTTGTATAAACTGTAAACATTCAACACAAATAAAACATATCTTTTATTATATTATACACCCTTTTTAAGTGCAATGTTATGACCCAGGTAGAGGGGGAGTATTCTTAAAATTATTACTGCTGAAAATCTTTCTCCCTAATGTCAATCAGCCCTGGCAATGGACATCTCCTCCTTCGGGCATGGTGATTGACAGCACAGGACTGCCTACAAGTAGAGGCAATAGGAAAACAATGCCTATTGAAAGACTTTAACTGCTTTATTGAAAAAAAAAACTGATCAAAATAAAAGAGAGGTTACAAATCATAAACTGAAAAAGTCAGCAAAGTGATTCAGCCCCCTCTTTCCCTGCATTTTATGGCTCTGTATAAAGTTTGTATTGAAGAGAGACTTATACAAAGGGTAAATCTACTCCTAGGATGTGAAACCCTCTCAGTCTCAGTCAGTAATGCTAGATATTCTTCCCTGTGCTGTTCCCTACATAATGCAGACCAGTCGACTATACTGCCGTTAAACACACCAAGTACAGGTAAACACTGCTGCTGCTTTTTTTTATATAATAAAAATAAAACATCAGTTGAAAATCTGTATAAGTAACAAATAAGATTAAAGGTGATCCTAGACCATTCTGCCTTTCCTAGAATTAGTTCTACTACTCTCAATACTTACACCATGGTAAATGTAGCAACAGCAAACAATATTATCTGCACATACTGTATATTTAAACATAAATGCTTGTAAGAAACTATAAGCATTTTTATATCAACTCATTATCATTCGAGTCAGCAAAAGACTGAGATTTTGGAGAAGAAGCACTGCTGAAGCTTCTAAAAGTCTTTTATTGCTGCTTTTCCAATTCAATCTACTTACTTTACAGTTCACTGCATTTGTATTCACAATTTACAGCCACAGAGAAACTCAATTGTAGTTTGAGTTAACCCACTACTTAGAAATTGCTACAGTTCGGGAAAAAAATAAGCAATTTTCTTGAAGATAACTGTGAAATTCAATCAAGCGGATTTTTTTTTTTTTTTTCAAATTCAGAGATTTAGTAACCCCACATGTAATTCTGGTGATCACATTTGCCTAAAATAGAAGAGCTAAAATAAACCCTACATGCATAAGTGTGTGCTAAACTAAATCCCTTGACAGATTTTATACATCCAAGAATTTCAGTCTACTTACAAAGTACATTTAAAGTGTATTGCCACCTTCTGGGCAAAAAATATATTTAGAGCCACTACTGGGATATAAATCATTACTATATACATGCATTTAACTTTTCCAGAATGTTTCTATGCTTCACTCTATCAAATTTCTTAACTCAATTTAAAGCTTAAATTTCGTTTTTTTTTTTAATCTGCACAAGGTACTTGCTTTGAATAAAAAGTGTCCCTTGTGATGTTGACCACTTTTTTCCATTTAAATCTTTAGTGCTCTGACTCCCCTGCATATCCCAGCAGCAGTAATTCTCCAGTAATGGGTTATTATGAACTGCTGGGCCTGTCATAGACACTCATCTAAAGTGCCTGCCCTTTCTGCCCCCATTTTTCATTCATAAAAGCTGTACTGAAGCTTCCCAATTTAAAAAAGCCCTCTATTAATAGACATTTCATTCATTCAACCATCCTCCATTCATAGAGCGCATTTCATTGACGAAAACATTAGTACAGCTTCTATGAATAGAAGAGTGGTACGGAAAGAGCTAACATCATCAGCATTAATGCCTCTGACAGGTCATATTACCCCCTACAGCACCAAAAGATCACAGCTATGGGGTAATTGGGGGGGGGCAGAGATCTTAATATTTAAAGTATAACTAAAGGCAGAGGTCTTTTTTTATATTTGGATAGAGTGGAAAGGAATTAGAAAGCATGTCAATTTTTATTGTTGTCTGTGCCCCTGCTAAGAAGATTCACCCTCTCTATTTGTCATGTTTACCATTATCATTAAAAGTAAAAGAAAATTTCAATTTTTGGGTTGTACCCATAAAAGTAATAGAGGGGGAATCTTTCAATAGGGACACTAGTTTTGGTCACCTTGGGGATTCCAAATAATTCACTTAACTTGCAGGTAGTTCCCCTCACTTCCTGTTTGGCTATGGGACAGGAAGTGAAGGGAAATCTCCACAATGGGACACAGATGTTGGAAAAAAAATCTGACAGGGGTTATAACCCTTCCTTACTTTCTACAAAATGAAAAATAAAAATGTTGCCTATAGTTCTACTTTAAAGAAAGAGAACAGCCACCAGCACAAGGGACACTTCTCATTCAATGCAAGTACCATTGCTTGACCCAATAAAAAAAATAAAAAAATAACTACACTTATGCTTTAAAAAAGTAATTCATGGTTATAAGTTTAGAAACTGTTTGGGCCTCTCCATCTTCCAGGAGATAATTGGGTTTAATTACTAAGTTGAAATCAAAGAATCCTAATGCAATAAATTGTGTAAATGTTCAACGAGTGTGGTTGATTTGCCACACTGATTGACAAACTGTGTGATCAGTAGGGATGATTGAACTTTTGAAAAGTTCGGTTCGACCAGAACACCCGAACTTCCCGAAATATTGGCCCGGATTTCAAAACCCCATTGAAATCAATGGGACCCGAACCTCTGTAATCAAAAAACACCATTTTGAAGCCCTAAAACCCAATAAATGCCCCTAAAAAGTACCTAGAGTTCTGGGTCATGCCCCAGGGACTATTAATCACACAAAAAAAGTTCTTTAAAATTGTCATTTTTGATAGAGAGCCAATTATTGAAAAAAATTATTGAAAAAAAAAAAATGAGATTTCTTTGGATTTAGTGTCTGCAGGGTCTAAAAGGTGTACCTGTGAAGTTTCAGCTCTGTAGCATGTCCAGAACCAGAAAAAAAAGTTTGTTTGTATTAGAATTGCATTAGAGCAGGATAGTGGCTCCGCTATTTTCGCACCCGGCTGTTTTTGTTGCAGGCGTTTATAGGGCTTTTTTTGTGGACTTGTTTGGAGACAGGCATGACATCTGAACTTCTGTATAGGGGTATATATACACACACACATGTATGTATATATACACATACACATATATAGGTGTGAAAGTAGCAGAACCCTATGCCTGCGCTAATGAAATAATTTGCAGGCATAGGGCTACGCTCCTATCACACCTATATGTGTGTATAAATACATATAAGTGTGTGTGTATATATACCCCTATACAGAAGTTCAGATGTTATGCCTGCCTCCAAAGACACCCAAAAAATGCCCAAAAAAAACGCCTGCAACAACACACCTGGGCGTTTTTGTTGCAGGCGTTTTTTTGGGCATTTTTTGGGCGTCTGGATGCAGGCATAACATCTGAACTTCTGTATAGGGGTATATATACACACACACTTATATGTATTTATACACATACACACATATAGGTGTGATAGGAGCGTAGCCCTATGCCTGCAAATTATTTCATTAGCGCAGGCATAGGGTTCTGCTACTTTCACACCTATATATGTGTATGTGTATATATACATACATGTGTGTATGTATATATACCCCTACACAGAAGTTCAGATGTCATGCCTGCCTCCAAAGGCGTCCACAAAAAAGCCCAATAAACGCCTGCAACAAAAGGGGACAGGTGTGAAAGTAGCGAAGCCACTATCCTGCTCTACTGCAATTCTAATAGAAACTAATTTTTTTCTATGGCGGTCACCCTGACATGGAAGGGTTTGGTCATCCTGCCATAGCAGTCAGAGTCAGTTAACCCTACACTACACTACAGTCCCCTGACACTTAACACTTTCCCTACAGAAACTAGATTATTAAATCTAACTATAGTGGAAAATAGTACCCTAACTACACTAGATATCCCTTTCCTCACACTAATAATTGCTAAATGACACTTTGAAGCAGGAGTAACAGAACTGCTTCCACTCTCTTCCACATCCCTGTATTACAATGCTAGAGATTTGGCGGGGCTATCTTATATACTGGGGGGCGTATTCACTACTGATTGGCCTCTGGACCCCCTAGTCACTCCAATCACGGGCTTTTAAAGCCCAGTTCCTGTCCCATTGCATTTTGGGCGGTTCTGGTTGCCAAATTCCAAACTTTTTCAGCAAAAAGTTTGAAATTCTGCTGAATTTCGAACAGTCAATGTTCGGGTCTAACCGATGGTCGACCCGAACCATTCGATCATCCCTAGTGATCAGTGAGTTAGAACTAAGGCTTGATATATAGCATAACCTGTTAGTACCAAAAGATAGGGGTCAATTTTCTAACCGATAATAGACTGTTTACTTTGCAAGGGAAGTTACACTTTGCAAAATAATTCACCCAGGGGATTAGGGAATGAGGTGAAGCTCTGTTGATCTCTGTCATTCAATCATGTGCAAGGAAAAAATTATATTTATTCATTTTCCTGGTGATTGGGTATTCTTTGCAATGCAAATCTTCACCACATCCACTAAGCTCTGGGGCAAATTTCCCTATAAAGTGCAACTTTCTTTGCAAAGTGAACAGCATATTTGCTTTTCAACATCTATGTGATAAAAAAAATACTGGCTTGATGGCTCTGAAGATACTCTACCCCCACACCTCCGCACGCTGTTCCCATTTTGAGCAGTTTCAGAATCCCATAGTAAAATAATGTTTGATTTATTTCCAGAGCAGATGCAAGTAAGCTTCTGTGATAGACATTGCTAAAATCCTTGGATGCTTCAGGGATATTGTTAACAGAGCTGGAACTTTCCAAATAGAAAACCTGTGTGTATGTTGTGCAGATCAAAGAACAAGTATTTCTTTGCTTTTTCTGTTCTTGATTTCTGGGAAGGATGAAAAACTTGAGCATTGTATGCAAATTAAGATTTTCAGTTATAAATTGTAGCATGCTGCTTTCTGGGCAACAGCTTCCAATTTAGATAAGTTCTTGTCAGCTTTTTCCCAATAGTGTGTGCATTTCACTGTTTTGTTTATGAACATATTATTTGATGAAGCTATTGTAAAATGTGAAACATGTTGGGGTTGTCTGTTTGCCATGGATTATGCATAATGTGAATATGATTTAGGGCTCATTTACACTCTAATACATTAAGTATACGTATAAATGGCTGTGCAGGGGAGCATATTAAGATAAGTCTGATCATTGGAGCAGAGCAGGCTGAGTTCCCAGGATAGCTAGAGAACTGGCCCAGCTGTTTTCCCCTGCTTAGCGTGGTCAATAATAGTTAAATAGGAAAGCAGAGAAACTGACAGGAACACCAGGAATTTCACACAAAGGAAGCAATACAAAGAACAGTCTTTTTCGTACAAGTACATGGTACAGCAGACTCATATCAGGAATATGAAAATTTGGGATTACATACTCTTTAAGCAGCAAAATACCTTTCTTGGGTGGCATGGCAGGGAGCAGAGAGGTTAACTTAGTTCAGTAACCTGCAGGCAATGCCTGTGATAGCATTTGAAGGATGGTGGTCTGTGGCAATAAAAGGCACTGGCACATGTGCCACTTTTATTGGCCTATGCTGAAGATTGTCTTTAACTTGAAGAACCTGAATAGCATCAACTGTTTTTAAATGAAAATGTTGATAAGTGGGTCAGAAACCCTCTCATCCAGTCCTTATGTAAGAATTAGCGAAGGATGCGGCTGTGCTGGTGGCAGCTCTCACACTTCTGCAGCAAACAGGTCTCCACAAATCTTCTTCTTCCATCTGATGCTTGGCCTAACAGTGTTCTCTGGGGCATCTTGGCCTAACCCAGTCTGGTCCAGGCTCACATGGCTCGACTCAGCTCTCACACGCTCCTTATGCCAGCAATGTCTCTCTCCAAGGGGCTTCCCTGGTGACCACCTCTGGACTGTAGTTTAATTTCACCATCACTGTGAAGAAAATTCTGCTTCCAGCATACTACTCCCAGCAGTCTCTGTACACCTGTATTAGAGCTGAGATGAACAGTAATGCTAAACAGCGCCATCTTGTGTTTAAATACAAATCTGCATTCACAGTAAGAATGCACAGTGTTACATGTAAATAAGAGTTATCATATATACTTTTGTCAGGAAGGACATGCCAGTAAACTAGATGGCTCTTTTGGATGGCCTTCTGTGCATCTCCACAGGCCAATACATGTTCTTTTTCATGCACACAAGGAACTGGGCACATGCTCATGTGCATGCGCATGCACATATGCGTGTGCACAATGGTGAGCGTACCCGTGCGCATACACGTGCATGTCAGTTTGCTCACATGCACTTGTGACAGATGTTGGCACCAGAAGGGCTATTTAAACCATGCCAATGCTCAGAATAAGTTCTGCTTTGTCTTCAGCCACCAGTGTAACCTGTTTTCCTGTGATTCTGTATCTTGATTCCAGGTGCTGACCCGGCTTGTTCTGGCTACCCTCTGAACTCTGCCTGCACTGACCTCGGCTTGTCCTCTGACTTCTGCTCCTGTTTGTTCCATTGGCTTCGGCTTGTACCCTGACCACACTTCTGCCTGGGACCCTGTACCTGATGTATCCTGCCAGTGTATGAACCAGCCTGCTTGACCCTGCTATCTGCCTGCTTTCACCAATACCTGCCTATTATTCCGCTGATCCTGCTGACCTAGTGTCTGCTACCAGCAATGTTCTTATCTGCCCATTGTTGCCAGTACCAGTCTGCTTTTGTCCCCTATCCAGCTGCCTGCCAGTCTGCCTACTTTATTGAAGACCCCTGACGACTTTGCCTATCCAGCATGGACACCTGCTCTGCTTCTAGCAAGACTTACAGGCACTTGTGCCACTCTGCACTCCTGCATCCCCTGTTTACACTACCAAAAGCCCTGATCAGAGATGTAAGAGAGGCCTTCCTCTTCATATCAGGCTCTGCTAACAGGTAAATAATAACTTTGTAGTGAATTTGTCAAGCAAATTAACAAAACATTTAGAGTCGGTTCACATTAGTGCAACTTGTCAGGCGACTTGTCAGCCTGACAAGTCGCGCTCCCTCGTGGTCCATTGACCGCTACAGGACCCGTTCTAATAGGAGCTTCACAAGTCGCTCCGACTTAGAAAAAGGGTCCTGTACTATTTCGGGGGGCCTCGGAGCGACTTGCATAGACTTCGATAATGTGAAGTCCCTGCAAGTCACTCCGAAGTCGTGGTGCATGGGACTGACAAGTCGCCTCCCGAAGTAGTAAGGAGTCGTGTCGCCCCTGTGTGAACCGACTCTTAGACAAAAATCAGGATACCTATTAGGTAGCAAAAATATCTGCAACAGTTTTTATGTGTATTTGTGAATCTGTAATCCTGGGCCACCAACTGTAATAAACTTGCACATGTCTGAAACAGGTATAGCACACATTAGTTGTGGTCATGTACACTGCTCAATGCACATTACAAATCCCATTGATCATATTCCCATAGTCAATCTCAGGAGCAAGCAAGAGAGCTTGGCTACATTCCTACATACAGTGGGAAAAACAAAGCTACCCTTCAACAGGAGGGTAAAACTAAAATTAAAGTTTAGTGTTATTTTAAATCTGTCCCAGATGTTCCTTACTGCTCCTGTTTACCATTGCCTAGCTGTGGAATAAAATTGATAATGTCTGTCTGTGTGTTATCAAATATTTATGTAATTACATTTTTTTTTTAATTTACATCTCTCCTTATTTTTAACTATATTATCAGTTGTTGCAACATGACCTATATACAGAACAGAAAAGCAAGGCTCTTTTTCAGTATAAATGATTAATTCCATGTATTAAAAAAATATATATATATATAAATATATATATATATATATATATATATATATATATATATATATATATACACAGCCAGTTAAAATATATAATGTATGTGCCACTCCTAGTTTGAAGCCAGTGAAATTCTAAACGATAATTGACCCAGACCTTCCTTCCTCAGAATCATTATGCTTTTGGAGAAATTAAAGTTAAAGGATCATACAATTTTTTGGCAGTTTTATTATCTGTATGCTGTACTTCAAAGATATATTCTGATAGCAGTCACAGAACAAGTCTGAAAATCACATGAAATGCTCTGATTAATTACATTGGCGAGCAGACAGTATGCGATGTATCATGTGTAGTATAAAGCATTCTGGTCAAGGAGAGATACTATTAATATAAATAAAACCACCTTGAACTAACCTCTTAAAGTGTATATATATATGAAAAATACTTTTAAAAACTATTCAGGACATTTATTTAGCACATTTATTCAAAACACTGTCAGTACGGAAAAATACCTGTTTATCCTGTCAGAAATCCAGTAAGCCTATAGTGTCTTGTGTACTTCTACCTCTGAAATTTCAGGCAATATTATCAGTCCTATCGTGGAAAATAAAACCATCTAAGGACTAGTGAGCTGAAAAAAATCAATACTTCTTGAGTTTAGATACACTTTAACCCCTTCACGCCAACGTAACGCAAACATGCGGCCTTCTGCTTCAAGGGGTTGTACCGGGTTGATGCCTGCAGCTGCAATCATCACCCTGGTACTGTCTTTTAGAGCCAATGGTTGGCTTTCCTGTAATAATAACTGATGCGGCTAATCAGCTGCTTCGCTGTTATTACAGGCAACGGGAGGGGACATGCCCCCTCCCGCTGCCTTCCGCCACTCCCCCCAGGGTCTGGAGCCAGCTGGCTGGAATTCCGAACAAAGTTGGAATCAGATTTGATCGGGTCTTGGATCTAGTAACCCAGAAGAGATGTCACAACATCACTTCCAGTTTACTGGAATCTTAACCACTTGCCGACTGCCGCAAGTACATATACTGCGGTGGACAGCCCCTCCTGGGCAAAGTGACGTATCGGTACGTCACTCGCCCGCAAGCCAATAGGGGGCGAGCATGCGCCGCGCTCCCACCCCCGCTCGTTCACTGCCATCACCGCGCAAGTGACCGGCGGATCCGATGTCCCCCGGCCACTCCCAGATCTCCCGCTGGAGAGGGAGAAAGGCAGGCGGCTGATGTTAACAAAGCCGTCTGTCATTCTCCCTGGTGTAACAGCAGAGATATATATATATATACAGTATATATATATATATATATATATATATATATATATATATACATACATACACACACAGTATCTCACAAAAGTGAGCACACCCCTCACATTTTTTGTAAATATTTTATTATATCTTTTCATGTGACAACACTGAGGAAATGACACTTTGCTACAATGTAAAGTAGTGAGTGTACAGCTGTGTCAATTGGTTGTTCCCTCAAAATAACTCAACACACAGCCATTTATGTCTAAACCGCAGGCAACAAAAGTGAGTACACCCCTAAGTTAAAATGTCCAAATTGGGAACAAAGTGTCAATATTTTGTTTGGCCACCATCATTTTCCAGCACTGCCTTACCCCTCTTGGGCATGGAGTTCACCAGAGCTTCATAGGTTGCCACTGGAGTCCTCTTCCACTCCTCCATGACAATATCACGGAGCTGGTGGATGTTAGAGACCTTGCGCTCCTCCACCTTCCATTTGAGGATGCCCCCCAGATGCTCAATAGGGTTTAGATCTGGAGACATGCTTGGCCAGTCCATTGCCTTTTCCCCTTAGCTTCTTTAGCAAGGCAGTGGTCGTCTTGGAGGTGCGTTTGGGGTCGTTATCATGTTGGAATATTGCCTTGCAGCCCAGTCTTATAAGAGAGGGGATCATGCTCTGCTTCAGTATGTCACAGTACATGTTGGCATTCATGGTTCCCTCAATAAACTGTAGCTCCCCATGACACTCCCACCATCATGCTTGACTGTAGGCAAGACACACTTGTCATTGTACTCTCCTCACCTGGTTGCCGCCACACACGCTTGACACCATCTGAACCAAATAAGTTTATGTTGGTCTCATCAGACCACAGGACATGGTTTCAGTAATCCATGTCCTTAGTCCGCTTGTCTTCAGCAAACTGTTTGTGGGCTTTCTTGTGCATCATCTTTAGAAGAGGCTTCCTTCTGGGATGACAGCCATGCAGACCAATTTGATGCAGTGTGCGGCATATGGTCTGAGCACTGACAGGCCTACCCCCACCCCTTCAACCTCTGCAGCAATGCTGGCAGCATTCATACGTCTATTTCCCAAAGGCAACCTCTGGATATGAGTCTGGGCACATGCGCACAACTTCTTTGGTTGACCAAGGCGAGGCCTGTTCTGAGTGGAACCTGTCCTGTTTAACCGCTGTATGGTCTTGGCCACGGTGTTGCAGCTCAGTTTCAGGGTCTTGGCAAACTTCTTATAGCATAGGCAATCTTTATGTAAAGCAACAATTCTTTTTTTCAGATCCTCAGGGAGTTCTTTGCCATGAGGTGCCATGTTGAACTTCCAGTGACCAGTATGAGAGAGTGAGAGCAATAACACCAAATTTAACATACCTGCTCCCCATTCACACCAGAGACCTTGTACCAGTGACGAGTCACATGACACTGGGGAGGGAAAATGGCTAATTCGGCTCAATTTTGACATTTTCACTTAGGGGTGTACTCACTTTTGTTGCCAGCGGTTTACACATTAATAGCTGTGTGTTGAGTTATTTTTATGTACGCTGTTATATAAGCTTTACACTCACTACTTTACATTGCAGCAAAGAGTAATTTCTTCAGTGTTGTCACATGAAAAGATAAAATAAAATATTTAAAAAAATGTGAGGGGTGTACTCACTTTTGTGAGATACTGTATATTTATCTTGATATCTGTATTAGCATCTGAAAGAATGTCAGAGACATGGCACTGATGAAGATTTTAGCACATACAAATCTCACTCTCAAGGAGCTGTACATTGGCTTAGTAGTTAGCTCAGTGGCTTATATTCACATACTGTATAAACAGCCATGGCCAAAAGTATTGACACCCCTGCATTTCCATCAGATAATGCAGCACTTCGTCCAGAAAGTTTGTTGTTGCAATTGCAAATCTTTAGGCATTCTCATGTTTATTTCTTTTGTTTGTATAAGTATGACACAAAAAAGCTTTGTGCACTAAGGTAAACCGTACAGTAAACCACAAAGTAAGGATACTTGCACAAATAATGCAAATAAAGTATTTATTTATTGCTTCACAACTTACAAATTGCATAAAGAGAGAAAACAAAAAAAAAATAGTTAAATCAATTAATAAGGCTAGAAATAATTAAAATACAATGTGGAAATTACTATATGATTTTAAAGAGTATCTACGTAAAATCATATATCAATTCCACTTTCAATTGTAATTATTGTATATGTACATAAGTATTCATAGCCTTTGCTATGACATTAAAAATTGAGCTCAAAAAGGTGCATCTTATTTCCACTGATCATCCTTGAGATGTTTCTACAACTTGATTTAAGTCCATCTGTGGTCAATTCAGTTGAATGGACATGATTTGGAAAGGCACACACCTGTCTATATAAGGTCCCAAAGTCACAGAGGAAGTCAGAGGACAAACCAAGCTATGAAGTCCAAGGAATTGTCTGTAGACCTCTGACAGGATTGTATTGAGACACAGATCTAGGGAAGGGTACAGAACATTTTCTGCAGCATTGAAGGTCCCAATGAGCACAGTGGCCTCCATCCTCCATAAATGGAAGAAGTTTGGACCCACCAGGACTCTTCTTAGAGCAGGCTGCCTGGCCAAACTGAGCAATCGGGGGAGAAGGGCCCAATCAGGGAGGTGACCAAGAACCCAATGGTCACTCTGACAGAGCTCCAGCATTTTTCTGTGGAGAGAGGAGAAACTTTCAGAAGAACAATCATCTCTGCAGCACTCCACCAACCAGGCCTCTATGATAGAGTGGCCAGACAGAAGAAAATCCTCAGTAAAAGGCTCCTGGCAGCCCACCTGGTGTTTGCCAAAAGGCACTTGAAGGACTCTCTGACCATGAGAAACAAAATTCTCTGGTCTGGTGAAACAAAGATTAAACTCTTTGGCCTGAATGGCAAGCATCATGTCTGGAGGAAACCAGGCAATGCTCATCACCTGGCCAATACCATCCCTACAGTGAAGCATGGTGGTGACAACATCATGCTGTGGGGATGTTTTTCAGCGGCAGGAACTTGGAGATTAGTCAGGATTGAGGGAAAGATAAATGCAGCAATGTTCACAGTCATCCTTGATGAAAACCTGTTCCAGAGCGCTCTGGACGTCAGACTGGGGCAAAGGTTCATCTTCCAACAGGACAATGACCCTAAGCACACAGCCAAGATAAAAAAGGATTGGCTAATGGACAACTGTGAATGTCCTTGAGTGGCCCAGTCAGAGCCCAGATTTAAACCCTATTAAACATCTCTGAAGAGATCTGAAAATGGCTGTGCGCTGATGCTCCCTATCCAACCTGATGGAGCTTGGGAGGTCCTACAAAGAAGAATGGGAGAAACTGCCCAAAAATATATGTGCCAAGCTTGTAGCATTATACTCAAAAAGATTTGAGGCTGTAATTGGTGCCAAAGGTGCTTCAACAAAGTATTGCACAAAGGCTGTGAATACTTATGTACATGGGATTTTTTTTCATATTTTTATTTTTAATACATTTGCAATTATTTCAAACAGATGTATTTCATGTTGTCATTATGGGGTATTGTTTGTAGAATTTTGAAGAAAATAATTAATTTAATGGGGAAAAAGTGAAGCGCTGTAAATACTTTCCGGATTCACTGTATACAGTACATGTTTCCATCATATACTCAGTTTGCCCAGATTTTTGAAAAGTTTATTTTAAACTAAGGACAAACTGAAAACTACAAAATATCTTTAAACAGGCTATAAGTTTAAACAGGCTATCAGTTAATTACACATGCTCAATTTATGAAATAGCTTCAGCTTTTAATAACAATATCTGAATGCACACTTCTGCTGTTTAGAATGGATACGTTAGTGTAACATGGCAGTGGAAACAAATTACCTTCGTGTATTTACTGTCAATGCACGTAATGAATGCTATTAATATTAGCCAGGTTTCTAATAATAAGCTATCTTTCAAAGAATATTAATGTGGACTATAGGATGTCATTGATCTTTCATACATTAGTGAGATATGACAGATGAATTCTTAATAGGGCTTGCAGATGATGTACAGAAGGTTTAATCTACATGAGAGAGACCAGCAGATGTTCATTTCTGGACGTATTACTAATCTGTTTTATTGTAACCATCAAAATATGCCATTATAATGATAACAAAGCCTTAGAGACATATAGTTAATTAGAAGGGCATCTCTTTGATCCCTATCCTTTACTGGAACTGTTCTAAATCAGTCCTTAATTATTAAAGTTAATAGCAACATGTTATACAGTGCTTAACAGGCTGAACTACCACGTGAAAAAATATCACTTAGCTTATGTTTCTGATGTATTTGAGTCTATTTGTACCATGTGTTTACATGCAGACCCAGATGGTTGACACAATTTTTCCATGCATAATACATAGATTTTTATTAAAAAAGCACCATTCCCATTGCAAAGTGCAATAAAGCAGAAGGTTTGTAAATGGCTTAAAATGACCAATCATTTTCTTTCAGCTATTAATGAATGTAGTAATGTATGCAATAAAAAAATGGGCAACTGACTCAACAAAGAATGTCTTTTTACCATTTTTATAATAATAAATGACCTATCTCAGAAATGTTTTCTTCCTCCACTGTTTCATTTACATAATACAGAAGCTGTTTTACAAAAAGCAAATCATACATCTGTGATATCAAGAATTTTCCAGTGAACCATTCCAACTTAGAGTTTATAGAGATCATTAAACATTCAGGCAAATTTAGACTTTTTGATTTTGTTTTCGAAATCAGTATTTTGTTCATTAAAGGCAGTTAGTTATTCAGTTTCTTTGAACTTTGTATTTCCCACTCTGTTTTTAATTATTTTTCAATTTTTGCTGTCTTCAGCAATGTTTAACTTATTTCTGCTGGGGTTTAAGGAATTACACTTAAGAGAGCTTAAATTCTCTGCTAATATGATTGAAAGGCTGTGATAATTTTATTCAGGTTCTTCCCTTTTAGATACAGTTTGCAGTTCAATAAATTTGTCTGTTGACGTGTTTTTCTTGGAAAGCGGAAGTGTCAGCGTGTTTTTTGTTTTTGGCAGCCACTGTTTATCGTAACCAAGGGGGATCTATATCACTGGATGACATGATGATAATGGATTTACATTGTGGGACTTGCTGTAGGATGCATTACAAAAACAGTGACAGTTAAAAAAAAAAATTGCCAGTAATTTACAGTTCCTTGCCAACATTTTTTTTTTTATAAAACAATATGGGGACCCCCCAAAATGTTCTCCAAAAATTAATACCAGACCAGTATGTATGTTGGGGGATCCCCATGCCTTTTTTTTGCAAAGAAAACCAAGCTGGCAGGAGAATGCAATTTACAAGCAATTTAGGTGTTTTATTTTGCTTGTAAAAGTCAGTTTTGCTGTAGTACATTGTTTACATCATACAGATGCACCACTTCACAGGCAGGTTTAAAAGCATTCCCATGCATGTTTTAAAGGAATCTGGCTTTTTTAATCACTTGCCGACCGCCCGCTGACTTTTTACTGCGGCAGGGTGGCATGGCTGCGTCCAGTCGCGTAGTACTACGTGACTGGAGTGCATGTGGTTTCGGCGTTTAGACACAGCGGGAGGAGGGCCACGGGAGAAGAGGCGGCAATTGCCGCCTTTCTCCCATGATCACCTGGGAAATGGACAGAAGACCCGCCTGCTTATGTAAACAAAGCAGGCGGATCTTCTCTCAGACAGGCAGGGACAAATCAACAGAAACTGCGATCTGTCTCTGCCTGTCACAGAACCCCCCCCCCCCACACACAGTGAGTAAGCACACAGGCATACAATTAAATCCTTTGATCACCCCCAGTATTAACCCCTTCCCTGCCAGTGTCATTTACACAGTAACAGTGCATATTATTTAGCACGGATTACTGTAGTAATGTCACTGGTCCCAAAAAAGTGTCAAAAATGTCAGTTAGGGGTCCGATCTGTCGGCCGCAATGTCACAGTCCCACTGAAAATCACAGATCACCGTTGTGACGGTACGCACCGTCACTGACAGTGAAAAAACTATGTGACAGATAAATTGATGGTTTGAACTGCTTCAGTTGGTCAGACTTGTAACAGATGCATGTCATCAGCTCAAACACCTGCCTTCCACACATTGTAAATTATGCTGATTTGCTCACCTGTTGTTTACTGTGGGTTCTCATTATTTACACTATAATAATGTATATTATATCTTGTTTTACCTTTGGTGCCGGCAGTCTGGGCTTCCAGGCTGACTTAATTACGCTCAGCTAATTAGCATGTGAATAATAACCTTGTCTAGATGGGATTAGCCATGAGTCAGCTGTACCTCGTTAGCTATTCATTGTGTGATGTTTTGGGTAAATATTCATGTAGTGACCGACCTACTTCTAAAGTGTATAAAAGTCTGTTTGTTTTAATAAAGCAGTTAGTTGTTTCCAGTATACAAGCTAAGTTTCAGGCTAGTTTTGTATGACAGCGGCTGGGATTTGATAGCTATGTACATGACTGCGAGGAAGCCTTATACTGACGGAAGACCACAAGTACAGTGTGGGTCTGAGGTTCCGTTACATTGGTGGCAAGCGGTGGGATGCTTCCTGCAGTCTGGGACATCCAAACCTCCACTGGGATCCAAGGTTTGGGGAGCAGAAGAGGAGAGGTACAGATATCAGCCGCCATGGAGAGAATGCGCATATAGTACAAGGGACCAGTGTCAGAGAAGGTCCTGCTAGGATGACATGATGTGATCCGCTGGGAACTCTGGAAATAAGTGCTAGCTCGTGAGCAGCGACACCAGGGAAAAATCCTCCCCTCCTTCCAGGAAAGGTACTGGTCGCAGTACGAAGTGCGAATGGTGTTTTTGGGGAGATTACCGCATAAGAAATGGAAAGCTGAGTTAAGCAGGCTGGTCCAGGTGAAGATGCGGTTTGATGAGAGCTATAGAGCCCTCCGCTGGTATGTAACCCAAGTATGTCCATGGACAGCAGACAACAGTCCAACAAAAGGCTTTTGCTACAGCGGCCTGGGGCTATTATTAGAGAGGCTGTCTGAGGACCCCAACTTTGGGAGCGATTTGGAGTGGCGTTTGGAGGAAATATTGGAATACAGAGAACAGATGCTGAATGCCTTGGACGTGCACTGGGCACTGGAAGATTTGGAATGTCTAGCCAATCAGGAATGGGAGCTGGAGATCGCCTACAGACAGCTGCTAGACTCTGCTCAGCGCCGGGCCTGGGCTCCCCTTGCCTGGGAATATCCAAAAGTACCAGCTGACAGTTCAGAAATCCTGACTGAAGAGTCGGCAATGTGGCGCAATAATAGTGTGCTTTGCTCACCTGCACCCACGGTTTTGGATGCGGAGGTCTTATGGCGGATGCAGCAAGTGCTGACTCACCTTGACGAACCTGTTACTGCACAGGATGAGCTTGGATGGAGGAATGCCTCTGTCCAGCCACTGGATAAAGGTAGGAGAGAAGAGGAAGCCATCTTTGTTCCCCAACCATGGATCACAGCCTTAACTTTCCATCAGAGGATGATATGGAAGATAATTCACCCGCCAAAGTGTTGCCACTGGGCCCAAGTGCCACCAGCCCCTGCCCTGGACTTTCAGCAATTCTAGAAACTGGGGATTTAATAGACTTTTCTGCTGAGGAGGAACCTCCCAATGAGCCTGCAGCAGAAGAGCAGGCATCCAGGCGCAGCGTGGCTGCCCTCTGCCTGCAACAATTGGTGACCCAGCAAGATGTGTGCAAGGCCACTGACTTTTCAGTTTATGTTCCTGCAGAAAAGCTGGCATCAGGGCCTAGCACTAATGAGCTCTGCCCAACACCAACAGCAGCTTCAGCCTTCCAGAGAGAAGAGGCAGCTGACCTTTCTGCTACACCACTGACAGGGACACGGTATTTCAGACCAGCAGCATGGGTGGAGTTACAAGAAACTTCTACAGCAGAAGCGCTGACAACTGGACAGAGGGTCCAAGACCTCTGCCCCACACCTGCAGCAGTCCCGGAGGCCCAGGATGAGAAGGTGGTGGTCACTCCCCAGCAGCAGATCAGGATCCAGTGGGAGAAGAGACAAGAGGTTGCCGGAGCAGATTACGTGGAGTCCCCAGCAGAAGTGCTGGCAACAGAGCACAGTGCGGCTGGCCTCTGCCCTCAACGTACAAAAGATGGAGTTCCTGTGATAGTGGATGGGACTGCAATAAAAACCTCTATATCCCAGGGATGCTGGGCAGTCGGCCCAGGTCCCCAACAGCATGAGGGAGTGAGTCCAGCCACCCTGTCTTCTCTCCAGCAGATGAAAGGACTCCAGGGAGAAGGGCCAGTCCACGCTTCTTCCCTACATCGGGTATGTTCTGCGAGAGAGGCAGAGGTTGACTAGGTGAGTAATGCTCCCTTTGGGACAATTTGCTTGGGGTGCTGTGTGGGTATAGACATTGGGGGGCTGGAACTACAGACTACCTTCAAAGTCAACCCGTTTGGGGTCCCCCCCTGTGTTAGTCTCCTTCCGGAAGCAGAGAGATGTGACGGTAGTCACTTTGGTTGGGGGGCCCTTGGAACACAGCTTACCTTAGAGAGGTTGGGAAATACCTCTCTCAACCCCCTAGGCACTTCTTATGTGTAAGTCACCCTGTGTCTTTTGGGGACATAGGGTGACCAAAAAGCCCAGTCTGGCCTGCCCAAACCAGACTTCCACAGACTGATTGGCTACGAGAGCTCCATGCGCCTTGCCAGGACAAACTTACAAGCTATGTGGAACTTTGTCAAGGAAGCTGCCATGATGGATTGACTCTTTGGGACTTGTTACCCGATGAACTCAGGCACAGACCAGTTGGGGGTCTGGTACCTGGTTTGTCAACCTTGGGGGGATGATATGTGACGGTACGCACCGTCACTGACAGTGAAAAAACTATGATTTGCTCACCTATTGTTTACTGTGGGTTCTCAGTATTTACACTATAATAATGTATATTATATCTTGTTTTACCTTTGGTGCCGGCAGTCTGGGCTTCCAGGCTGACTTAAGTACGCTGAGCTAATTAGCATGTGAATAATAACCTTGTCTAGATGGGATTAGCCATGAGTCAGCTGTACCTCGTTAGCTATTCATTGAGTGATGTTTTGGGTAAATTTTCATGTAGTGACCGACCTACTTCTAAAGTGTATAAAAGTCTGTTTGTTTTAATAAAGCAGTTAGTTGTTTCCAGTATACAAGCTAAGTTTCAGGCTAGTTTTGTATGACAGCGGCTGGGATTTGATATCTATGTTCATGACTGCGAGTAAGCCGTATACTGACGGAAGACCACAAGTACAGTGTGGGTCTGAGGTTCCGTTACAGCCGTCATTACTAATAAAAAAATAAATAAATAAAAAGTCAAAAAAATCTATCCCGTAGTTTGTAAATGCTATAACTTTTGCACAAACCAATTAAAATACGCTTTTTGGGATTTATTTTACCAAAAATATGTAGCAGAATACAAATTGGTCTAATCTGATAAAAAAATTAACTTTTTAATATTTTTTTATTGGAAATGTTTTATAGCAGAAAGTAAAAAATATGGTGTTTTTTTTCAAAATTGTCGCTCTTTTTTTGTTTATAGCGCAAAATCTAAAACCCGCAGAGGTGATCAAATACCACCAAAAGAAAGCTCTATTTGTGGGAAAAAAAGGACATCAATTTTATTTGGGTACAGCGTCGCATGACTGTGCAATTTTCAGTTAAATTAAAACAGTGCCGAATCGCAAAAAATGGCCTGGCCTGGTCATTACGTCTTAAGTTTATCAAAATGAATAAGAAGAGGGATGAAGTGATTGGTGCTGCCTACATAAAGGTATGTCAAAGGATGTGTGGAATTAAGATATCGGAAAGTGCTGATCAATATCCTCTGGCCATGTATGGTGTTCAAAATGACCTCACACAATTATTCTCGCCTACGTGGAATATAAAGGAGGGTAGGTGACCTGTGCAATATATGTAAATATAGTGCCTAAAGGATTCTGGAAATAGATATCAAATAACCTCAGACAAATGATGTCACATAGAGCACATATCCATAGAACACATCATGTGCAATAAAGCATGAAATATATCATGTGCAATATGTGCAATAGGTGCTGAATAAATAAATACTAAAAATCTGATAATAAATATCAATAGGTTATTAAAGTGCTGAGTGCTGGTGAAAAATTGATCTACCCGGATCAATTAAAGCAATAAGATATAAACGGATCAAACCACCTAAAGTGCAAAAATACTAACACAAAAAGGTGTTAAAGTGAAAATTGCAGTGTACAGCCACAACTGATTGTATAAATTACTAATATATATATATATTTTTCAACCCAAAAATTGGTGATTAGATATAAAAAGTGCAGGATCAATAAGTGCAATATAGCTGAAAAAAAATAAAAAAATTGAAAAATCTAAAAAATAAAATAAAATTCTTATGAAAAATATGTATATATAAATGTGCAGAAAGTCCAGAACAATATAAATATGTGCAAAGTCCACAAATTTGATAAGGTGCCCTTTTGAGGTGACTCAGAGTGGATGTGCAGGTGAGGAATCAGGTGCTCCCCTCTCAGTATAGCCAGCGCTTACCGGAGCTAAGTACCCCTACAGGGGTAAATCGCTTTTCGATATTAGGGATCGCTCCCATGTAGCAGGGGTCCGGACCCTGCTCCCCTTTACTGGGTTCCTCCTCTCCGGTCACTTCTCAGAGATGTTAGAATGGACTCAAACAGGCATCAGTGTTCCAGGGGCACTCTGGCACTCTATTGCACATATTGCACATGATATATTTTATGCTTTATTGCACATGATGTGTTCTATGGATATGTGCTCTATGTGACATCATTTGTCTAAGGTTATTTGATATCTATTTCCAGAATCCTTTTGGCACTTTATTTACATATATTGCACAGGTCACCTACCCTCCTTAATATTCCACGTAGGCGAGAATAATTGTGTGAGGTCATTTTGAACACCATACATGGTCAGAGGATATTGATCAGCACTTTCTGATATCTTGATTCCACACATTCTTTGACATGAAAAAACAAATTTAAACCCGCGCTGCACAATAGTGATAAATTATTCAGTGAAAAAAACTGTGAGAGTGTGCAGCTGCTGCAAACACTAAGAAATTCTTAGAATAAATGAATGAAAACAAATTTATGCAGCGCTAGCAACAAATTAGTGACAAAAATTATTTAAAATGAAACCAATCTATATCATGTAAATTCAATATGTAATGATAAAATATATCAATCACATTAAAGTGCATAAATTCTTATAACAATAAATTAAAGTGCATAATTAAACTAAAGAATTAATAAATATATATTCAAAGTGTAAGATTTAAAGTGCATAAATAGTGGAATAAAGTCCTTATTGATGATCCAAAAAGGTGCCAAAGTGCCAAGTAAATAAAGGTGCTTGTGAGGTGAAGGTGGCTAGGAGGAGACCGCGATGTTCTTGCTGCTTGTCCGTGGATCCGGAAGAGAGAAGTTCTTGTGGGCAGTGAGTGAGGTGTTATCGGGAACGATTTCAACACGGAGGACACATCGGAGGAATCCCACATCTGATCCTGGGCAAATGTGCAATAAAATCAAGGGCTTTTATACAATCTAATTCCGGTGAGTGGGGAACCAAGAGGGCACCTTCACCTCACAAGCACCTTTATTTACTTGGCACTTTGGCAGCTTTTTGGATCATCAATAAGGACTTTATTCCACTATTTATGCACTTTAAATCTTACACTTTGAATATATATTTATTAATTCTTTAGTTTAATTATGCACTTTAATTTATTGTTATAAGAATTTATGCACTTTAATGTGATTGATATATTTTATCATTACATATTGAATTTACATGATATAGATTGGTTTCATTTTAAATAATTTTTGTCACTAATTTGTTGCTAGCGCTGCATAAATTTGTTTTCATTCTTTGACATACCATTATGTAGGCAGCACCAATCCGTCTTCTTATACATTTAGTATATAACCCTCCTAGGGCTATATCCTGAAGTGGGCTGCAGCCAATTTTCATTTCTACTCCTTAGCGCGGATTCCCCCTCTTTCTTTCTTTCGTTTATCAAAATGAATCAGTCCTGGATTACCAGCAGCTATGAAGCCCCTGATGTCGATATCACTGATTAAGTGTTTTTGGGATGTGGAATCTCTGCAAGACTTCTAGTCTGTCTAGTGTTGTGGGTGTTCATTTCATCTGGAAGAATTTTTTTAATGTAGGTTTTATGGGCACAATTAACACCCAAAGACAAATTTTTCCGCACCTGTTTGACAGGTGCATATCATTTAAATTTTTGCCAGCAATGTCAATTCTTGCTTTCATCAAGAGAATATCCTTAGGGTTATGGTGTGAAGGCGCCTCTAACACCCAAAGACCAATTTTTCAGCACCTGTTTGACAGGTGCATATATTTAAATTTTTGACAGCAAGGCCAATTCTTGCTCTAATCAAGAGTACCTCCAAAGGGTTATGGTGTAAATGTGCTACAGACACCCAAAGACCAATTTTTCCACACCTGTTACTTCTATCCAAAGTCTGCGGAAGAGACACCAGAATTTATCAAAAAAATCATTAATCTTGTTCCCAGTGCACTACATTGTGGCCTCATCATAAAGACTGGCTCCCCAAGCTGTTGTTTACAAAATAAAGAAAACTTGCAGAGAAAATGTCATTTTTTGGGGTTTTTGAATGCAATTATTTCTGCAACACCTTCTTTTCACATTACCGATGTGCCACTTTACAGGTAGACTAAGGGGACCCCCCAAGCACTATATTGAAAGGAATTTTTCAATTTTATTGTTATTTCATTTGATGTTTTCACTGTAAGAATCAGTAAATCACTGATCATTTAAAAATTACGTTTTTTACAAACTTTTTTTTCATTATACATATACATGTCCCCCAGGGCAGTACCTGGACCCCCATAACCATTGTGTGCCCAATTACTTGCATATAAGTAGGGATAGACCGATATGTTTTTTTTAGGACCGATACTGATATTTTGGTCACAACGTATCGGTATCGGCCGATATGGGCCGATATTTTGTACATTTAAAGTTTTGAAAAATAAAGACAATTTTTGACACAAATCTGGTACTGAACATGTTAATTTTTATTTAATGGTTAATGGCTGGCTTGCTGGCACCCTGTGGTGGCTGGCACCCTGTGGTGGGTTGGTGGCTGGCTGGCACCCTGTCGTGGGTAGCTGGCTGTCTGGCACCCTGTGGTGGGTGGGTGGCTGGCTGACTGGCACCCTGTGGTAGATCGCTGGCTGGCTGGCACCCTGTGGTGGGTGGCTGGCTGTCTGGCACCCTGTGGTGGGTGGGTGGCTGGCTGGCTGGCACCTTGTGGTGGATGGCTGGCTGGCTGGCACCCTGTGGTAGGTGGGTGGCTGGCACCCTGTTGTAGGTGAGTGGCTGGCACAGGGCCTGTGGGTGGCTGGCTGGTACAGAGCCTGCGGGCGGCTGGCTGGTACAGGGCCTATGGCTGGCTGTCTGGCACCCTGTGGTTTGTGGCTGGCTGGCTGGCACCCTGTGGTGGGTGGGTGGCTGGCACAGGGGCTGTGGCTGGCTGGCTGGTACAGGGACTGTGGGTGGCTGGCTGGTACAGTGCCTTTGGGTGGTTGGCTGGCTGGTACAGGGCCTGTGGGTGGCTGGCTGGCTGGCTCGCTGGTACAGTGCCTGTGGCTGGATGGCTAGTACAGAGCCTGTGGATGTGGGTGGCTGGTTGGCACCAGGCTGCTGTGGGTGGGTGTATGGCTGTGATACACTCCTGCAAGACTAGTCCTGACTCCAGACGAGGCTGTCCAAGGTGAGGGAGGCGGCCTAAGAAGGCAGAATGATGTCACAAAAATATCGGCAATAGTGGCCAGTTCGGGGGCTGATACCGATGTATCGGGGAAAGTGCATATCACCCCCCGATATATCGGCAGTGCTGATAATCGGTCAATCCCTACATATAAGCCTTCAAAATTGGCACTTTTGATTTTTACTGTTCGAGTCCCATAGACTTCAATAGGGTTCGTTATTCGGCTCCAAACTTTTACAATGTTCGAAAGTTCTGGTGCCAACTGAACAGGGTGTTGTTTGGCCCATCCCTTTTGCTTACTTGCGCAAGCTCCATGCTCCACAGCACCCCTTTTTGTGATTTAATGGCTGAGACTATACAGACACCCTCAGACAACAGATCACACATTGAGTGTATTTTGGTTCATGAATTTATATAATATAGCAATAACAATAATATCATACATCAGAAATAAAAAAAACACTTCAGTGGCCATGTTCCCTTTAGAGACCATTTATGCCTTGTTCACACCGGCATACTACTGCATAAGCTTGTGCGAGGGCCTTGTTTACCTGTGCAAGGATTACTGGCCCTGTAGACTCACTATCCATGTTAGGCCCATGCATCCACTCCCACACCGATATGACACTGGAAGCAATGGCTGTATCCATGCAGCCGCTACATCCCAACTGATGTGAATGGAACTACTTGCATGGGAATGCACGGAAAACATGTGAATTCTATTGCAGGTATACATCGCCCTCTCACAAGTGTATGTTTTAGTATGCTGGTGTAAATGAGGCCTAAATGGCCACTGAAGTGTGTTTTTTTTTTTTTTTTTGCGCCCTGCCCTAGGCTGGAAAAATGTAGTTTAGCTGTACCTAGCTGAGCAGCAATTTATTTTTCAGATCTGGTCAGGTCTATCCCTAAAGCACTATGTTTTCCCTTTGATTTTTTTGTTTTGTGATTTTTTTGTTCAATAATGCCTTGTTCATATGGGTGTTCAACAGCATATACCTGTGTAAACGAGGCCTTTTTGTACAAAAATGTTTAAAAATACTAAGCTCTAACTACCCCAATAAAAACCATCCGCTAAGAGCCGGTTCACACTGCCGCGACCTATAAGTCGCCTCATAAGGGGCGACTTGTTATCGCGACTTTCAGCGCGACTTCAGCGCGACTTTGCGCGTATTCAGCGCGACTTGTATGATAGACAACTTTGTACGACTTTGTATTTGGCCAATCAGAATATGATGGTTCTGGGTCATGCTCAATCACACAAAAAAAAGTTCTTAAAAATTGTCGTTTTTGATAGAGAGCCAATTATTGAAAAAATTATTGAAAAAAAAAAAAAAATGAGATTTCTTTGGATTAGTGTCTGGGGGGTCTAAAAAGTGTACCTGTGAAGTTTCAGCTCTGTAGCATGTCCAGAACCAGAAAAAAAGATAATTTTTCTTAAAATTTTTAGTAGCACAGGGATATGGCCTGCCTCCAAAGACGCCCAAAAAATGCCCGATAAATGCCTACAACAAAAACGCCCAGGTGGAGCGGAGCCATATCCCTGTGCTACTAAAAATTCTAAGAAAAATTATCTTTTTTTCTGGTTCTCGACATGCTACAGAGCTAAAACTTCACAGGTACACTTTTTAGACCCACCAGACACTAAATCCAAAAAATGTCAAGCCTGCCTCCAAAAATGCCCGATAAATGCCTGCAACAAAAACGCCCATGTAGAGAGGAGCCCTATGCCTGTGCTACTAAAAATTCTAAGAAAAATTATCTTTTTTTCTGGTTCTGGACATGCTACAGAGCTGAAACTTCACAGGTACACTTTTTAGACCCCCAGACACTAAATCCAAAAAAAGTAATGCCTGCCTCCAAAAATGCCCGATAAATGCCTGCAACAAAAACGCCCAGGTGGAGAGGAGCCCTATGCCTGTGCTACTAAAAATTCTAAGAAAAATTATCTTTTTTTCTCGTTCAGGTCCATTTTAATGGAAAGTCGGATCACAAGTCACTTCAAATAAGATAAGGAGGCGACTCCCATTGAAGTCTATGGGACAAGTCGGATACAAGACGCCTCAAAGTAGTACAGAACCCTTTTCAGAAGTCGGAGCGACTTCAGTAGTGCCAATTAAGACGGCACTCATTGATTAACATTGCTTTTGTTATGTCAAGCGACTTGGGGCGACTTGAGGGCACACAAGTCGCGGCAGTGTGAATGGACTCTAAATCTCCCACTATAAGGAGAGCTCTCCCATGTATTGGTTTTGATTGCACTGACAATCCAATCCCCAAGCAATAAAATACCTGTCCTAAAAAAGGGAGGCTCAAAAGAATATTTAACGCTACACTGGAAACTGTCTGTACAGTCACTATTATGCTTATTTCCTAGTGTTGGAAAATAGTGCCTAATCTTATAAAAATCAAGATGTTCTTAATGTTCTGATTGGTTTTGGGGCAGGTTTAAATATCACTGAGGCAACAGTATTTATTGTAAAGGCACCTAGGATGAACTGGCGAGGGTGTTTGTAGGCCAATAATCTAGTTGTGTAAGTGTGTCTTTTCACATCATTAAAACGTTTGTCAAATTGTCAGTATCAAAAGATAATTGGTCTCAGACTGTTGTAAGTAAAACTTGATGACTGGTTTTAAACAATGGCAATTTATTGGATATAACTCAGAAATATAACTTTTGGCATATGGTCTTAAATTGCATGCCTAAACTGACAACAAAAATGTAATATATTGCAGCTTACCAGTCCTTCAAGGAGGTAGCTGCGTTTCTTATGTATATATTTTTGCTTTTCTTTATTTTCACTTCATGATCCTGCCAGTAACACACTTCATGTCTTACAGTGACTAGTGCTATGGAGGAGCAGCATTGTTACCTTAGGGTAGGACTAAAGAACACCTTCCTCTCTCCTCTGTTAAAACAACTTAGGTTTTGCAATCCTTATAAATGATAACTTTTTTAAATTTGATAATTTTTTACATATACCAGACAGATTAACATACACAAACATCAAATCAATACACAAAAGTACCGACACATTTCATACCCACCCGAAAAAAAAAAAAAAAAAAAAATTATACCCCCCCCAAGGGGAGGGATAAGAGGAGGGCCCGTATCTGGAACCTTCACCCTACTCATTAAGTAACCCACCACCAATCACACTAATCGCATTCCAATCAATTAAGAATATACCTGTGTTAAGAGAGGGAAAAAAAAAAACAATTGTGTATGCGTTTATCCCCCAAATAATCAATATATACATATATATTTACACTCGTGAAAATAAACCAACGTGCAGAAGAAGGGGCGGACGCCCCTACAAACTGGTGAATACATTATCAGCAATGAATCAATGTGCGAAGCTTTTAACTCATTAACTTCTCACACACACAAAAAAAAAAAAAAAAATTTTAAAACATAGAGGGGAGAGAGGAGAGGAGACCACGTGACACTTCTTATATTGTCGCCGCGTCCATAAAATTAACCCATGGTAGCCATCTAGCGCTAATTTCTTCCTCTGTGTTTTTCAAGGAGGATGTAAGTTCCTCCATCTTATAGATTTCTCTTACTTTAGAGTACCATAATTCCACCGTGGGCGACTGGGTTTGTCTCCACAGAGCAGGTATACACGCCTTTGCAGCATTCAAAAGTCTAATTGTCAGTGATTTTCGATATCTTTTTAAAGAAATTTTTGTAAGATGCAATAAACAAAAAGCTGGGTCCCCCTGTATTTCTACCGCTGTTAATTGTTTAATAACCGAAGCGATTTTTGTCCAGAACTCCTCTATTCGAGGACATGACCAAAAAATATGCATCATGGACCCTACCTCCGATCCACAACGCCAACAGTTTTCCGAGATATTCTCATCCATTTTGTGTAACACCTCCGGGACCCTATACCACCGCGTTAATATTTTGTAACCCGTTTCCTGCGTTTTGCACTCCATTGAGGATTTGTGTACTGTAGATAGAATCCGATTTACCTGGCCAGAAGTAAAAGACACTGCCAATTCCCGTTCCCATTGGCGCATAAATGGTAACTGCTGGTTATCTTGTTCTTCTATTAACCATGAATAGAATAAAGATATCATATGTTTAGGTGGTGTATTTGAAATACATATCTTTTCAAAGGGTGTTAAGTTCCGAGGAACGTACCCCCTTTGATGATATGTCTTAAGAAAGTGTCTCAGTTGCTGTATACTAAGATAGTCAAGACTACTATCTGGCCATGATTTTATTTCTTCCTGGGAAGGAATTTGTTCTCTCTGCCATACGTCATGTAAGCGCGTCTTTCCCATCTGTGCCAGGCGTCTGATTTTACCATTCATACAACCCGGGGGGAATTCCGGGTTGCCTATGATGGGTATCAATGTAGAAGGGGCTGGGGCTATTTTCCCGTACTGCTGAATATGTCGGGTTTCTCTTAATGTCGTCCCTATAACCGGATGAGAGAAAATCCTATCCGTAGGTGAGTAAATTGACCACGGTGCTGGGGGGTCAACTGACCCGCCTCAACAACTTCCAACCCAACCCAACGCTTATTGGCCTTGTTACAGTTCCAGTCCACTACCCGAGTTAAGTGGATAGCTCTGTAATACCGGAATACATCTGGTAGCCCTATCCCGCCCTGTGATTTTGGCAAGGATAGGGTCTGTAGTCGTATTCGAGGTGTCCTAGAGGCCCAGATAAACGAACGGAACAAAACCTTCATCTGACGAAAAAAAGTCGGTGGTAAAGTTATTGGAAGAGTCTGCATTACATACAGAATCCTGGGCAATATATTCATTTTTAATGCATTACACCTACCGAACCAGGTTAGAGTTAGTTGCTGCCAAGCCCTCAGATCATTTTTGATCTTTCCAAGTAAAGGAATATAATTTGTCCTATATATTTCTAGCGGGTCCGCAGTAATTTGAATCCCCAGATATTTTAACGAGCCCTCGGCCCAATGGAATGGAAAAGCGGACCGTAATTGTAATTCTTCTAGCAATGGCATAGCAATGCTCATCCCGGCTGACTTTGTCAAATTGATCTTATAGTTAGCAAGCATTCCATATATTCTGAGTGTCTCCAATATATTTGGAAGTGACACGGTGGGATTTGTGACGAAAAACACTAGGTCGTCTGCAAATGCAGCGACCCTGTGCTGTTCGCCCCCTACCCTTAATCCAGTAATATCTGGTGCCCTTCGTATTGTACATAACAGGGGTTCAAGTGTTAAGATAAAAATAAGTGGGGATAATGGACAACCTTGCCTAGTCCCGTTTGATAACGTAAAAAAGTCTGATCTCCATTCATTAACGCGTACTGCTGCTGAGGGATTAACATAAAGTGATAGAATATATGTCAACATCTGTGGCCCCACTCCAATATGTGACAGGGTGGCCTGGATAAAATGTCAGGACACCCTGTCAAATGCTTTCTCCGCATCTGTGGAAAGCAACACCATCTTATTATGGGATTCGTGTGCCGAATAGATGATATCCACGACCCGCGTTGTGATGTCCCTTGCTTCACGTGATGGGACAAAGCCCACCTGGTCAAAATGTATCAGATCGGGAATATACGGCAAGAGACGATTAGCCAGTATTTTAGCCATAAGTTTAGTATCACAGTTCAGGAGTGAGATGGGGCGGTAACTACCACACAATAGGGGGTCTTTCCCCTCTTTAGGTATAAGGGAAATGTATGCCCTTAGAGAATCTATAGGTAGTGCCGCCCCATTCAAAACTGAATTCATGTGCCTCAGGAAAGGTTGTACCAAAGGTGTTCTAAAATTTTGATAATAAGGCAATGTAAAACCATCTGGTCCTGGTGCTTTATGTATTTTAGTCTGAGCCATTGCCTCCGCTAACTCCTTCTCTGTAATCTCCCCTTCCATTGCTAATGATTGTTCCTTTGATAGGACAGGCAGGCCGGAGTCCTGTAGATAACTCGCTATCTTTTCTAACTTTTTTTTTTTCCCTGTCCAAATTTCCTCCCTCCACGGGCTGCAAATTGTACAGAGAACGATAAAAAGTGCAGAACTCATCTGCAATCGCCGATGAGGTATACACTTCTCCCCCACCTGCCTTCTTTATGCTGGGGATATGTGTTTGTTTCCTAGGGACCCTGAGTGTCCTTGCCAGCATCACTTCTGGTTTGTTTGCATACTCAAAAAAGTATATTTTTGACCATGTCAGTTTCTTGTTTATTTTTAAGAAGAGGAGATCATTTAGTTCCTCTCTCAACCGTGTAAGAGGGATCAAATGCTCCATGGCCAATGATCTTTTATGTTGTCTACTAAGAGTCTCTACTTGTGATAACAGCTCATTGACTTTTTTCTCCTGTAATTTTTTCCGTTGGGAGGCTAAACGCATTATCTCTCCCCACACCACACACTTGTGTGCTTCCCAAATTATTGAAGGAGACAAGGCTTCATCTCTGTTATCCAGAAAATAATTCCTTAACACCTCTTCAATTTTCGTCCTAATCTCAGGAAATTGTAATAAGGACTCGTTAAGGCGCCACGAAGAAGGTCTAGGGAGCATAGAGTCCCAGTCCATAGATACATGTACCGGTGCATGATCTGACATGGAGAAATCATCAATATTGGATGACATAACTAACGGAATGTCTGACTGCGGGATCAGAATACGGTCTATTCGAGTGTAGGCGTTGTGGATCGGGGAATAGTACGTAAAATCCCGTTCCTTCGGGTGCATTAATCGCCATGGATCTACCAAATTTAAAATCGCTAATTCGCGCTGAAAACGTTGTATCCGTGTGTATGAAATACAGGAGGACTTCTTTGACGTATCTATGAGTGGTTCTGGGACAAAATTGAAATCCCCCCCTACTACTAGATGGCCTTCCCTGAATCCCAATATAGCCGGTGTTAATTGCTGCAGGAATGTCAGATGGTCTGAATTGGGTAGATATACATTTACTAATGTTAGTTCTGTTTGGCCAATACTCCCTTTCACCAGCAAGTATCTTCCCATGGGATCTGCCATTGTGTCCTTTAATGTCCACTTAATCGTCTTAGAGATAAGGATACTAACTCCCTTTGACCTAGCAATAGGGGAAGGGGCATGATATGCCCAAGGGAAATCCCTATTGCCTAATTTAGGCAAAGAGTCTTTCCTAAAATATGTCTCTTGCAAGAATGCTATTTGTGTATGCCACCGTTTCAGATCCTGCAACAGGCGTGTACGTTTCTGTGGGGTGGATAAACCTCTGACATTAAATGTCGATATTCTACATCCAAATTTCGCGTGTCTAAGCTGATTCGTCCTTTTAGGTGTCCCCTTTGCCTCCTCTCCCTCTCTCCCCATCTTAGACCCGTACAGGGCCATGGGTGCTGACAGCGCCCACCAGCACACAAAAAAAAAAAAAAAAAAAACAGAAAAGTTGCACCCAACTAACTGTCTGGCCTTACAAGTAACCCCCCACCCACTACCCAACCCAGATAAATGTACAATTGTCCTAAAATCAGGAAAGTTTCGCGCAACCAGGCGCGTCCTATTATGGGGTAGGTGTGCTTGACTGGCACCGTGAGAATGATAATAAATGAGAATTTATGTAGACAATGAGACCCAAGGGTTGGTATACGTCAAGCAAAAAATTAAAACACAAAAAAACACAAATTCTTCTATTGAAGACATGGAGCAATGGAGAGAGCGTGTCCTCCCCGCTTTATATTACCTAGAGAAAGGGGAAAGGGGCACAATACCCCTCCCCCATCCCAGAAACCGATTGGCAGGGGGGTAGGTCTGTGAGGGTGGAGCCGGAGAAACCCCAAAAAGAGGGAAACAACAGGCACAGCCCTTTCCCCAACCCCAAACCCCACACACTCCCCCCCCCCCACCCTCCCCTTACCCAAAGCCCCATTTTTTGCCGCTAGGGCTCACCCCGCACAAAAAAGAAAAAACAAATGGGAGAGAGAAAAAAAAAAAGTCTTTCCCCTTCTCCGCCCCTTTATAAATTCAAAGCCCTCCGTCCCCCTCTTCTACTAGGAGGGGGAGGGAGAGGATTTAAAAAAAAAAAAAAAGGGAAAAAACCGTCCACAGGTTCATGTAATTGAAGCTATTTTTCACACGTCATAGAAGTTCCCATGCCCTAAAGTAAGGCAGGTATTTCATCCGTCGTTATCTCTGGAGGGATCCTCTGCCGACGTTAAGACTGTGAAGTACTGTATATAGATAGAGGCCCACCGTTTTCGAACACACTTAACCAGTCCTGGATTGGCACTGGGGCTATTTCAAGGAAGGCAAATAGGTCTAAAAGTTGGTCATGCCACCTTAACACAAACGATTTTTTATTTCTCGTAATCACTAGATGGAATGGATAACCCCAATGATATGTAACTTTTATCCTGTGTAATTCTTCTAGTAAAGGTTTCAGCAGGGTTCTCATCTTAAGGGTGTTATAAGAAAGGTCCGGTAAAAATGGATTTTTGTAAAATCTTACCGTAAAATCCTTTTCTCTTAGCTCATTGACAGACGTAGTCCTCGGTGATACACCACCTTCGGGTTATGTTGCCTCCACAGGAGCAGGACTAGACAGGAAATTAAAAAGCTCTGGCCACACCCCAGGGGCAGTCCCAGAGGGTATATCCTCTCTCTCTCTGCCTCAGCAAATCAGTTATGTGAAAAAGCAGTCTTTAGAGATTTTAACCCAACTCAAAAAACAGAGGGGCGGGGACTACGTCTGTCAATGAGCTAAGAGAAAAGGATTTTACGGTAAGATTTTACAAAAATCCATTTTTCTCTAGCGCTCATTGACAGACGTAGTCCTCGGTGATACACCACCTTCGGGACGTCCCAGAGCAGTATCACAACTGAGGGGTGGGAAAATGGAAATCAAATCCCAATCTAGAAGGCCCAACCGGTGCCAACTAGAAGTTTACAATGCTCATCCTTAATGATGAGACTCAACAAAAAAAAGAGAAAAATTTTTTTTTTTTTTTTTTTTTCAAACAGAAAAAAACCCTCGAGGTAGACCACCGGTCTCCTCAAATTGCGGCCTGCAAAACCTTGCGGCCAAATGAGGCATCTGCCGATGCCGTCACATCAATTTTATAGAACTTTGTAAAGGTATGTACCGACGACCAGGTGGCCGCCTTACATACCTGGACCACTGACGCCTGATGGCGAAAGGCCCAGGAAGTACTGAGCGCTCGAGTGGAGTGCGCCCTAACAGGGAACGGAGGACTCTGACCCTTAATAGAATAAGCCTGTACCACCGTTTGTCTAATCCATTTGGCAATGGTCGCGGCAGATGCAGGCAAACCCTTTCTGGGGCCATCCGTGATCACAAAAAGTGAATCCGTCTTACGGAATGATTCCGTAGCTTTCAGGTATACCCTGATTGCCCGAACCACATCTAAGGAATGCAACGCATGTTCCCGATGATGCTTGGGCTGAGGACACAAGGAAGGTAGTACAATATCTTCATTCAGATGAAAATCTGAAACCACCTTGGGAAGAAAAGATGGCTTAGGATGAAGTACTACCTTATCCCTATGAATCACTAGGTATGGTGACTGGCATGATAATGCAGCCAGTTCTGACACCCTGCGAGCGGAAGTAATAGCCACCAAGAAGGCCACCTTCTGGGATAAAGTAAGCAAGGGAATCTCCCTGATGTTTTCAAAGGGAGGTTTCTGTAGAACCGACAAAACCAAATTAAGATCCCAAGGCAGTAAGGGCGCGCGGACTGGAGGAGCCAGGTGCCGCACCCCCTGGATGAAATTCCGCACCAAGGATTTGGTAGCTAAAGGCTTCTGAAAGAAGATTGCTAATGCTGAAACTTGACCCTTGATGGTGCTCAAGGCTAGCTTCTGCTCAACCCCTTGTTGCAAAAAGGCCAATATTCGAGACACCGAATAGGTACGTGGAGGAAATCCTAAAGATTCGCACCACGCAATATAAGTTTTCCATGTGTGATAATAGACTTTGCTGGAAGTCGCTTTCCTTGCTTTAATAAGGGTAGGAATGACTGAAGCTGACAAACCTCTGTCCTTCAGTACTTGGGTCTCAATGGCCAGGCCATTAAACCCAGCGACTGTAAAGCATGATGGTAAATTGGTCCTTGAGACCACAGACACTCCCTGAGACGAAGTTCCCACGGAACGTGTACGACTAACATGTCCAAGTCGGCCAGGCCGGCTTGAGGAGGCCAGCCTAGAATTTCTAGGACCACTGGCGCTGATTGAATCTGAACCAGGCGTCCCTAGAGGTATCTGGCCCCGACCATCCGAGAAAGTCTGGTCGTTTTCTGTTCCCACACATTTATCAGATACCTGATAGTTATCAGGAAAGGTGATCTTTTCTGGTTGAACCTCAGGGACCGAAGTCACCCGACTAGAGGCTGCTTGGCCTATCTGGTCAACCAGATCCGATTCCTGTGAGGTATCGGGACTAATCTTGGGAAAAGGTAAAGGAAAAGATCTATTCAGGGAACGGTAACTACCGCTTCCTGTAGTTCTTAAATGTTGGAAGGGAAGAATCGCACCGGTAGTAGTGGTTGATGCTCGATCTAATGTCCTGAATACCGGTGAAAACGTCCCCCCACCCTGAAACCGGGTGGGGGCGCACCTTCAGGCTGTGTACTCCTTTGCTTCGGGTTTGGCTGGGTTGGTCCCCTTCTTGAACCCTCCTGGAGGAGTCTTGCCTTTCCCGCTAGTACCAGCCGGGCGCCCTTTATGGGCGGTAAAGAAAGGTCCTCGCTTGTTGCGAGGTCCCTTAGCTTTAGCAGCCTGTGGCAAAAAAGTGCTCTTGCCCCCAGTGGCATCCTTAATGATTTCATCTAGGTTGGCCCCAAATAGACGATTCCCCTGAAAGGGGAGATTTGTCAAGGTCTTTTTGGAACCTAGGTCAGCTGACCAGCATTTTAACCACAGCACACGTCTGAGGATCACCGCTGCACAGATAAACTGTAGCCCTTGTATAATCTGTTCCATCAAATCAGATGTCTCCTGGGGAATATCTTTTCCCCTAAGATCTTGGCGTACCATTTTCGCCCATTCCGTAAGTGACCCTATCAGAGAGAAGATGGTGCGGGACTCTGCTTCCATCTTTCGATCCACCGGATCCTTAAAGGACGAAGTGTCCTCCACTGGAATAACCGTGGCTTTATTCAGCCTGGAAATAGGCGGATCCACGACTGGTGGTACCGTCCATTTCTTAATGATGGATTCCTCAAACGGATAGCGTCTAGCAATACGCTTGGAAATAGTAAAGGTACGTTTAGAATGCTCCCATTCTCCTTTAATCTGATTACCGAAACATTTAGGTACAGGAAAAGCCTTCATCGTCTTGATGGGCTTATTAGTACCAAAAGGAATCTCTGTTTCAGTTGCCTCTGCCGGTAAAGCCTCAAGTTTTAAGGTTTCCTGCACTGCCACAACTAGTGCGTCCACCAATGCTTCTTCCTGAATAATAGCAGGAGAAGAAGCGTCCTCCTCACTGTCTAAAGGGGGCATTACCTGGGATAACAGCCCTTGCAGAGGAACCTGCAATTGCCGTGACCACCTCTGAATCTGAGTCAGAGGTGTCAGATGGTATAGGGGTAGGCGGGGGTCGCTTCCTTGACCCCCGTCCCTGACAGGCCGCCTCCACCCGAGCCACCATAGATTCCAAAATTGCTGTAAATGACTCTATACTCTGTGCACCGGCGGGTCCCGTGGCCCCCTCGAGGGAAACAGGTGGGGGAATATGTGTGGCAGGGTCCATGATAATTCCAGTTACTTCCTGGGTAATATAATTCAAAAATAAAACTTTTTTTTTTTTTTTTTTTTTTCGACCCCCAGCGCCACAAAAGCCCCTTAGTGTTACCTGCTAGGGATCCCTATCGATCGAGAGAGAGAGAGAGATAGACCCCCAGGCTCACCACTTGATGCTCAGAGTTTAACTGCAACAGGTTACAGCGCTGTCTTGACAAACAGGAAGTCTTTTGGCTGGCTGCCCAGGAAAAAAGGAGGCGGCTCCGCCCCTCTGTACGCCTTCCGGCGCCTCCCCCAAGCTCCACGAGGTGTTTGGATCACCTCAAACATGGCCGCCCCCATGCTGGAGACACGAGGCTACGCCAAAATGGCGGCTCGTGCGATCCAGCAAAAAAAAAAAAAAAAAAAAAATGGCGGCGGCCCGTACTGAATAGCGGTGTGCTGCAGGGCACACAACACTCTCTCTGCATGGGGATATGGCGTGGTTGGCGGTACCGGCCCTGGCGGACCGCATGGCCGTTCGGGAGGCCTGCTAATAGCTGGAGATCTGATTAGGAAGGCAGTCTACATGTCCGTGGCTTCTGACTGGTAGGTAGCTTATTCTTAACCCATAAGATTCCCAGAATGCCACAGATTACATCTTTAAAACATGTATACAATTAGATTGTTAGCTCCCAAACCAAGCCTCCTGGCTTTTTGCACACATAAAATCACACTCAAAGTAGGAGGATCTGTGTCATGTTGTAGGATAGAAAGGGACTCTATCTTACCATACAGAGAGGGGCCCGCGTTCACCACAAAACCCGTCAGGGGGAAAGGGGGAACATACTACTCACCATACCGGAACCAGGCGGGCACCAACTCCTGACAGTACCCCTCTCCACCGGGGCGGGAGGGCTGTCGACCGATACGGACGCCGTGACTCATGGTCTTTGGCGTTTCAGCGAGACGTTTAACTCGCGTGGACAGTCCTTTAATGGGACTTTGTCGCGGCCGACCCAGCGCGGAGCTATGGCCTGCACGCGCTCGTAGGCTGAACTGGGGTGACCACCGGATCTCAACATCCAGCCCGTCGCCCAGTTCAGCTTTCTTGCTTGAAGATCTCACAGGAACACTGGAAAAAAAAAGCTGTCTAAAAAATCCTTTAAGAAAAAATTCTTGCCAGGACCTAAGATCCCAGCAAGGTATCTAGGTCCTTACTCCTAACTAGACAGAAAATAACTGATTTGCTGAGGCAGAGAGAGAGAGGATATACCCTCTGGGACTGCCCCTGGGGTGTGGCCAGAGCTTTTTAATTTCCTGTCTAGTCCTGCTCCTGTGGAGGCAACATAACCCGAAGGTGGTGTATCACCGAGGACTACGTCTGTCAATGAGCGCTAGAGAAAAAACGGATTTGATTCCCTTCAAAGTCCCATGGACCCTGAGTCCAAGAGCGCCTAACAACCTCCTCTTTAAATGAGTAATAATGGATTCTAATTAGAACGTCCCTTGGGCGATCCAGACCACGGGTATGTGGGGTCTTGACCCTATGAACCCTATCTATTTTGATATGTTCTGTGAGTGGGCGTTCCATTACACCATTCATAATCTTCACCGCACATTCTTTGAGTTCAGGGCCAGTAACTGACTCCGGCAAACCTCTAAGTCTTACATTATTTCTGCGGTTGCGGTTTTCATTGTCATCTTGCTTAAGTTGTAGGATGAGAATCTGTTTTTGTAACATTTGTTGAGAGTGCTCCAATTCATTAATTCTAACATCAATTTGGGACTGCACCTCCTCCATCTGACCCACCCTGTTGTCCACCTTATCCACTTTAACCTTAATCGAATTAATTTCGTCTTTCAAGTTACTCACGATTGTAGTTGCCATGTCGCTTATGTCCTGTTTCGTAGGAATACGGGACACGAATTCTCTCCACTCTGTGATGGGCAAATATTGGTGCTTTGTGGTTGGTGGTATCTGTATTGCTCCCTGATCTTCTGGGGCAGGGTCATGAAGGGGAAGATCTTGAACACTAAGAAGAGATTCTCCCAACTGTTCCATATTGGTTTTTGAGGTCTTTTTGTGCTGAGGGATGGGGCCCGTGGATACCGCGGTCGGTGGTCGTGTCGGCGCCATCTTAACCGCCACTGCACAGCTTTGTGTGACTGCAGGTCTTCTTAGGAATTAAGTAGTGATATCCGTTCATTTGCCAATGGCCTCTGCTTCTGTCACACTTTGTACGGCAGGCATATATGCTGCACCTGCAGGTACATAAAGCGCCAACTGGCTAAAAATACAGCTTGCAGGGACCTGGAGAAACTATCCCCGTCTAGCAGGCACACACCGGCACCTCCCCTCCTCACGGGGCTCCAGGCTGTTGCGCACGAATGGCGCCAAAAGCTCCGATCTCCACGGGCATACACCGCGCGCTGACCCCCGGACGTAGCCCAAGCCGTTCCGGGACACCGACAGATATGTAGCTATACTGTTCCTTGGAGGGTGCCTAGGAGAGCCACGGGCTCCGGCCCGCTGATCCCGCTAACAGGGGCTGGGAACGCTGGCTGGCGAGGACAGGCTCCGCTTCTACTCACAGAGCTCCATGCTGCTGCGTGCTCACGGCGCCATCATCTGGTCACGCCCCCCCCACCATAAATGATAACTGAGTTGGCATAGACCAGTGATGGCTAACCTTGGCACCCCAGATGTTTTAGAGCTACATTTCCCATGATGCTCATGCATTCGGCAGTGTTGTGGAGCATCATGGGCAATGTAGTTCCAAAACATCTGGGGTGCCAAGGTTTGCCATTGCTGGCATAGACCATTGCTCTATTTTTATCTCCCAGCTTTGTTCCTGCATTAGCACCCTGTCACAAAGGCTTCCAAGACCTTTTCATCACACATTGCTTGGTAACGGTCCATCAGCAAACCCACCCTTAGAAATGCCATACAGCCATCACTGCAAAGGAAAAAAAAAAAAAAAAAGGTGAAAAGGAGTATTTAATAGAAAATGTTCATCATGCCGAGTGCTTTAGTCAACCAAATGTAATTCAGTAAGGATATACATCTACTTACTATATCTATATTTAACCTCTTAAGCCCCGGAGGATTTTCCTGCTCAAAGACCAGGGCCTATTTTGCGATTTGGCACTGCGTGAATTTGACGGACAATTGTGCGGTCGTGTGACATTGTACCCAAATGAAATTGATGTCCTTTTTTTCCCACAAACAGAGTTTTTCTTTGGTGGTATTTGATCATCTGTGCGATTTTTATTTTTTGCACTATAAACAAAAAAAGAGCATCAATTTTGAAAAAATAATATTTTTTACATTTTTTTATATGAATTTCCCCAATGTAAAAATCTAAATTTTTTAACATTTTAGGCCAATTTGTTTTCTGCTACATATTGTTGGTAAAAAAATCACAATAAGCGTATTTTGATTGGTTTGCGCAAAAGTTATTGCGTTTTTAACTAAGGGAAATATTTATGTCATTTTTATTGTTTTTTTTTTTAACTAGTAATGGCGGCGATCTGCGATTTTTTTTGCGGGACTGCGACATTGCGGCGGACAGATCGGACCCCTGACTAATATTTTTTACACTTTTGGGGGTACCGGTGACATTACTACAGAAATCAGTGCTATACATATGCACTGTTACTGTAAAAATGACACTGGCAGGGAAGGGGTTAACTTTATTAGTGACCAAGGGGTTAAGTGTGTCCCTAGGGGCGTGATTCTAACTGTAAAGGGGCGTGGCTTGTGATGTAACCACAGAGACATACGATCCTACATAGCAGGATTGTATGATCTCTACAGTTACATCAGGGAGAATGACAGGCGGCTTTGTTTACATCAGCCACCTGCCTTTCTCCCTCTCCAGCGGGAGATCGCGAGTGGCCGGCGGACATCGGAGCCGCCGGTCACACGCGCGGGGATGGCCATGAACAAGCGGGGCGGGAGTGTGCCCCCGGTGGCGCACTCGCCCCCTGCAGGCTCCTGGGCGAGCGACGTAGTACTACGTCGCTTTGCCCAGGAGGGGCTGACTGCCGCAGTAAATATACTGTGGGCGGTCGGCAAGTGGTTAAATATGTGAGCTTTCAACTCTATATGTTGTATGTAGCCTAGCTGTGTAGTTTTACTTTTTTATCTCTAGACATACATAGTATGATACAAGTAGAATAATGAGTCAAACACAGTACTACTACTCTTACCTCTAACAAAAAGGTAAAATTTTAATTCTAGGCATTAGAAATGTCTTAACATGATCTACCTATTTACCATCTTTGAAATAGGTGATTACCCAAACTGATTTTGTCTTGACCCCTTTTGACCACCTAGTTAACGTTTAGCTATGTTTGTATACTTAGATACACAATATTTATTAGCTCACTACTTGGGAAACATTGTAACCAAAGTGTCAGATTACGTTTTGGATCATGTAATTTGTCACTCCAGGATATGCAAAAAACTGTACTGCATTAATATTTTATCCATCAATGTTTCTGTTCAAGCATTTCTGTCAAAAATCAGGCACTTGCCATAAAAAAGTGATAAGGCAGCAAAACAAAGTTGAAATGACTCCTAAATTGTCAAGCTAGTCCTCGGGTCACAGATCAGAATGTTTTCATAAGCACTGATACTCCTCTTATGTGAAAAAGATGTCAACAAACTTTATAGATTTCGTAAGCATTGCAGAATCAGGATCTCTATGCTCATTACATTTTATTTTAACATTGATGCAAAGTGTAGATTTTTCTGGACTATTCGCAAGTTTATATAAAAAAATCAAATCTTTAGGAATTCTGTAGTCACAAAAGAATATCATTTATTTTATGTCCAATAAAATAATAATATTAATTCTAATAATTTAGGCTATATTCATACGGATGTATATAAATCTGGAGCGTAAAAACAGGATCTTGTCATTAGAAGATGATACATGAAAAAAATGCTTAAAGAACTGTAAAGACACAAGGTTTTTTACCTTCATGCATTTTATGCATGAAGGTAAAAAAACCTTGTGTGTGCAGCAGCCCCCCCTAATAATTACCTGAGCCTCCTCTCTATCCAGTGATGTCCACGAGATCCTTGCCTCTATGAGGACTCACACTCTTGACTGGCTTTTGGCACCAGCAGGAGCCATTGGCTCTTGTTGCTGTCAATCATAGCCAGTGAGCCAGTCAGGAGACAGAGGGGGCTGGGCCAAGCCGCGGCTCCATGTGTGAATGGACACACAGAGCCGTGGCGTGCTGGGGGGGGGGGGACCAGTTGCTTGCTGTGAGGGTACCCGGCAGGAGGGAAAGGCCAGGACCGCTGAGGGGGACCTGAGAAGAGGAGGATTCAGACTGCTCTGTGCAAAACCACTGCACAGAGCAGGCAAATATAACATGTTTGTTATTTAAAAAAAAAAAAAAAACGTTTTAATAATATCTTATATAATATCTTTTATAATAGAAATAATAAAAGGTTTTAGGTCACTTGCATGTACAAGTGTTAAGAAGTGTTAAGATGTGTCTATGTCCATACTGCATTTGGATCAGTAGAATTCTTCTTTTTTCTTCTTCTTCTAGCTTACTTTATCTTACTGCTCCCTGCTCTGGAGAGAGGTGTGGTAGTTGCTTATCTACTGAGTATCTAGCTATGTCAGATATAAAGAACCTCAGTCTTCATCTGATCAATCACATTACTTTCTCGTGCTGTTGAGGTGTAGGAGAAGGCTGAAGTAATTGGATGAGAAAAGATCCAGACAGCAATAGTGGGCCCACTCTTTACGGTCACAGTGACTCATACCCAGATTCTTCCAAAAATTGTATGTAGACCTTCCCCACTACCTGTAAAAAAATGTATAATTTCACTTGAATTTCCATCTCCACCTTTGATGGCCTCCTGGAGATCCTGCTATCATAATTAACCTGGTTAAATACTAACGTGCAGAGGAGTGTGTCTGCAGTGGATAATCTCCTGGTAACATTGGTTTATTCTCGTCATAGTTATCTCCATGTGTTTTTCCACCCTATAACTTTTTAGTATGTTATTTCCACTATAATCTCTATGTTTTTGTGTAATATAGTATTTAGTGACTGTAGTATATAGCAGGAAAACTGTGCCACACCTCATGTTGTGTTACTATAAGACCCATTATGCCTCTGCCTGTGAGAGTCATGTGTGTGGCTCTCAGGGTTTTGCAATAGTCACGTCAAAAATAATTACAGAAGAGCGCTGAATGGACCCACTGATGTGAATTGTAAATGATAAAATGATCGAATGTAGGTGACTCCAATGTAAATAGTCAAACAGTAAAAAGTTTATAAAAGAGACAAATTCATAAGTAAACAATTCAACCATGATAAAGGACAGTGACGGAACATGCAAAACTCCCTTGGACCACACTAATAAACCATTGTAAGGTAAAGACTCACAGGAAGGATCCCCTATGGCATGCTGTCAATTGTAACACGACCAGCCAGGACAGTGTAGCGGTGCAGGTGGCCGTGATATTCTCCAAGCCATGGGGATGGCCAAATAGGGGGAATCCCAGTGTGGCACGGGGAGGGGAGGAAGACAACACTCTACCAGGATGGAGGATGGCAGGAGATGTACGAAACAGTGGTGCCACTGTGGAAGAAAGTGTAGCCAACAAGCGGTTTCATGCACAGCGGGAGAACAGCCAAAGCGTAATGTCAAAATCTTGGGGAATGGCCGTCTGGAAGGAGAAAAGCAGGAAGAGGTCACTGTCGTCACTGACTACTTGGAGTTGTATTTCAACAACACCTGCAATACCACATATATGAGTATATATGTAGTGTGTATGTGTTGCTATACTGTAAACTGTAACATTTTAATTTGATTGTTGATTTTACTTTGTTTCTGGTTCTTTTGACTGAACAAACTTTTGTATCTTGCCACCACTACTTCCTAATATGAGCACATTGTTCCTGGTTATCTTGGAAAATTCCCTGGTGTTGTGGGAGGAGCTTTGTGAAATTATATTAATAGATCCAACAGAAAAGCTTTAGGAAGAGTTGGCAGAAGAATACCAGGAGAAGACACCGTTTCCAAATAGCCCAGATTAGCCCAGGTACAATGGATGAGTTGTGGTCTTTTTTATTTCCTTCACTCTGTGGTGCTTACCAAACTGCAATAATTGGCATTACATGGCAACAAGAACAATGTTGCAAGCATATTGGGCATGCCATACACTAAACAGTTTTCATATAAAAGCATGGACACCTTGTTTAACTGTGGAATGAACTTTAAAGCACAACTTTATTGCGAAAATAACCATCCCACCGCACCCGCTCCATTATTAATGGCAATATTTTTTTTTTTGGGGGGGGGGGCTTTTCTGTATTTTTTTCCGATGGCTGCATTGCTTTGCTGCCATTCAGTCCTTGGCCACAATGACGTGCAACCTTGGAAACTGTGGTTACATAAGGGCACTGCGTGTCAGGTAAGACACTCCATTTTCCACAAATAAGACGAAATAGACATTGATAGGTTATATGCAAACATTTACTGTCTATTTACATGCATTACAAAAAGGATTTCACAAATTTCACAAAAAAGGGGGATAGGGACTGGTGGAAGGCTCAAGGAGGGGGGTGGCAGAAGATAGATTAACTAGGTTGCTTAGGGCTAGAGGGAATGAGGGGGACAAGATTGGTAGTAATGCATGGGAGCCATAGGAGTGACCATAATTGTACCTGGCTATAGAGGAGGGGGGAGTGTCAAGGTCTTACCTTGCCCTTCTGTTGGCAGGCATCTTGGACATGTGCAGACTGCTGCCTCTGATAGACTCTGATTGAATCATCACTTCCTGCTGCCTGATGATGTCAACCCGCTGGGTTGCTATCATTGCCCTTGTGTACTGTCAGGGTGCCAGGAAACCAGACCCCATGGGAATGCAGGTAAAATGAATATGTAAAAAATAATAAGTCGCGCTAAATGATATAGAACAAATAAATGTCCAAAGAATGTAAAGTCCCAATGTGTAAACGTGAATAAGTTGAAAAATAATATGAATCTTGATCAGCGCACTAGCAATCCAGAGTCTCTTAGGTAATGTGCTTACTAGGGATGATCGAACTTTTGAAAAGTTCGGTTCGACCAGAACACCCGAACTTCACGAAAGTTCGGTTCGGATTTCAGAACCCCATTGAAATCAATGGGACCCGAACTTCTGTAATCAAAAAACACCATTTTTAAGCCCTAAAACCCAATAAATGCCCCTAAAAAGTGCCTAGGGTTCTGGGTCATGCCCCAGGGACTATTAATCACACAAAAAAAAGTTCTTAAAAATTGTCGTTTTTGATAGATAGCCAATTATTGAAAAAATAAAAAAAAAAAAAAAAAAAGAGATTTCTTTGGATTTAGTGTCTGGGGGGTCTAAAAGTTGTACCTGTGAAGTTTCAGCTCTGTAGCATGTCCAGAACCAGAATTACAGCATACCAAACCTTCAAAAATGACTTTTTTGCTTAACCGCACCTTTCTTTTGCTCCTAATCAACGGCTCAGCCAATGTGTATGATGGGGACATAATGCAGTGCACTGGGAACAAGATTAGAGGTTTTTTTGGAAAAAGGTGCTGTCTCTTTAAATGTGCATATAATTAACGGGTGTATTTCCACAATGGGGCTTTTATTACCAAATGTTTCAAGAAGTCCAAAGATGTATGTAATTGCACTTTATTTCATGTAAAATGGTGTTTGGTGCACTTTAACTTGAAATCTCACAAGAAACAGACATATATGCACGGATACATTGAGGGTTAGGGGTAGGGGCCACAATGTAGTGCATAGTGAACAAGATTAGAGATGTTTTGGATGAATACTGTTGTCTCTTGACTTTGAATAGAAGTAAAGGATGCTTAAAAATTGGGCATTTGGTGGTGCGGACGATGCCTTGACACCATATCCCTATGAAAGTGCTGGTAATGAAAGCAATAATTGCCTTTGTAAGGAAAAAAATTACAATGATATGCATCTGTGTGACAGGTGCGCAAAAATTGTTGTTTGGGTGTTGGCGGAGCCATACCACTGTAAGCCCAAAGAGCTGGTGTTGAAGAAGGCGTAAAAATTATGAAGGTGTGCACCTGTGGAACAGGTGCGCAAACATGGTAGTTTTGGTGTTGGCGGAGCCTCCCCACCATAACCCCAAAGAGCTGGCTTTGAAGGAGGCCCAAAAATTGTAAAGGTGTGCACCTGTGGAACAGGTTCGCAAACATGGTAGTTTTTGTTTAGCATAGCCTCCCCACCTTAACCCCAAAGAGCTGGTGTTGAAGGAGGCCCAAAAATTGTAAAGGTGTGCACCTGTGGAACAGGTTCGCAAACATGGTAGTTTTTGTTTAGCATAGCCTCCCCACCTTAACCCCAAAGAGCTGGTGTTGAAGGAGGCCCAAAAATTGTAAAGGTGTGCACCTGTGGAACAGGTTCGCAAACATGGTAGTTTTTGTTTAGCATAGCCTCCCCACCTTAACCCCAAAGAGCTGGTGTTGAAGGAGGCCCAAAAATTGTAAAGGTGTGCACCTGTGGAACAGGTTCACAAACATGGTAGTTTTTGTTTAGCATAGCCTCCCCACCTTAACCCCAAAGAGCTGGTGTTGAAGGAGGCCCAAAAATTGTAAAGGTGTGCACCTGTGGAACAGGTTCGCAAACATGGTAGTTTTTGTTTAGCATAGCCTCCCCACCTTAACCCCAAAGAGCTGGTGTTGAAGGAGGCCCAAAAATTGTAAAGGTGTGCACCTGTGGAACAGGTGCGCAAACATTGTCGTTTTAGTTTTAGCATAGCCTCCCCACCTTAACCCCAAAGAGCTGGTGTTGAAGGAGGCCCAAAAATTGTAAAGGTGTGCACCTGTGGAACAGGTTCGCAAACATGGTAGTTTTTGTTTTAGCATAGCCTCCCCACCTTAACCCCAAAGAGCTGGTGTTGAAGGAGGCCCAAAAATTGTAAAGGTGTGCACCTGTGGAACAGGTTCGCAAACATGGTAGTTTTTGTTTAGCATAGCCTCCCCACCTTAACCCCAAAGAGCTGGTGTTGAAGGAGGCCCAAAAATTGTAAAGGTGTGCACCTGTGGAACAGGTGCGCAAACATTGTCGTTTTTGTTTAGCATAGCCTCCCCACCTTAACCCCAAAGAGCTGGTGTTGAAGGAGGCCCAAAAATTGTAAAGGTGTGCACCTGTGGAACAGGTGCGCAAACATTGTCGTTTTTGTTTTAGCATAGCCTCCCCACCTTAACCCCAAAGAGCTGGCGTTGAAGGAGGCCCAAAAATTGTAAAGGTGTGCACCTGTGGAACAGGTGCGCAAACATTGTCGTTTTTGTTTTAGCATAGCCTCCCCACCTTAACCCCAAAGAGCTGGTGTTGAAGGAGGCCCAAAAATTGTAAAGGTGTGCACCTGTGGAACAGGTGCGCAAACATTGTCGTTTTTGTTTTAGCATAGCCTCCCCACCTTAACCCCAAAGAGCTGGTGTTGAAGGAGGCCCAAAAATTGTAAAGGTGTGCACCTGTGGAACAGGTGCGCAAACATTGTCGTTTTTGTTTTAGCATAGCCTCCCCACCTTAACCCCAAAGAGCTGGTGTTGAAGGAGGCCCAAAAATTGTAAAGGTGTGCACCTGTGGAACAGGTGCGCAAACATTGTCGTTTTTGTCATAACCAAAATGAGGTTCTGTGAACGTAAAGAGAATGAGAGGAGGGTTTGAGGGTGGCACCATGGTCCAGGCTTAAACTGAGGCTCAACTGCCACATCACAACGATAGCCTAGTCTACAAGGTCTGCATCAGGTGCATCAAAGCTTGATATCCACGACTGATTCATCTTAATGAATGTCAAACGGTCGACTGAGTCGGTGGAGAGTCTAGTTCGATGGTCTGTGACGAATCCTCCTGCTGCGCTGAATGCCCGTTCCGATAGGACACTGGAAGCAGGGCAGGCCAACAACTCCATGGCATACTGGGCCAGTTCTGGCCAGTGGTCTAATCTTAAGACCCAGTATGCCAGTGGATCGGATTCGTCACATGAAAAGCCCTCTGTGTCACTTTGTGCCCTCACGTAATCGTCCACCATGTGATGCAGACGCTGTCGATGCGATGTGGCAGCTGAGAGGCCTGGGCGGTGAGGACTAAAAAAAGACCGAAAGGCATCCGTCAACCGCACGCCTTCTCCAACGCTCCTCTCGTGACCACCAGTAGAATCCATGGTAGGTTGTCCCCGCCCCTGCACCCTACGGGAGTCGGGGAACATGTTCACCAGATTCCTCTTGAGACTGTCCTCAAGGGATTTGATCCTGTGGACTCTATGGGTGGATGGGAAAAGCTCCGAGACTTTACACTTGTACCGGGGGTCAAGTAGGGTGGCCAACCAATAGTGGTTAGTCTCTTTAATGGCCTTGATTCTGGGGTCCTTTCGCAGGCTCTGGAGCATGATGTTTCCCATGCGTCGCAAATTAGCGAAGGCCTGAGAAGCTGACTCCTCGGGGTCACTCATAACGACATTATCTTCAACGGGCTCCTCCTCCTCCCAGCCACGTACTACTCCAAAGTGTCCCGAGGGAGTCAAACTAGGCCTTGCAGATTGCCGCATGTCTTCCTCCTCCTCCTCCTCAAACCCTGCAAAAGTTCCCGCAGAATCGTCCTCCTCCTCCTCTTCCACCCCTGGATCCTGCTCGGGCCTCTGGGAGCTAGGCATAATGGGGTCAGGATTCTCAGGATAAAGGGGGCCTTGAGAGGCAAGGAAGTCCTCCTCTTCCTCCTGCTGCTCTGCCTCCAGTGCCCTGTCCATAATGCCACGCAGAGTGTGCTCCAACAAAAACAGTACCGGTAGGGTGTCACTGATGCATGCGCTGTCCCGGCTGACCATCCTTGTGGCCTCCTCAAATGGCGAGAGGACAGCGCATGCATCCTTAATCAAAAGCCACTGCCGTGGTGAAAAGAAGCCCAGGCGCGCAGAGCCAGTGCTGGTGCCGTACTCGCATAGGTATTCATTGAGGGCCCTCTGCTGCGTGTACAGGCGCTGCAGCATAGCCAAGGTGGAGTTCCAGCGGGTGGGCATGTCACAGATGAGGCGGTGTACCGGCAGGTGAAACTCGCGCTGCACTTCGGCCAAACGTGCAGTGGCACTGTACGACCGCCTGAAGTGACTGCACACCCTTCTTGCCATCCTTAGCACATCCTGCATTCCCGGGTACGAGTTCAAAAACCGCTGTACCACGAGATTCAGGACATGCGCCAGGCATGGCACATGGGTTAACTTTCCCTGACGAAGGGCGGCCAGGAGGTTTGACCCATTATCAGTAACCACCATCCCTGGCTGCAGCTGGCGTGGTGTCAACCACCTCTGGGCCTGTGCCTGCAGAGCCCCAAGAATCTGAGGGGCAGTGTGCTGCCTGTCCCCTAGACACACAAGCTGCAGCACTGCGTGACACCTTTTGGCCTGAGACATAGAATAGCCCTTTGAACGTTTACGTGGTATCTCATCATATTCAAAGGACCATTCTGCAGAGGAGGGCATGGAGGAGGTAGAGGAGGAGGAGCAGGAGGGGGTAGAAGTGATCGATCTACCCGGATCAGCGACACCACCAGCTGTTTGCAGACGTGGGGGCAACACTGGCTGCAGCACCGAGCCCTGGCTACAATCCCTTCCACTGGCAAGCAGTGTCACCCAGTGAGCAGTGACAGAAATGTACCGTCCCTGCCCATGTTTGCTTGACCAAGTGTCAGCCGTCAAGTGTATCTTACGGCTGACTGACTTGGCCAGGGATGACACTACATTGCCTTCCACATGTTGGTATAGGGATGGCAGGGCCTTACGGGAAAAGTAATGCCGACTTGGCACCTGCCACTGTGGAACTGCACATTTTGCGAAGTCACGGAAGGGAGCAGACTCTACCAGGTTAAATGGTAATAGTTGCAGAGCCAGTAGTTTAGCCAAACTACTGTTTAGACGCTGGGCATGTGGGTGGCGGGGAGTATACATTTTTTTTCGTTCCAGCATGTGTGGAATCGAAATTTGGCGTCTAGATGATACAGCTGGTGGTGTGCTGGAGGTAGATGCGACACTGCCTGCTATATCATCATCCCTGCCAGTGGAGGCTGCCAACAGGTGACGAGTGACTATAGCAGGGCCAGGAACAGACTGATGTGCAGGTGGAGCAGGTGGAGCAGATGGAGCATGAGGAGGAGCGCGAGGAGAACTAGGAGGCCGACTGACCAATCTTTGGCCCTTTTGTGGGTTCTTTAAATGCTCCTGCCAACGGGCCGAGTGGTGGGTTGTCAAATGCCTGTTTAGGCAGCTTGTACCCAGGTGGTTGACATTTTTGCCACGTTTTATACCCTTCTTACAAATCTTGCAGATCGCAACTGTTTTATCTGCATGGGATGTCTCAAAAAAGGCCCAGCAAGATGAGGTGTGTATAGTGGCCCGGGAGACAACAGGTGCGGCCTTAGATGGAGTAGGCCGTCTGCTCTCCCCTCTTGCTTGCTCTGCCTCCTCCTCAACCTCAGACCCAACATCTGACTCCATCAAAGACTGAGCATCAGGCCTGGCCTGGGAGACAACAGGTGCGGCCTTAGATGGAGCGGGCCGTCTGCTCTCCCCTCTTGTTTGCTCTGCCTCCTCCTCAACCTCAGACCCAACATCTGATTCTATCAAAGACTGAGCATCAGGCCTGGCCTGGGAGACAACAGGTGCAGCCTTAGATGGAGCGGGTCGTCTGCTCTCCCCTCTTGTTTGCTCTGCCTCCTCCTCAAACTCAGACCCAACATCAGACTCCATAAAGGACTGAGCATCAGGCTGGAGTAGATGGCCGACACTGTGGTCAAACAGCTCAGCTGACTCCTCTGCCATGTCTGAAATTGGGTCTAAGGGAGGACATGAGGTGGACATGGACTCATCTGTATTTGTTCTGACAACTGCAGAAGACTGACCACTTTTCTCTGCCTGGGTCACTGTAGTTGCAGATGATGCCGATGATGAGGGTTTGTTCATATAGTCCACCACCTCCTGTACATACTGTGGACGTATAGCTTGGCCACTGCCGGAGAACAATCCAAATGGTGGCCTGGCTGAGGACTGACCACCACGTCCACCCCTGCCTCTAGACACCCTAGAAGCTGTGCCCCTTTCCGCAGCAGGGCCACGTATGCCTTTTCTTGGTCTACCAGGCATATTTGTCACTGATGCGTTGGCAACTGTGTGCGGTGAAAAACGCACACTGCTATGCGACCCACAGTTGTCGCTGGATACAGCACAGCAGTTGCGGTTCACGCACAGTAGCAAAGCCTTTTGCACAGTGGACCTAACGCTTTGAACAACAGGCGTTAGGTTGTCACTGATGCGTTGGCAACTGTGTGCGGTGAAAAACGCACACTGCTATGCGACCCACAGTTGTCGCTGGATACAGCACAGCAGTTGCGTGTCACGCACAGTTGCAAAGGCTTTTGTACAGTGCACCTAACGCTTTGAACAACAGGCGTTAAGTTGTCACTGATGCGTTGGCAACTGTGTGCGGTGAAAAACGCACACTGCTATGCGACCCACAGTTGTCGCTGGATACAGCACAGCAGTTGCGGTTCACGCACAGTAGCAAAGCCTTTTGCACAGTGGACCTAACGCTTTGAACAACAGGCGTTAGGTTGTCACTGATGCGTTGGCAACTGTGTGCGGTGAAAAACGCACACTGCTATGCGACCCACAGTTGTCGCTGGATACAGCACAGCAGTTGCGGTTCACGCACAGTAGCAAAGCCTTTTGCACAGTGGACCTAACGCTTTGAACAACAGGCGTTAGGTTGTCACTGATGCGTTGGCAACTGTGTGCGGTGAAAAACGCACACTGCTATGCGACCCACAGTTGTCGCTGGATACAGCACAGCAGTTGCGTGTCACGCACAGTTGCAAAGGCTTTTGTACAGTGCACCTAACGCTTTGAACAACAGGCGTTAAGTTGTCACTGATGCGTTGGCAACTGTGTGCGGTGAAAAACGCACACTGCTATGCGACCCACAGTTGTCGCTGGATACAGCACAGCAGTTGCGGTTCACGCACAGTAGCAAAGCCTTTTGCACAGTGGACCTAACGCTTTGAACAACAGGCGTTAGGTTGTCACTGATGCGTTGGCAACTGTGTGCGGTGAAAAACGCACACTGCTATGCGACCCACAGTTGTCGCTGGATACAGCACAGCAGTTGCGTGTCACGCACAGTTGCAAAGGCTTTTGTACAGTGCACCTAACGCTTTGAACAACAGGCGTTAAGTTGTCACTGTATTTTGCTGCCTAGCAAGCACGTATACCTGCTGTGATACAGCAGCACTGTGCCACGTGCTCACTAAACAGAACCCTCACACTTTCCCTACAGAAACTAAATTTTCAAATCTAACTAATGTAGTACAAAGTTCCCTAACTACACTAGATATCCCTTTCCACTAAATAGAAAGCTCCATACAGCAGAAGACTGACACTGTCCCTTAAGTTTTTTTTTTTTTTTTTTTTTTTTTTTTTTTAACTCTAAGAACCAGCACAATCGCTGTATCTAACTACACTGGCTGTAAGCTAAATACAATTCTGCTATATGGAGCTTTAGAACCACTCGATATGTAGGAAATGTAGTGTAGCAAGCAGGAGTCAGACAGAACTGCTTCAACTCTCTTCAACAGGCTCTGGATAACTGTGCTAGGGGTTAGGCGGGGCCATCTTATATAGTGTGGGGCGTATTCACTCCTGATTGGCCTCTGGTCCCCGTAGTCACTCCAATCACGTTCCTAGGAGACTCCTGCCCCCTCATTGGCTTTTGCAGACGTTTCTGGGCCAATCACGGGCTTTTAAAGCCCAGTTCCTGTCCCAGTGCATTTTGGGCGGTTCTGGTGGCCGAATACCGAACTTTTGCCGCAAAAAGTTCGGTATTCGGCCGAATATCGAACATCCAATGTTCGGGTCGAACCGATGGTCGACCCGAACCGTTCGATCATCCCTAGTGCTTACCAGTCAGGCAATCAAAAATTGCAGAGATTCACATGCAGGGCTGACTTGATTGTGAGAAATCGTGTGTTGGACACTCAATTATAGTGTCATAAATCATGGAAGAAAAGAAAAAACTCCATAGCATAATACCGTAACAATGAGTTGTTAAATGATAACCTTAAAAAATATACACCACATAGAGGTGTGAGTATCCGTCACCAGTTGTGAAACTGCTTACCAGAAAAATATATAATAAAGGACATGAATGACAATCCCAGTGTTGGAGAAGGAAGGAGAACCACCACCGATTAAATAGCCTCTTACCAGATTTGAGGAATAAAACGGCAAAAATAGGAAGGATCCTAAGTGCACCAGAACGCCAACAGTGAAAAATCTGAGCCCCTTACCAGACCAAGATAATGTATTGCTCATAGATGAGATCTCGCCCAATACGCTCCTCCAGCATATGGCACCAATAGCAGGCAGTCTCAGGAACCAGAGTCAGGTAAAGGATAATCCCAGCAGATCAAACAGGCCAATCCCAACAAAAGGAAAAACGCCAATAGTGTGAAATCGTAACGACTGGTTTATTATTTAAAAGAAATGCACTTACATTCAAAAAGGAGAACGAAGCATATAGAGAATGTAAAAGCCGCTGGCCGGACGGCAGGCATATCCGCTTACTCGGAACGTTTCCAGGGATGACGTCAGCACGCCGTGACCTAACGACGTTTCGTCCTAAAAGACGTTTTCAAAGGTGACCTTTGAATGCCCAGGCAGAAGGAAGTGATGATGCAATAAGAGTCTATAAGTGGCAGCAGTCTGCACATGTCCAAGATGGATGCCAACAGAAGGGCAAGGTATTACCTTGACAGTGAGCAAATTACTGAATGTTGGAGGTGGGTGTAATGGTCTTCAATTGCATTCACAGATGTAAAAGGCCTTTCAGAAGAGAGGACCTGCAGGCCACAAGATTGGTGTAAATTTAAATTTTCAACCTGGCCTGCATTTCTTGTTTTTTGAAGAGATCTTTATCATCCGGGGAGTGCCCGATGATAGAAGATTGCCCGATTCATCTGTGAAAAGAAATCCAGGCCAACTTCAAACTGAATGTCAATATTGCAGTAAAAGCTTATTTTTTTTCTTTTTTTTTAGTTGGCTATTCATTATTTTTTTTTTTTTTTTTTAGTGCCAGTGTACACAATTAATGATAATATAATATGGAAAGCTGTGTTGTTCATGTCTAATCTGTGCTGTCAGTTTGGCATCTTGATCCTGATTTATTTATGACTAAAAGGTACTGCTGTATAGAAAAAAAGACAACATTTTAGCCCTTGTTAATCCTTAGTTATCTGTGAATGGGTTTAATGGATATTTTACTTTTACTTTACTTTCTTTTTTATTGTTCATATGCACACTTAAAAAATGTTTGTTCATTCATCTTTATAGCTCCAAATTAAACAATGCTTTGTACCACAAACATGATGCGTGTGCCTTTATAAAAGGGCCAAGTAACAGAATCAAATTTGTAGTTAACCCTATTTATTTTTATTAAGCCTTATTAGTGTTTATTAACTTTATAATCACTTTACAAAATTATGTATGTATTTCATTTTTTCAGATTTGTTTTCTCTTTTGTAACACCAGGTTAAAGCAGAACTTAATTTAAAAGTGAAAGTTTCACTCATCCACTCTTCCCCTGCCCCTACCATTTTTTCTGGGAGAGAGCACATTTTTCTAACAGGTACCCTCTCCACTTTTGCATTTTCTTACCTAGCGTAGAAAAGCCTGTCCCTGAGAGAATGCTGTAGAGAAGGACCCTTGCTCTCTGTGTACAAGCATTGGTCTATCTGCAGTGCTCTGACATGACCCGTGCTTAGTCAAAGCTATTGATCTCAGCAGGGAGCATGACTTTTGTTAATTGTAGAGACAAAGATGTGACCTAGAAGAGAATGGAGTGAGTTGGATTATCTAAAGCAAGCTCGCCTCTTTTACTTCTTTATCTTAAAATAAAATAAATGGAAAAGCTATAAACTTCCTGTGCAAAAAAAAAAAAAAAACACAATTTGGGAACTGATTACACATCGTAAACCAAAGTGCAATTTAATACAATGTTGTGAATGAAAAAGGCCCCTTTCACACTTGTGCAACTTGTCCCACAACTTGGGACTGCAAAGTCGCATGACAAGTCGTACTCCATGAATAACAATCAGAAACAAAGAAGGCTATAGATGATTTTTTTTTTATGACTGGGGGGGGGGGGGGCGGCGCCCCTGCGCCCCCTATCGCCTGGCTGCCACTGCTTATATGTGGTGGCTGCATTAGTTTTATGTTATTTTTTTGGGCTTTTGTCCCTCTGTTTTTACCTTTTTTTGCCTCCTGTATTCTACTGCCCACACTTTGGATGAAAGAGCACAGCAGCAGCATTGTCAGCCTAGGGGGAGTGAAGTGGTAGATGTACTAGCAGATTTAGATACACTGATAAATTTAAGCCAAACCCCAGCTCACACTGCAGTTACACAAGCAGTTACAGCAAACTGTTTTTTTTTTTTGGATAAAGGTTTTAGATAAATAAATAAAAGCTGACCATTGTAAACACCCCTGTCAGTCAATGGTTTGTGTCAACACCCTTACCTGCAACATTTGCAGGAGAGCTAGTTTTGTTGAAAATCAACAGACTTACTGGCTGGATCACCAAAAGAAAATAAAAGAAAAAGAGTCTAAAAAGAAAAACTAATGTATTCATCACATCTAAGATCTGGTAAACTGCAATACAATAAATATGTGCTTTTGGGTTTAAAGTGGTTGTAAAGTCAGAAGGTTTTTTTTTATCTTAATGCATTCTATGCATTAGGATAAAGAGTCTTCTGTGTGCAGCAGCCCCCCTCAGCCCAATTAATACTTACCTGAGCCCATCTTTATCCAGCAATTTCTACAAATGCCTCAGCCGTCCTCGGACTCTCCCTCCTGATTTGCTGAGACACAGCAGCGGCACCATTGGCTCCTGCTGATGTCAATCAAAGTCAGTCAGCCAATGAGGAGAGAAAAGGGATGGGGCTGTGCCACAGCTCTGTGTCTAAATGGACACAGGTGCCCCCCATAGCAAGCTGCTTGCTGTTGGGGCACTCACCAGGAGGGAGGGGCCAGGAGAGCAGAAGAGGAACCTGAGAAGAGGTGGATCCAGGCTGCTCTGTGTAAAACCAACTTCACAGAGGAGGTAAGTATAACTTTTTTGTTATTTTTATTAAAAAAAAAAAAAAAAAAAAAAAAACTTTACAATCACTTTAATACCTTTAAGTTCAGGTTTGGGACCAAATATAAAGGTTAAGTTCAGGATATGGGATAGCTCAAAGGTTAGCTGAAATGCTGCCAAGAAATAAGCACAGACGCTGTCACTGCTCTTCCTAAAATTGCTGCTTGCTTGGTTGCCATGCTGACCCTTTTCTTCAATACTGTCCTAGAAAAGCATACAGAGAAGTACTTTTTACTTTTCATATCTGAATCAGCATGACAGAGAGCTAGCATTTTCAGAACATGTCTGAAATGGCCACCTGCAAGATAGGCTTCCTTTAAATTCTAAGAAAAATAATAGTTAATATTTAATATAAAAATTATTTATGAGTAAAACTTTCTTTTATCAAAGTAGGCATCATCTGATGACTCAGAGACTGTTGCCTAGATACTATTACATATCAAGAAAAATCAGAAAGCAAGAGTACATTGCCAAACTTTATTTAAAGTGAATATTCACTCAAAAGTTAAATTACTGCCCATCTCCTCCCCATCTCTGCCCCTAAAATATTTGATGCGAGGTCAAACATTCCCATACACACACTCCTGTACCTTCACTGTGACAGTGTCACTTCAGTTAAGTAATCATACACAGAGCTTGAACACAGACTTAAGGTGCTTGAGAATGGCAGGAACGAAGCAAAGCAACCATTCCTTTGATTCCTATTTCTGCTTGATTACATGGAGAACCACAATGGGGAGAACAATCTCTTTATCAGAGGTCTTCCTGAGACCATTCAAGAAACAGACCTCTACTGTGACAACTATTCTCAACATCATGCTGGTCCACATGGCAACTACCAACTTGCCCATGGCATGAAGAATCAGGATAAAAATTTTTGGTCGCTAACTGGTCTCATCTCCCTTCATAGGGACATATGAACTGAACTGGAAACTCCTCTTACAATTGAGGAAATCACCTGCACTATTTCCTCAACCCAAACTAGTAAAGCCTCAGGCCCAGATGGCCTCACTCTTACCTATTACGAGAAATATCTACCCCTCCTTATCACTCACTTCTTGGTGACCAACAATGCTTTAACTAAGGAATATAACAACCTCAAAAGGTGCTCTGTGAGAGCATACTACAATTATTCTCAAAGAAAACAAGGACCCAATGCAATGTTCCATTTATTGTCTCATTGCTTTACTGAACTATGATTTAAAACTATATGCAAACATTGTAGCTTACTGACTGAACCCTCTTTTACACTAACTCTTTCATCTTGACCAAGTGGACTTCATGTGGTCCTCTGAACTTTAAGACATCACATCCAGAGCACATCAATTAACCTTATTAACACAGTCAGATCAAGGGCCATCCAAGCACTCCTACTATCCTCCAATGTTGAAAAGGCCTTTGATCAAGTCAACTAGGACTTCCTCCACACTACTCTTGAAAACAATGGCCTTCAGTCCAACATGCTACATTGAATAGGTGACATATTTTCAAGCCCATAGACCATGGTTAAGATCATCGGCATCCTTTTTGACCCATTGAGAATAACAAATAGAACTAGACAGAGCTGCCCATTATCCCTGTGTTTTTTTTTCATCCTGACTCTAAAACTCTTCTTTATGAAATCTGTGCTAATTCAAACATCAAAGTAATTTCTCTTGTTGCGGTGTAAACCAATAAAATTTCTTTTTTTTTTTTTTATCTCAGCCCTCAAAATCATTTCAAAACATTACCTGAGCTGCAAACCTGCGGGTCACTCTACAACTACAAGATTTACTTAACCAAATCCATAATTTAACCCAACCCCCCTACCCAAAATGTCCTCAGAATATTTCCTTTCTACATGGCTGCTGAGTCCTTGAAGTACATCAAAATTCAACCCTCTGCCAACCTTAGAAACCTTGTATCCCTGAATGTTCTTCCACTTCTACAACAAATTAAATCGGACCTCCTCAATTGGACCCAAGCAAGGTAGATGCAACATACTCAAGCCTAGATAAACTGATCAACATTCATTTTACCAAAATTTAAAGGTAGCCTAGGCATGCCTGACCCTCTCCTCTACAACAAGCAGTTCATCTCTCCAAAATGGTTGACAGGTGTAGACACAACTCACACAAACATTGAACAAAACTCAAAAAGGGATTGTCTGACTTCCCATCAAAAGGCCTACCCTGGACTCCCATGTGATACCACTTCCAAAAACCTGACAATAGATCCCAGCCTGTCAGTCATGGCCGAACACTTCCCAGAGTTTCAAATCTTTCCTGCTCCCTCTCCGTTCACACCTATTGTTGGAAACCCTGCATTTCAGTCAGGCCTGACAGACAACATCTTCTATCAGTAGCATATAGAAAGCAAATTCTAAGCTGCCCACCTCCTCCACTCCTAAGGTTTCTCCAGGAGTTTTCAACTATCCTTGCGCCCCCTTCTTCATAAACCCAACACCCAACAAAATGTAAAACTCTTTGCAATGAAACAGGCACAATAGGAGGCACTCTCTTCGAATCCTACTTCTTGGAGATACCACAAAAATGTTGGAACAGTGCTAGAGCTTTTAAGGTTGTTCCTGAAACTCATATCCTTCTGGTTATATCGACACACACTAATTTATCAACTTGACTAACCCATACCCCTCAGGTCAGGAAATACCTCCTTGTACCCCCTACCTCTCTTCACTTACCATCCATGTTTGTGTTGCTATGGCTATTTTAGTGATTTTTTATAGAATAAATTTGAAATAACATTTTAAGACCAAGTATTGTTTAGAAAGTAAGATTCCCCTAGTGATAAGCTAACAAACCTGTTGGACTGGTTTGTAAAAAAAGGACAGGAAATGGTGCTACGAGAAGTAGGGAGAGTGGAAAGAGGACTTGGACACAGCCATGTGCTGGGAAGACAAAAAGGAACTGATAGTTCTGCAGGTCTTCAGAGAAGGAACAGTCTGGAAGATCCTGGAAGAAGACTGCATCACCAGTAAGAACCAAGTAAAGTAACTGTTTAATATACAACTATTATATACATTATACATGCTTATTTGCTAGTAAGAAAAGATAGCTTGTGCATGTTGTAGGCATACTTTGTGATACTTTCCATGCCAAGATTTTTTTTCCTACAATTGTATGTGATATGTTTTCAACATCAGTCACCAAAACGTCACATTGTGTATTAATCCATAAACCATTTAATATATTCTACAGGAATTCAAACAGGAATGGAAAATATTCCTTTGTTGTGTAAATAAAGGAAAATAATAAAAAAATATAGGGGAAAGAAAAAGGGGACAACATGCAATGTTGAGTCTTTTTATACATTCATATTCTAATACTGCGATGAAGATGTTCAACAATATAGTTTTAGAGTTAACTATCTTCCTGGAGTAAATCCTTTAGAAGTACCACACAGGGTATATTTTATCCAAAGCAAATTACCCAAGTCCCGACCTGTAGAATACTCCTCAATTTTAATCCACAGCCTTTTAGTGTCAGTCCAGTGTTCTGAATAATATTATTGCCTGGCAATATTTCTGGAAATCTGGTATGCCTAACCCCTTTTTTTGTCTTGTCAGTAATTGATATTGAGGTTGGGGTTTCCAACCTAACCAAATGTAATCTCTTATGTTGGCTTCTAGAGACCTAATAAAGCTTATGAGTAGGGGGATCAGCAATATTTTAAAAAGAAATAAAAATTGTGGTAAAAGACATCCAATAAAGTATATCACTTACCTTTATATATCATTCACCTCAGGCTCTCTTTAGCACTTCGGACCATCAATGCCCATAATTAAGCCCTGCTGTGGGTAAAAACTTGCTGGGGGCATGGCTTTGGGTGGGAGTGAGCAGTGTGCTGTCATTGCAGTAAACCTTGGCTGGAGTTAAACATCTTTGGTGTGCAGCCTATTATTTGGATGGTAGACTACAGTGGAGCAGACTCCAAGGCCTTGGCACAGGGCTGATTGCAGGGAATTGAGGTGGATACAGGCTGGTGAAAAGGGCTGAGTTCATCTAACAGTTTAGACTGTCAATCAAATATGGAATCCTTTTTCTCTCTTACTCCCCTTTCCTTGGTTGTGTCCACCTTGATATGGGGGTAGTCACCAGTATGGCTGGACAGGGATTCATATGACCTAGTAATTTATGGTGCTAGAGTTTTTAAGATACTGGTAATTAGGTAATTTGGCTTATGGTTTGTTTAATAAAATAATTTTAACATTGTAATGAAGCTTCTTTTTTTTCCAACTGGTTGGTTTAATAAAGAAATATTTAAAGTGGTTCTTCAAATACTGTAGCTGCTAACGTTTAATAAACAGATACTCACCTGCTCTGGGATTCAGCTCTGTTCTCACCCAGGCCAGCTCTTCGCTGGTCTTTGGGTTCCCACTGCCGGAATGTTACATGTTGGAGATGCCAGCTGTGACTACTTGCGGCTTCACAGGTGATTTTCCACAGTGCATAGGTGAGCTATGCTGCACTTTGTGAATGGTTCCGGGCGGGCAAAGGGGGAAACTTCCAGTTGAATCGACTAGGTGATACGACCAGAAGTGGGAGTGGGTACCTGTCAAGACCAAGTACATGCCCCCCCCCCCTCAAAAAAAAAGGAATTCTAAAATAAGAAGAGGAAGGGAGTGGTGGCCATAAAGCGGAACTTCCCCTTTAGGGTGAAGTTCTGCTTTTACATTCCAATAAAGAACTACAGCCAATCTTTTTGGCATACTTCATGTGTTTTTTATACATATTCTTTGTTTATCATGAAATCATACACTTGTAATTTGATACCATACATCTGAATTGAAAGCATGATATCAACATTCAGGTACAAATAGGAACAAAGAAATGCAGACATTATGCTGGTCTCCATCACTACTCCCGCACTACTGCATCAATTTCTTAAATCCCAATTCATGATATTTTGTGCTAAGGGCGGCTATGTGTGTATACAAAAATAGATTGTCCCATTGTTCAGGTGACAATGTGATTTGTAGGTCTTGTTCTCACTTTGTGATTTATGAGGGAATAAAATTGTCAAATGGGGTGTTTAGTAGGGTATACATCAGAGAAACGGTATGTATAAGGGGTCTTATTTTTCACATTCAAGTTTGAACCCTGTAAGTTAAAAGATAAATGTTTTAGCATGGGAAAGGACATGGGAAAATTAGCTAGTTGGGATTTTTTTCCAGAAATCCAGGTTCGTAAGATTCAGAGTCAGTATTGTTCTATTGTGGGCCATCTATGATTGATTATGAGATTACTTGACCTATTAGCATTTTGATGGATAGGGTGGTTAGGTTCCTGAAATCTAGGATCATAACAGGTGTTGTAAAGGAGAAACCAGGCACAACTATCCACTGCATGTCATACTAAACCTGACACGCTTATTTGATCTAAACCCTAGTTTAAGCAAGAAAAAACATTCATAGCGAAAAAAGAATTTACTTACACATCTCCTTAAATTACCCGCACTTATAGTACATTCCTTGGTTACTGGGTGCTGAGGAGTTTGGGTACATGACCTGGGGACTGGGCGCTAAGAGGTTAACTCACACATAGGCTTTGAGGACTTGGCGCTTTGGGGTGAACACACATGTACATGGGACTGAGTTCTGAGGAGATAACACACATGGGCTGAGGACTGGGATCTTACTGGGGCAAGACCATTGTGTGTGCTTTGTGTGGGATCTCACTAGGAAAGACCAATGTGTGTGATGGAGGTGAGATCTCACTGGAGAAAGAGCAATGTGTGTGTTTTGGGTGGGATCTCACTAGTGAAAGACCAATGTGGTGGCTTCTCACATGAGAAAGACCAAAGCGTGTGCTTTATGGTAGATCTGTCTGGGGAGAAAGCAATGTGTGTGTTTTGGGTGGGATCTCACTAGTGAAAGACAAATGTGTATGCTGGAGGTGGCTTCTCACATGAGAAAGATCAAAGCATGTACTTTATGGTGGATCTGTCTGGGGAGAATGCAATGTGTGTGCTGGAGGTGGATCCTACTAGGAAATGACCATTGTTTGTACTGGAGGTGGGATCTCCCTTGGGAAAGAACAATGTGTGTACTGGAGGTGGGATTTCACCTGGGAAAGGGCAATTCTTGTGCTTTGTGTGGGATGTCATTAGGAAAAGACCAATGTATGTGCTGGAGGTGGGATCTCACTGGGAAAATCAACGTGTGCGCTTTTTGTGGGATCTCAGTAGAGAAAGACCAATGTGTTTGACTCAGGGGGGAATCTTACTGGGGGTGCATGCTTTGGGTTGGATCTTACTAGAGAAAACCAATGTGTCTGCTTGGGATGGAATCTTACTTGGATATAAACAATGTGTGTGCTGAAGGTGGGATCTTACTAGGGAAAGACTATTGTTTGTGCTGGAGGTGGTATGTTTTGGAATGAAAGCAGCATCAACAAAGTGAAATAAGAATTTGTGCATTATATTATAAAGGAAGGATGGATGTAATCTAAACATTTTATCGCACAAAAAATAAAAAAGAGGTAGTATTTACATGCTCTGCGTAACAATATTGCACAGAGTGGTCCCATACCACCACTTTTGGAATCCCCCGCTGGCACTGTCCACTCCTTCTTTTCTGCAGGCAGGGCCGGTACAAGGGGTGGGCGGAAGGAGCGGGTGCCCTGGGCGGTACCATTTAATAGAGGAGGGGGGGCGCAGATGAAGTGCCGGCAAAGTACACTGTCTGTGTGTGTGACTGTACACACCATCGGCTTTATATGTACCGAGTGCGCTCCTGCACTCGGTACAAGCCTGGAACAGCAGAGCCCTTCCCTGTCAGTGGAGATACTGACAGGACCTTCACTCACAGTTCACAGCGCCGGCTTTGTGTGACGTCACTGAGACGCCGGCCGGAGGCGGGATGGCAGAGGACCGATACCAGGGCTGAAACCTAGAGGAGGAACCAAGTGTGTATCCCACACAGGGGCAGACTGACCATTAGGGCGCTTGGGCATTGCCCATGAGAGGCTCAGTCCGCCCCTCCCTGATGGTGGTTTCTGCAGCGCTCGGAGAGGACTCTGGCGCTGGTGGGGATGAGAGAGCAGCGGTAGTTGCAGCAGTAGACTAGCCTCTCTGGGCACTTCTTCCCCCGGGAAATTCAACTCAGGGGCGGGGCCACAATCCACATCCCCGCCATGGAGAGTGCACTGCAGACCGGATCGGTCTTGGAGCTGGTAGCAACCTGTTTGCAGCACAGCAGCAGGTTAGTGTGTGATGGCCAGCCTTCTGCCCAGTAGTTTTTAGTATATCACTTTGCTCTATGCGTTAATCTATCGAGTGTTGATTTCTGTATACACTGAGTGTATTGATAACTGTATAGTGAGTGCCACTCAGTGTACAGATATCAGTGTTATATATAGGGAATAGCACTTAATGAGTCCTATTCCCAATATATAACACTGATATCTGTACTCTTAGTGCTATTCCTTATATATATAACACTTATATATGTACACTGAGTGGCACTCAGTTTACAGATATCAGTTTTATGGAATAACAGTCACTGTACAGATATCCAGGAATGGCCTGACCATTAGTGCCGGCTCACACTGATCCGACTTGGACCGCGCTCCCATTGTTCAGTACAGGACCCATTCTAATAGAAGCGACACAAGTCGCTCCGACTTAGAAAAAGGGTCCTGTACTACTTCGGGGCGACTTGCATAGACATTCATTTTATGAAGTCCGTGCAAGTTGCGCCAAAGTCGTGCCGCCGCAGTGTGAACCAGCACTTAGGGCACCAGGGCAGTGCCCAGGGCCATCAGGGGGCCCCATGAGAGGCTTCAGTCCTAAATTTCACTCCACTCCTCCTCCTTCATATGGAAAGGGTCAAGTTGAAGAGGAGCGGACTGACATGGGTTGAAGGTGATGTGTACATGGAGGGCACAGTCTGTACGACTGAGGACAGTGTACACTTTCACAGTGCGCAGCTCCTCCATAGGTGAGGGGTCCTGTTATGAGAGGAGAGAACCCACCCATTGTCCTATGCTGTGTCTGGGGACAACCCCACTCATGTCCCTTCCTCCCAGGGCTGGACCCGATCACACTGTCAGTCCAGTCTGGGCTCTGCTTCCCCTGCCTATCTTTTTGTTTCCCTGCCTGACTCTGGAATATTGTTGCAGAAACTGATGCGAATGCTGTCTGTTATTATTGCGTAAATTGGGAGCTGTTTTAAGTATTCTCTTGTTTTAAACAGAACTTAATCTTTCTTTACACGGGGGGTGGGTGGGGGGGTGGGGGGCGCAGTTTTCCATCTTCGCCCTGGGCACCAAATGACCTTGTCCCAGCACTGTCTGCAGGTGCCCACTTATGTAAGCCTTGTGCTAAGGGGCACCCATGTTACCACACTCTGGAGAAAAGCTGTGTGTGTCTATGACTCCTGCTGCTCTCAGAGTCTCCTGTGAGAAGATAAAGAGAAAACAGACAGAGCAGCACTGGATTGTGAGAGTGTTTAGGGAAGGTGGGTCGCCAGAACAAGTAGTGGGCAAATTTGTACCTTAATGCAAGGAGTGTTATATGCACATGGTTTAATTGATAATAATAACCACTTGCCAATCACGCACTGTAGTTTTACTTCTACAGTGCCAGTCAGCTGCACGGAATCACGTATAATACATGATTATACTGATAATACATGATGATACTGACAGCTGCGATGTGCTGGTTTTCGTTTTCCTGCAAAGCAGGGAATAAAAAGCAGCACATTGCTTAGTTAAATCATCACACATTACACATAGTAAACATTGTTAGGCATACATATAACCCTTTGAATGCCCCCAGTTGATCATCCCTTCCCAGCCAGTGCAACTAGTACAGTGTCGGTATATATATTACTACTTATCACTGTATTAGTGGTATCAGTGGCAGTAAGGCAGTTCCTACTAAGTGTCAGTTAGTGTCATAATTTCCGCCTTCTCGCTATAAGTGATCACCCCCATTACTAGTATATAAAAAAAATAATAATAAAAATTCCAGTATATATCTCGTAGTTTGTAGACACCATAACCTTTACGCAAACCAATCAATATATACTTTTTGGGATTTTTTTTTTTTTAACCAAAGACGTGTAGTAGAATACATTTTGACCTAAATGTATGAAGACGTTTGATTTTTAAAATGTTTTTATTGAATATATTTTATAACAGAAAGTGCATTTTTTTTTTTTTTTTAAATGTATGCTATTTTTTTTGCTTATGGCACTAAAAAGAAAAAACCCAGTGGTAATCAAATACCACCAAAAGAAAGATTTATTTGTGCGAAAAAAATTATATAAATTTTGTTTGTATTTAGCATTGTATGACTGCGCAATCACCAGTTTAATTAGCAGTGTATAATATCCTGCGTTGAATGGAGAAATTTGTTTTCCTGATGCTGTATATTAAGTTGTGTTCCCCCTTTATTGGGTTACTACTAGTACTACTACTGGTGAATATAGCTACAAAAAAGTGGGTGCAGCACTAAATACTGTACATAAATCATACAAAAATCTAAATTTAAATATCCCTCCAAGTGATCATAAACAGCAGAAACACTCACACAGCAATGTGTACATATCATCATTTTTACCGTGGACTGAGAAAGTTTCTAAAGGTTATAACTACGCAAGAGTTTGATGAACTTTTCACAGGATTGGGAACACCTTATACTGTATATATATATATATATATTGTATTGGACAATGAATATTGTATTGAGATCTTGATTATTTTGAGTTCACTTAGCACTGCAGATTTGATTTTATCACATATTGCAAACTCATTAAAAAACATATGAGTATTTATATTAAATAATCGATCATAAATCACAGCACAAAAAAACAGTGTAAACATATTACAAATACCATATGTGACAAATAATACAAATAATAATTGCAAGCAAGTGCTCAGTGAAAGTCCAAAGTAAAAAGATCTAACATTGATACAGATAAAGTGCTTCACAACTTTAGACCCTGAAATGTGCTCATCATCCTCTTGTGCTTACACTTACCAAAGGATATGGACCCCTTAGCAATACTGCATGTGGGTCTATATAGCTTTCTGGTAAGTGGGAAGATGTAAGCTCACATATATCTTGTAGCTTGGCACTCATGAATGGAGAAGAGAGAATCCCAATAGTGTAGTAAAGCCTTTTTTATTGGTAAAAAACATTAAAATTGCACTTACAGTGTTGTAGGCTACATAGCACATCAGGTAGCAAAGGTTAGCAGGGCAATCAGTCTCTCAGTCAGAATTCATAACATGAGGTGAGCATGGAACGCAAACCTCCATGTGTGTTCCACTGCTGAGCCAGAAATGATGTCACTGAAAAACCGGAGTCCAAGTCGACGCGTTTCGCCTTCCCACAGGGCATTGTCAAAGATTCTTGGTTACTCTGTGAATTAAATAGGCATGCGCAGAAAGCTTCCGCTCACATGACCCTAAAGGATGTCCAATAGGGTATACTCGGCTTCATCGCCTGCATATTGACTTACTTCCTGTCTACCCAAGGTTAAATTAGTCTCTATGATCACTATGCAGGTTCATATTTGCCTATATTTTCATATTGCCAATTAGCTGTAAACCCCAATAACATTTCCTTTACAAATATGACATTTGCGTGCTTTTATTTCAAAGACAAAATAAAAATATATGTAGTATATATATATATATATATATATATATATATATATATATATATATATATATATATATATACACACACACATATAAAAAATTATTTCGCATAATAAACGTGCATATAAAAATTTTCTATATAATGACTTCCTCAGGGTGAAAAAACTGAAGTAATAAAAATTCAATTAAAAAATAAACATGAATTTAAAAAATAATAATCCGCAATAACATTTCCTTTACAAATATTACATTTGTGTGCTTATATTTCAAAGACAAAATAAAAATAAAAATATACGTAGTAAATATATATATATATATATATATATATATATAAAATTCATACGCATAAAATATGTGCATATAAAATTTTTCTATATAATGAATTCCTCAAGGTGAAAAAACTGAAGTAATAAAAATGAAATTAAAAAATAAACATGAATTTAAAAAATAAAAAATAATAATAAATATGGAGATTATCACAAAATCTTTCAAAAAATATCTCTTAGCAAGTCTTTTTGTATACTACCAGTTGAAGAGGAAGCAATTAGATTGCAGTTCTATATTCAACCCCTTGGGACTCCAGTGATCCGTAAACCGTGACCCAATATTGTTGACGTTTTGGGGCATGCCCAGTTGAAGGGGAGGCAATATGAAAAAAGGTATGTCTTAAAATGAAACTAAGTGGATATATCAGTTAAATACTATGGTTTGCGCTCCATGTTCACCTCTCGTTACGAATTCTGAGACTGCCCTGCTAACCTTTGCTTTAACCGGATGCACTATGTTGCCTACATTATTACACTATTGGAATCTCTCTTCTCCATTCATGAGCCCCAAACTACAAGATATATGTGAGCTGGCATATTCCCATTTACCATAAAGCTATATAGACCCACATGCAGTATTGCTAAGGGGTCCACATCCTTTGGTAAGTGCAAGCACAAGAGGGTGATGAGCACATTTCACTGCATTAGTCTAAAGTTGTGAAGCACTTTAGCACTTTATCTGGATCAATGTTAGAACTTTTTACTTTGGACTTTCACTGAGCACTTGCTTGCAATTATTATTTGTCACATATGGTATCTGTGGTATGTTTACACTGTTTTGCGCTGTGATTTATGATTGATTATTTATTAGTCTTGAACAGCAGGAATGGTGGTTATGTGTTAGGATTTTAATCTAGCGCGCGCTTTTTTTTAAGTTTAATTATATGAGTATTTATATGTTTCTGCGGTTTATGATCACTAGGAGGAATATTTACATTTTGATTTTAGTATGATTAGTATGCACAGTATTTAGCGTTGCACTCGCTTTCTTTTATAACACGCTGTAATTGACTTTCATACAGAGAAAACAGGTGAGGATTTTTGTGAATATGTTGATAGATAAATTCCAGTCAAGACACAGAGATTACTTCTTACCCAGCAGGTCCACAGAATATCAACATCAGAGCAGGAGTAACAATGTGGACGTGGAATCTTTGTAGTGTGATTTCTTTGGCTAATTACAATTCAATGGAAGGATAATAAGAAAGCCCAAAGAAAAATGATCAAGTGCAAAGTGCATAAAAATCAATCGAATTTCATGTTTCCCTATTTTATAGCAGTCAGAAGAATGAAAAAGGTATGCTGATTGAGTATTTTCCATCAGTGCACTTCCTACATACCTCAGTGCCTTGTAAATAACCAGTAGAGTAGTCCATTACTACAAGAAAATCTTTAAAATGTTTTCAGTACTTGTCAAATGTGTGTGTGTCTGTTTGTCTGTGGGAACGATGGGGCACTTTTCTTTTCTTTCAGAAAAGCTCATGCAACCTGGTCCCTGCTAATTTCTCAGTTATTGGTCTGACTCTAGGCAATAGGGCATGATGAGTATAATTGTATACATAACTGGACTTTAAAGTGACATTAAAGGTTATTTTTCTTTTTTTAATAACAAACATGTCATACTTACCTGCTCTGTGCAGTGGTTATGCACAGAGCAGCCTCAATCCTCCACTTGGTAACCTAATCTCTATATTAACATAAAATGGTAACATAAGCTTGCTATGAGGACACCCGACCAGGCTCGCTCCTGAGCCACTGCTCTATGTGTCCATTCACATATGAAGTGTTGCTCAGCCCCCCTCACACTGTCTGCATTAAGAGAAAAAACCTTGAGCCTTTTCAACCACTTTAAGCCCTTATGACTACCAAAGATTGTTGCCGCCCCCCCCCCCCGTTACTCTGCCCTGCCCTCTGCTTCTTAGTAACCTAATCTCTATGGTAACATAAAATGGTAACATAAGCTTGCTATGGGGACACCCGACCAGGCACGCTCCTGAGCCACTGCTCTATGTGTCCATTCACATATGAAGTGTTGCTCAGCCCCCCTCCCGCTGTCTGCATTAAGAGAAAAAACCTTGAGCCTTTTCAACCAATTTAAGCCCTTTTGACTACCAAATATTGTTGCCGCACCCCCGTTACTCTGCTCTGCCCTCTGCTACTTGGTAACCTAATCTCTATGGCAACATAAAATGGTAACATAAGCTTGCTATGGGGACACCCGACCAGGCTCGCTCCTGAGCCACTGCTCTATGTGTCCATCCAGATATGAAGTGTTGCTCAGCCCCCTTCCCGCTGTCTGCATTAAGAGAAAAAACCTTGAGCCTTTTCAACCACTTTAAGCCCTTTTGACTACCAAAGATTGTTGCCGCACCCTCTGATGCTCTGCACTGCCCTTTGCTACTTAGTAACAACATTCATTAAGATATTCTTTAAAACTTTACTGCTCAGGAGAGAAAAAAAGGTGCTTTCACAACTATGTGAGATGATTAATATAATAAAATTCCGTTGTGTCTAAAGCTGTCGCTGCTTGTTCTTGGCATCATAGATTTCTTGACTGATCACCTGACCAACTTGGATGGAACTTGTAGCAGTGGTGTAGCGTGGGTTGTCAGCACCCGGGGCAAGGCAAGTAATTTGCGCCCCCTACACAAACCTACTAGACCACTACACAGACCTACCCCCCCCCATACACTGACACCTACACTGACCCCCCTTCACTTACCCCCACTACACTGACACATACACTGACCCCCCATACACTGACTCCTACACTGACTCCCCCTTACATTTCTATACACTGACCCCCCCATACACTAACACCCCCTACACTGACACCTATACAGACCCCCCTACACTGACCCCCCCATACACTGACCCCTACACTAACACCTATACTGACACCCCCTACACTGACCCCCCCCATACACTGACAGCTACACTGACACCTATACTGACCCCCCTACATTTCCACATACACTGACCCCCTACACTAATAGCTATACTGACCCCCCTACACTGACCCCTACACTAATAGCTATGCTGACCCCCCATACACTGACTTCCCCCTACATTTCCACATACACTGACCCACTACACTAATAGCTATACTGACCCCCCTACACTGACCCCTACACTAATAGCTATACTGACCCCCCCTACACTGACCTCCCCCATACACTGACACCTATACTGACCCCCCACACTGACCGCCACATACACTGACACCTATACTGACCCCCCTACATTTCCACATACACCTGACCCCCACTACACTGATCCCCCCCCATACAGTGACACCTATGCTGACCCCCCTACACTGACACACCCTCCTCTACACTGACCCCCCCCATACACTGACACCTAAACTGACCCCCCCCGTACACTGACAGCTACACTGACTCCTATACTGACCCCCTTACATTCCCACATACACTGACCCCCCCCATACACTGACCTCTACACTGACTCCCCCCCTACATTTCCACATACACTGCCCCCCACTACACTGACCCCTACACTAATAGCTCTACTGACCCCCCCCATACACTGACACCTATACTGACCCACCTATACTGACCCCCCTACACTGACCTCCCCCATACACTGACACCTATACTGACCCCCCTACATTTCCACATGCACTGACCCCCCCCTACACTGACACCTACACTGACCCCTACGCTGACCCCCCTACACTGACACACCCTCCTCTACACTGACCCCCCCCATACACTGACACCCCCCCCTCCCTCCCATGTCCACTTCCCCTACACTGACACCTATGCTGACCCCCCTACACTGACACCCCCCCCCCCTTCCCTGGGCCCTGGGGGCAAGCAAGACATCACTTACCTTGTTCTGTGCCAATACACTGGCGACTCGAAGAGGGGAGAGACAGCATGGCGGTGGCCGGCCGGACAGCAGGGGGAGACTCCGGAAGCGGTGCCGCACATGCACCGAGCCACAGAATGGCATCTTCGTCCACGACCAGCCCCGCCCCCTGGCCGCATGACACCTTCAGTGGTCCGACGATGTACTGCCGATCACCGCTCGTCTTGCACAAAGCGGCGGTCACTGAGCCAAGAGGTGGAGTGCGGGCGGGCGGGCAATTTCAGAATAAAGGGACACTTTGATCCCACCGATTGCGAGTGTGGGATGCGCCCCCCTAAATGTTGCGCCCTGTGCCAGTGGCCCCCCCTGCACCCCCCACGCTACGCCACTGCCTTGTAGAGAGGGAAGAGGTGCACCTGTGTCGGTGTTGTAATGTCAGTACAGTGTGTTGGTTGTTGCCATTTAAAACAGACCTATAATGTGAGTTTAACCCCCTCTATGCCGGCACCTGTTGCAGTCTAATCAGTAGAGTGGAGGATACTGAAAAAATGTCTCCTGCCTGAAGCAGCATGACATAAACTCAGCCTTATCAAAATCACACGCCTGGAGCTCAGATAATTTTTTATAATGATAAAAGGTGCTATTTATTTTTGAAAAATATATGGCTGTTGCATATTGTAACATCTTAGGCATTTACTCATACAGATTTGGTAAGATACTGAAAAGTTCACTTTAATAATTTTAGATCTAAAATTGCAATTACAAAGGACACTGAATAATAATAAAACATTTTACTCCCACATTGTAAAGACTACGCAGTTGATTAGATCCATTATGTTGTCAAAAGATGTGTCACAAAATAACTATAGAAGCTGAAAAAACCTTGCTTAAACTTTCTTAAAAACAAAACATACGTATTTTTGTTTTTATCCAGTAAGCTTCTACAGAGTGCTTGTGCAAATCACCCACTTATAAGTTTTAACTTAAAGAAAAGTTTTTCCTACAAGGTAGGTTAAAAAAAAAAATAACAAGAAGAAATTATACTAAGCATTTATGGATCACTCATAAATATATCTTAGAGAAAAATGTAAACTTCGAAAGAAAAGTTCAAATGCAGTCTTGCTAAGTAGACTATTTTTTACCAAAGTTGTAAGACTCCACTTTGTCAATATCATTATTTAGAAAGGACTTACAAAATCTTCTGAGCACAGCTATTGCTTAAAAAAAAAAAGAAAAAGTCTCAACTAAAGACAAAAGTGTAGTATATTGAAGCTAACTTTAGATGTAATAGCTGCATTATTCTTTTTTTCAGGCTTTTTTTCTGTTATTATTACCTAGTAAAATGGAGACTAGTAAATTTCCTAGAGTGAAAAGAGTAAAGAATTTTCCTAATTCTTAGCACAATCACTTAGCCTAAAAAAAAAAAAAAAAACTAAAGCAGCTACCACAAATAAGATGCAGTAAGCTGCAATATATTCCATTTTTGTTCTCTGTTCTTGGTTTTAGTTAACCTTTAATGAACTACTTCTCTGTGAAGAGGAAACGAAGTTAGGTACTTCCTGGAAGCTGATTGATGATCATCAACAAATTTGGCCTTGGGCAAAGAAGGAAGTGGGTGTAACCTACTCTGGGTAATGTGGTTAACCGCTTGCCGACCGCCGAACGGCAATTTACGCTGGCAGTCAACCCCTCACAGGCAAAGCGACGTGAGGGTCTAGGGAGCGAGCGAGCGCCGCCGGAGGCGCTCTCCCGCACGGTCATGGACCCCCCCGCGCGTGTGACTGGCGGACCCGATGTCCGCCGGTCACTCACGATCGTCCGTTAGAGCAGGAGAAAGGCAGGCGGCTAATGTAAACAAGCCGCCTGTCATTCTCCCCTGTGTATGAATAGTGATCATACGGTTCTACTATGTAGGACCATTGATCACTGTTCATACACCTCAAGCAACAGCCAATCACAGTTAGAATCACGCCATTAGGGACACACATAACCCCCTCCCTCTCAAAAAAAGTTAACCCCTTCACTGCCAGTGTCATTTTACAGTAACAGTGCATATGTATAGCACTGATTACTGTAGTAATGTCACTGGTACCCCCAAAAGTGTCAAAAATGTCAGTCAAGAGTCCGATCTGTCCGCTGCAATGTCGCAGTACCGCAAAACAAATCGCAGATCGCCGCTATTACGCGTAAAAAAAAGAAACAAAAAAAATGACAAAGATCTTTCCCTTAGTAAGTAAACGCAATAACTTTTGCGCAAACCAATCAAAATACGCTTTTTGCGATTTTTTTTTACCAAACATATGTAGCATAAAACAAATTGGCCTAAAATGTTAAAAAATTTTGATTTTTACATTTTTTTTGGGGGGAATTTCATATAAAAAAATGTGAAAATATTGTTATTTTTGCAAAATTGTCGCTCTTTTTTTGTTTATAGCGCAAAAAGTAAAATCGCACAGGTGATCAAATACCACCAAAAGAAAGCTCTATTTGTGGGAAAAAAAGGACGTCAAATTCGTTTAGGTACAGTGTTGCACGACCGCACAATTGTCCGTTAAAATCACGCAGTGCCAAATCGCAAAATAGGCCCTGGTCAGGAAGGGGGTAAAATCTTCAGAGGCTTAAGTGGTTAAAGTGGCTTTAAAGGCTTAAGGTTTTTTCTTTTTTTACCTTAATGCATTCTGTGCAATAAGGTAAAAAGCCTTCTGTGTGCCACTCTCCCCCCAGCCCCCCCTTATACTTGGCTGAACCCCATCTCGATACAGCAATATGCATGTGAGAAGTGGCTCTCCTGGGTCTCGCTCTCCTCATTGGCTCACACAGCATTGGTAGCCATTGGCTCCTGCTGATGTCAATCACAGACAGGGAGCCAAGGAGAAGAGAGCGGGGGGCAGGGCCAGAGCCACATTCTGTGTGTGAATGAAAACACAAAGTGTGACTTGGGAGCGAGCCTGCTTGAGTGCCCCCATAGCAAGAGGCTTGATATTGGGGGCACTCAGCAGGGGGAAGGAGCCAGGACCACTGGCACAGCACCCTAAAAGAAAAGGAGCAGGTAGGTATAACATGATGTTTGTTATTTTTTTTTAAATCTTTCCTTTAGAATCACTTTAAGTAACCATGGCTTAAGAGTAGTTGGGTTTGACAACATCTCTTAATACTACTCTCCCTCACCTGTTTACTTGGGCTACACAGTTGGTCTCCCAAATATTCCATGGGGACTTAACAAGACTGTAACTTGATGTTCTTCCAATTTATAGTGTCTACAGTCAGGTGGATACCATTGTGACCAATAAGTGTTCCAAGTTCCAGGAAAAAATGCTAAGTACCATCTTGTTGAAGCCTTGAGAAGCAATTTGGCAGACTCCTTGGATCCAGTAATGTGTATTTTTTTTATAATATAGTATTTTATAATATAGTATCAGCTGAGGCTGTGTTATGGCGAGTTCTGGTAAGTAGGGATAAGGTTCTAATCAACTCAGTAGATTTTTTTCAAAAAGAGCTGGAAGTATTCCCAAATAAACAAAATATAACTGGATATTAACATTTATAGATAATAATACAAGAGGTTCGCATGAGTAGAGTTTTTAACTGGTGCTCATAATCCATGGACATACAAGTTCCTTAGGGCTGCTCCACTACCTACTATAGATAGGTAAGAACCTGCCAACAGCCTTTAGACAACAGTCACTGATAGGCAGCACCTCAACCACTTCAGTACCAGCCTGCAGGGCTACTAGTAGAAATTGTGGGGCCATGCAAAGCCCTTCTGACAGGCACCTACTCACTGACCCCACGTGGCGACTTTGTGCAAATAGTGCATTATGGTTCTAAAGCCTCAAGGTTTTTAACCTTAATGCATTCTAGGCCCCCATGGGAATTGGTTTCCTATGGGGGGCACCAGCAAGAGGGGAAGAGCTAGGAGTGCTGGTGGAGGACCAAGAGGATGATCGGGGATGCCCTTGGCAATTTTTTTTTCACAGAGCAGGTAAGTATTACATTTTTGTTATTAAAAATAAATAAATCCTTTTACACCACTTTAACATAGCAGTGCTAATTATACAGACACACACACACACACACACACACAGTATACACATATACACACACTGTACACATGCATACTGTTCATATACACTGTGGATACATCACTATACACACCACGCACACTATACACACAATCACATACGGCTCCTTTACACTTACATCACTCTCTGAAGAGTGATCTGCAGTGAATGGATTTTCAGAGAGTGACATATGGATCTACCCCCACCCTCATGTGATGACTTTGTTAAAATAGAACTGAGTGCAGGGGTCAGAAGTATATACAGTCCGGCAAATAGCTCATTCTATTACCACTGCTCTTTAATGCTTAACACAGAAGTACCAACTATGCAGACACACAAACACACACAATACACATAATTACACTGTACACATGCATACTATTCATATAGACTTTACACACACCACTGTACACATATTATACACACTGTATACATTCACTGTACACATACTGTGCATATAAATGAATAGGGCTCCTTTTCACTTGCATCACCCTCTGAAGACTGATCCATGGTGAATTGCTTTTCAGAGGGCATTTGATAGGCAGCTGGGAGGCATTATGTAACCTCCTCACCATTAGTTTTAATCCTGTAAAGCAGGGCAGTTGCGATGTGTCTCTTTTACCCTACTCCCCTAATTTGGTCGCAGTCGATGGTGGTATGGAATGAGAAATGTGGCAGATAGTGTAATTTTTGCAGTGGCCACAAGTAACACATTGGGGCCACGACATGTGTACATCTCCATCCAACTGTCTTTGCAACTTAAAGTGTTACTAAACCCAGAACCCTGCATTCAGTATATCTGGTCTTCCCAAGAACATGGAAATGCAATTATTTTAGTAAATATGAACTGCTAAATACCTTTTCTAATCAGCAGTTAGAGCAGTTTTGTGACTTCTATTAGTGTCTGGTTAAAGCTTGTAGGAGGAGTTTTTGTTCTCCCTTGATTATCCTATGAGGCTGCAGGATCCCTGACCCCCTGTCTGGACAGTGCTTATTGTCCCTGTGCTGATCACATGCAAGAAAAAACTATCAAGCTATACACACCAAACTGAGCATGTGCAGAGTGCCCCAAGGCTCTTTCCTATCAGGAGATGGATTGAGGACTGTGGAAGAAGGGGAGGATCAGAAAGGATAGGATCAAACAGTCTTTTTACACAATGTAGATGAATAACCCCTGAGTATAATAAACATGCTTTACTGCAGAGTGATTTAACTGTTGTGGGTTTAGTAACACTTTAAGTGGGGCAGTTGTAGAAGGTAGTAGGTGGTAAAACCTGTTTTTAATACCCCTGACAGCAAGTGTAAACTAGGTTAATACTTTACTCCCTTTCCCAGCAGGGAACCTATGTCTTCTTATATTTTACAGTATATATGGTATATCATTGGGTGGTTCCACTTATTCTTGGTGGTGCAAACTGCCAAGGGTCTCCACCGTTGACCACCTATGGCCACATCTCTTACATACTTTTACCTTGGTTACCCTTTCCTGCTCTCCTTTATGCTTCCCTTCTCCTCCTTAACCCCTATCATCCCTCCCCCCTTGTTTCTCCTTCTCACATTTTCCTCTTTATGTGCATTTTCCGGACTTATGACCTTTTACTTCTATTGGGTCAGCTGAGCCCCTTACTTTGAGAGAGCTTCATAGAGGGGAGCTTTGCAAGACAGATGCTTTGCTTACTATTTACACAACTTTCGCCTAGCTTGAGTTTCTTTTGTGTTGTTATAGAACTTTAATCTTAAAAGAACCTTGTTGAGTCTCAAAGAGCAATATGACCAACCTGAACATTGGATATGGACCTCCACAACAGCTTTCAACTTGCAACAGTTCTGTAGGGGTGCATGAGACTTATGACATTACATATTCTGATGATATGTTGCTTTATTCGTGTAATAAGGCCCCTGTGTGGAATCTATATTACTTTTTACAATGTGTTTTGTCTTGCTGTCTGATGTAAAAGAAATTGGAAAAAAAATGAATACTTCATCCTCATTGACTCATACAATTTGGGGACATTCTTCAGTGGAAACATTGCAATATTGTAAGATCATATATTATATTATAAGATAGGAAAACCTGAATCAAGTAGTATTGCAGTGGTTTTCACTGATGGAACTACTTTTTTCAGTATATTCTCAGTTTAAACTGCCTTCTTTTAGAATAAGTTTACATTTCAGGTTAACATTTGAGGATTCTTGCCGTAAAGATACTCATCTAATTTTGTTTTCTTGGAACCCTGGTTAGAAGCTTACCCTCTCTAGCTGCATGGGTCTCATTACCAGTGATTGTGTCTCTTTATTCTAGGTCAGCTGGACCAAATGAAAGGTTTTTTGTTTAATTGTGTCTTTATTGAAGTTATTTTAGAATAGGGAGAAGATTGACACAATAAGGAGTAACACAATGTACTCAAGTATAATAGACTATAATGAGGCATATTATAACAGAAGTTGTATGATTCTAAAAGAGCAAAATCTGTAATCCTGGAAGCAGAAATGGTAAAATATCATAATCACCATAATAAGCATCTTTGGACGGAAAAAAATTTGGTCCATTGTTAATAAGATTTCTTACATAAATAATCTATTTCAATAAAACAATTATACTGGCTTCAATTTAACAGCTGATCAAATTGAAAAAGCTAGCCATTCATATTTAAGTAAACAAGAATAGTTTGTAAGGATAGATGAGAAGGTAGTTAGAAGAGTTATCAAGAGAGGAAAAATAAAACGAGGAAGGAAGGATGCATGGAAGGAAGGAAGGCCTCCCACAGGATTCAAAGGTTCAAGAGCCACTGCTCTGTGTGTCCATTCATACAAGGAGCATGGCTCGACCCTGCCCCCGCTCTATGTAAAATATACGAGTTTCACTTTTTGAATTGTATTACTGAAATAAATTAACTTTTTGATGATATTCTAATTTTATTAGATGCACCTGTATATGTAACTCATCGATCAATTCAAAACTGTTTTAGAAAAGTAATCTGCCATCCATGATATTGAAGAATCGGTATGGTGGAAGCGGTAACAAATAATCCTCGCTATGGTCCATATTTGGAAAATAATAGCAATAATCAAAATGTTATATATAATATATAGCATACAAAGAGAGGCATAAACGGGAATTGTTTGAGCTGATAGATTTTTCAGTAGAGAAGAAAATGATCACAACAGAAGTGACCAAATTTTTGAGGAATATTATGCCAACAACTACTACTTTCTAAGCTCTTCCTAAGGCACACAAACGTATTAAAGATCCTGCTGATAGACCTAGAGTATTGGGTAATGGCTCCTTCACTCTGAATAATATTATTATTTTCTACTGTATATTGACCATTTTTTTACATAGCCATGTGGAAATATTAGTGACGTACAGTACGTATACAGATACTCCACACACATTGATAAATAAGTCCTGGACATTTTGGATTTCAAATCTTTGTATGCATCTGTCCCTCACAGAGGAGCTGGAGGCATTCCCATTCCATTGGGGACATCTATTTAGGTGACAACTAAGAGGACATTTACCTTACTTTGTAGAGACTTTCTTTCAATCTTGTTGTGTTGTGTCTACAGTACAGAAAATGAAGGGAAACCTCTTAAAACAGATGGCCAAAAAGAAAAAAACACAACAAAAAAAAAAAAAAAGGCAAATGTTTTAACCATGTCCTAACTAATGCAAAATGAAAGAAAAAAGTTTTGGCTTTAGATATACAAAAAATATAACATTTATACCCAAAAAACAAAAATGTAATTAATTGCAGTTTAACAGTTCTTAGTTGTAATGGCTGCAATAGTTTCCCCTTTTATTTTCATCCATTGATTCTGCCAATAAGACGCTTCTTATGAAGACAACACTCAGTTACTGCACTGTATCTATAGGGGAGTAGCATTGTCACCGTAGGCTACTCTTCTGATTTAAAGTGTTGAAGTTCCCACTTCCCAGTAGCTAGCTGAGAAAGCTGGTAATGTTGATTTCAGTTTAGTCCACAGCAATTTACAGGGGCACAGAATTTCTGAAAAGATAAATATGTAGTTTCTGTACTTGAGGAAAACCTACTGTATTTAGACTTTAGCTACCACATCTAAGGACATCTAAGCTGCAATATATCACATTTTTTGTTTTGTGTTTAGATGTATGTTTACATCTCTAATCTGACTGTTAAATTCTATGGCAGCTTAATCCCTTAATTAAGGATTAATCTCAGGGCATTTAAGCACAGCTGATTATGGAAGTATTTAGCCCCTTGGCGTTTTCCCTATTTTATTGCATTACAGCCAGGAATTAAAATGGATTTTTTAAGGCTTTGTACCATATGATGTAAACATCTATGCATTTAAAATAATAGTCTTTTTAATGTGGCACCAACATTTTGAGTATGTCTAAATATTCACCCCTTCAAGTCAATACTTTGCATGGTCAGCATTTGTTGCAATTACTGTTTAAAGTATTTTGGGGTATGTCAATATTAGCTTAGCACAACTAGCCACTAGGATTTTAGCCCCATTTTCAAAGCAAAACTATTCCAACTTTTTCAAATAGGATGGGTTGTGTTGGTGTGCAGCAGTAGACTTATTATGCACGTCACATGGAACAAAGCCTTAAAAAAAATGACTTTAATTACAGGTTACAGGAAAAACACTACCGGGGTGAATATTTTTGCAAGGCACTATATTTGGTCATCATAACAACATGTGATACTAATTTTGTCAAATATTTAGAGAGTTGGCTAAAAGGAAGCCCAAGAAGATTTTTGCAAGGCACTATATTTGGTCATCATAACAACATGTGATACTAATTTTGTCAAATATCTAGAAAGCTGGCTAAAAGGCAGCCCAAGAAGATTAGGCTTTGAACTAAACTGAATTTGCCAATCAGGAAAAGTAGAAGTAGCTGTTAAAAGGAATGCCAGTAGAGGAATATTCATAAGCAAATCCAATAGATGTGGTAAGGAGAACTGAATCTCCAGCAGTTGTTGGAAGTGTTGTAGAAGATATAATTGTAATAATTCTAAAGTGTGATACCACAAAACTTTTGTAGGGCTGGGCATAATGAGAATTTTGCTAGCTTGTGGCCAGATTTATTTTTACTCTAATACTGTAAAGCTGGCCATAATAGAAACAAATGTCAGATTATTCCTGATGACCTTTCTGAAAGTTGCTAAGTGGGTGGCTGTGTTGGCTGCCTCCAATTTGATGTCCGTAGACTGAAAAATCAAGGCATAAAATTGTCATCCAAGTAGTGCATGCATTCAGACAAATCAATTCAATCAAATGCACTGTTTAGGTATTTTAACAGCTGACAGGACCGACTATCAAAATACAATACCTGCAGTGGGAGATTTGTCCATCCATGCAGTGTAGCATGGATGGAAGAATCTGTTATATAGAAAAAATCTTCAGTATATGTATATGGCCAGCTTAAAACTATTGCTAAATGTTTTTTTTCCCAAATTAGCATATCGTATTCTTAGGGGAGGGATCTTCTTACAAACAAAGCATTAAAATATTTATTATCCATATATTTATCTAAAATAAGGCTCTTTCTAAATGCCCCCTTTTCAGATAGAACTAAAGCACGAAGAATAAGAATGACATAGTCAGTCATAGCATATTCTACTACTGCATACTGTATGTAGCTGAAAAAAAGCCTGTTAGGGTATGTTAAATGTATATTCTAGCATGCAAAATTAAAACAACCTTCAGTAGCATTTATCTTTTGTGCCCAAATCTAAACACTTCTGCATCTCTCAAAGCCTTCAGAAAAAAAAAATGAGTGACTACTTACTCTGGTGTAGCACCCTACATGTAGGTGCTAGGTAAAATGCATAGTGGGCCTTGTCTGCCTAACAGCAGGGCTGTGATTTATTTAGCTAGGGTGTCAGGGCTTCCAGATGTGCCTGGTGAGGGGAGAAGTATCCCCACTGGCCCCTGTGAGAGGCTTCTCATAGGGCAGTGTAGGAAGCCCAATCAGGGGACACATCCCACCTTGTAACTACCCCAGAAGGCAGATTACACTGCAAAGGATTCTGGGAGTGGGTATAAGTCTGGGGGGAAGTGCGTGGCATGGTGTCTTTGGTGGAAGCAGAGTCCCAGGAAGGAGAATGCGGCTGTCTCTCCTCCTGTCTGAGGAATGTGGATGTCTCAGGGTGTCGCCTGAGTGTCCAGAGCGTGCTGAGTTGAGCTGAGGGGATCCTGCAGAGAGAGAGAGAGGAGTCCAGTCCCAGGAAAGCCTACACAGGTAGTGAGTACTGAGGATTGCCCCTGGGGGTCTGCCTGAATTTAGAGGGGACCACTCCGGAAGAGGTTCTGGGATCCGGTGTCAGCTAGCTGCAAAGGGGGTACATAGTCAGTGGACCCTGAATAGTTCAAGGACAAAGGGGGCACCTGCAGTTTGCAGGATTGACTAAGGGGAGTAGTGATCGCCCAACATGGCAAAAGGGTGGAGACAGCGGGGACATCTGGCCAATCCGGAGAGGCAGAGGGGACCCTATTAAAATCCCCTCCTTAGGGCGCAGCCGTGCGGGAGACACGTGTAGAGGAAGGAGACATGTTGTTCACCAGAGGAGCGAAGGGTGTTCCCGCTATTGCTGCCACCATGGGCGACCCTGCGGAGCAGAGCCGAGAGCAAATTCACCAGCCCGCTCCCCCGCTAGTTTGGGATACTGGTATCTGGATGGTACCGGACGGTGGGCTCACGCTGTGCACCGGAGGAGGTCAGGGGTGTCTTGGAGTGGTATGTCCTCAGTGTGCCACTGTTACTCTGAGGGTGCTGGTGTGGGTTCAATGTGGGCAATGTGGTGATTTGCTGCTCAGGGCAGAGAAGAGCAAGGGCCATACCAAGAAGCTTACAGTCATGTGGGATGCAGGCCTCACTCAGGAGGTGATGGGGAACGAGTCCAAGTTTCTCCGTGGTGCAGGGAGAGGGGGTATTCAGGTTGATGATGCAGATGGAGACCTTGCCAGCAGTCGGTGGGCTCACACTCTGCGGGGAGGGAGTTCAGTCGCAGAGCTCCATAGGGGGGATCCGTTTCCACTCAAACAGTAGGGATCTGGCCAGAAGTACCGCCGGTCAGGGACCTAATGGCATCCACCCCTATCAGTATCCCCAGCCTGTGCAGACAGAAATTCCCCAAGTGACTTCTTCCAGCACCAGTAGTGAAGGTGAAAAGTGCCCTATCAGGGTGAATTCCCCATCTTTCTACACAAAATATGGGTCCGTGGAGGAAGATATAGATGATTGGGGATCCATTGAGGAAACAGAGTGGGAATGGGGATCAGAGACTAGCAGTAGCTCCCCAGGTCCCAGAGTTGTTGTGCCTTTTGACCTGGAAGCCAAGGAGGCCATTGAAAGAGATGAACTGGCTCAGAAATTGGGGTTCTGTGAGGCCTACGTCACAAGGGTCCCAGACCTCACCCCACCAGGGAACATTGCCAGGCCCCAAGATCAGAACATTGCCTATGAGGAAATGATCCAGAGAGTTCACACCCCATTTTCTCCACCAGGGAGAGGTAACCGGAGGACCCTTCCCTGGTTATCTAGAATACAGCGCTGGATGCAAAAAAAAGTTGCACTGGAGTACTCCTTTAAGTGGTTGAATATTGTTAAGCTGATTCTCTAAACGCTCTACATAAGAACTTAAGAATCCTTGCCTCTTTGAAGAACAGACATTTCCTAAGGGTGAGAATTATTACAGCAGGTACAGTGATTAGTGCATGTTTCCATAAAAACATGTTGTGGCAGCTACTGTTTTTGTGTGTAAAGGGTTAACTTCAGAGACAACTGACACCAGTGATGACCACTCTCTGTCAGATGTCACTTAGATTGATGTCGCATTAGCTGGAAACTTTCTGTGCAGGGTGAGGCTGAGAATGCCATCATCACAGGCAGATTTGGGGATTTTATAGGATTTTGATATTATCACTATACATATTCTAGATGCAGAGTACTCTCTAAATAAGAAAAAAATTTAATATGGTGCACTAGAACAAAATGTAATCCATCTAGTCAAACTAGATGGTATTGTATTACATAATTTGCTCAACCACCTTCCTTCCAAATAAAAAGATGAAAGCGAATGTCAGAAATTACTTCTACCAAACCCAACCCAGGATTCCACACTTCCAGATTATGGTTAAACTGGCCATAAACCCACGTGTCTCAGAATACCTAAACATTTTCAGGCAATTAACTTTACCAAAGCTTATGTTTCACCATACTCCAGTGATGAAAAGCTGGCCCTCCAGACATTGTATAAAGTCTAATGACATTCTGACACTCAGATGACAAGTGTATTTCCAGCCATATTTGCATTACATCTACTTTCTAGATTTGTTAAATGTTGCAATGAACATAACATACCTTAGAATTATAGTGAATATTTAAAAACATTTTGAAAGCACTTTACCTTCTCAAAAATCCCTACATGCTCTGTGATGTTCTCTTTTTGGGGTCTGAATATACAATGTACCAAACAGAGTTCCTGGAAATCTCCATTACCCTATAAAGGATAGTGAAAGTGTAAAGGGCTAATTATACCCGTGCCAATATTGGCTCATTGCTACAATAGTCTGTATGCACTCTGCTTGCTTCCAGCCATAGGGTGTCCATAAATGAACTGCAGAAAGCTAGTAATGAGCATTTAGAAAATAATTTAAAAAATGGGAGAGCAAATGGACCAGACACTTGAAGCCAACAGAACACCCCCCCCCCCCCCATTCTCTTGTTAAGCTAGAAACATAGAAACATAGAATGTGTCGGCAGATAAGAACCATTTGGCCCATCTAGTCTGCCCAATATATCTGAATCGTATGAATAGTCCCTGGCCCTATCTTATATGAAGGATAGCCTTATGCCTATCCCATGCATGCTTAAACTCCTTCACTGTATTTGTAGCTACCACTTCTGCAGGAAGGTTATTCCATGCATCCACTACTCTCTCAGTAAAGTAATACTTGCTCATATTACTTTTAAACCTTTGCCCCTCTAATTTAAAACTGTGTCCTCTTGTGGTAGTTTTTCTTCTTTTAAATATGCTCTCCTCCTTTACCGAGTTGATTCCCTTTATGTATTTAAAAGTTTCTATCATATCCCCTCTGTCTCTTCTTTCTTCCAAGCTATACATGTTAAGGTCCTTTAACCTTTCCTGGTAAGTTTTTTCCTGCAATCCATGTACTAGTTTAGTAGCTCTTCTCTGAACTCTCTCTAGAGTATCTATATCCTTCTGGAGATATGGCCTCCAGTACTGCGCAGAATACTCCAAGTGAGGTCTCACCAGTGTTCTGTGCAGCGGCATAAGCACTTCTCTCTTTCTACTGCTTATACCTCTCCCTATACATCCAAGCATTCTGCTGGCATTTCGTGCTGCTCTGTCTACATTGTCTTCCCACCTTTAAGTCTTCTGAAATAATTACTCCTAAATCCCTTTCCTCAGATACTGAGGTCAGGACTGTGTCAAATATTCTATATTCTGCCCTTGGGTTTTTACGCCCCAGGTGCATTATCTTGCACTTATCCACGTTAAATTTCAGTTCTGACCATTCTTCTAGTTTTCCTAAATCCTTTTCCATTTGGCGTTTCCCTCCAGGAACATCAACCCTGTTACATATCTTTGTGTCATCAGCAAAAAGACAAACCTTACCATCGAGGCCTTTTGCAATATCACTTATGCAGATATTAAACAAAATTGGTCCCAGTACAGATCCCTGAGGTACCCCACTGGTAACATGACCTTGTTCTGAATGTTCTCCATTGACTACAACCCTCTGTTGTCTGTCACTCAGCCACTGCCTAATCCACTCAACAATATTGGAGTCCATGCTCAATGACTGCAATTTATTGATAAGTCTTCTATGTGGGACAGTGTCAAAAGCCTTACTAAAATCTAGATATGCAATGTCTACTGCACCTCCACCGTCTATTATTTTAGTCACCCAGTCAAAAAAATCTATAAGATTTGTTTGACATGATCTCCCTGAAGTAAACCCATGTTGTTTTTCATCTTGCAATCCATGGGATTTAAGATGTTCCACAATCCTATCCTTTAATAGGGTTTCCATTAATTTGCCTACTATTGATGTCAAACTCACTGGTCTATAGTTGCTCGATTCCTCCCTACTACCTTTCTTGTGAATGGGCACGACATTTGCCAATTTCCAATCTTCCGGGACGACTCCTGTTACTAATGATTGGTTAAATAAATCTGTTAATGGTTTTGCCAGCTCACCATTAAGCTCTTTTAATAATTTTGGGTGTATCTCATCAGGACCCTGTGACTTATTTGTCTTCACTCTAGACAGCAATCTTAGAACGTCTTCCTCTGTAAAGACACATGCATCAAACGATTCATTAGTCATCCTTTCAAGTGGAGGTCCTTCTCCTTCTTTTTCTTCTGTAAAAACTGAACAGAAGTATTCATTAAGGCAGTCGGCTAGCCCTTTATTCTCTTCTACATACCTTCCGTCCTTTGTTTTTAATTTAGTTATTCCTTGTTTTAATTTCCTTTTTTCATTTATATATCTGAAGAATGTCTTATCCCCCTTTTTCATAGACTGAGCTAGTTTTTCTTCTGCCTGCGCTTTTGAAGTTCTTATAACTTGCTTGGCCTCTTTCTGCCTAATCTTGTAGATTTCCTTATCTTCATTGCTCTGGGTTTTTTTATAATTACAAAATGCTAGCTTTTTATTTTTAATGATTTGTGCCAGTTCTGCTGAGTACCACAGTGGTCTCTTCCTTTTTTTGCTTTTACTGACAAGTCTAATGCAATTTTCTGTTGCCTTCAATAATGCACCTTTTAAGTAGTCCCATTTCTACTGGACTCCATGTAATCCGTTCCAGTCTGATAAGGACTCATTTATGACTAATTTCATTTTTGAAAAGTCTGTTTTTCTAAAATCTAAAACTTTTGTTTTTGTGTGGTGTGACTCTTTCACAGTTCTTATATTAAACCACACTGACTGGTGATCACTAAATCCCAAGGTTTCGCCTACAATGACATCATATACCGAATCCCCATTTGTGAATACCAAATCCAAAGTGGCCTCCCTCCGGGTTGGCTCCTCAACCACTTGTTGCAGAGACAACCCCAGTAGGGAATTTAGAATATCTGTACTCCTGGTAGAACTTGCTATTTTGGTTTTCCAGTTTATATCTGGAAGATTGAAATCTCCCATAATGATAACTTCTCCTTTCATTGTCATTTTAGCTATTTCTTCAACTAGTAGATCATCTAGTTCTTTAACTTGACCAGGTGGTCTATATATCACACCTACACGAGTTACTGCATGATTAGCAAACTGCAACGTAACCCAAACTGACTCTATGTTGGCCTCACCAACTTGTATTAGGTTAGATTTAATGCTATCTTTCACATACGCTAGATCGAATGAAAAACCCTTCAATTACTGTACATCCCATTGTACCCTGTACATAGATTTCCTGGAAATATATTAGTACTACAAAAGGTTACATATGGATGCTTACCAAATTCCAACACCAACAGTGTCTTGCCAGAAATTAGCTGTGCTGCTCATCCAGCCATTTGAATGAAATGGAGGCACCATTAAAAAAAAAAAACACACAGAGGATGATAAGTGCCTTTAGACTGAGTAACAACTTTTTAAACATCTGTTCACCATTCTGCCTATTCTGTGCAATGGAACTGTTCTAAATCGGTGCAACTTGAGTCGCAACAACTTAGAAAAAGGTTCCTGCGCTACTTTTGGTCCGACTTTGGGACTACTTGCATTGACTTATGTTACAACTTCTTTGAAGTCGGGTGCAGTGTGAACCTGGACCAGTAGACAAACCACACATTGTAAAACCATGAAATGCATTCCTGACTGGGCTCTTGAAGCATGAGGAGTGAAAAATATCTTATACTATTAATCAACATTTAAAGAAAAAAAAGTTTAATATTTAAAATGTAATATTTTAAACTGCTCTAGGGTCTGAGCAAAAAAAAAAACAAAAACAAAAACAAAAAAAAAAAAAACGATGCAGCTCTTTGTGGGACCACAAAGCCTGCAAAAAAAAAAAAAATCAATAATTCACATCCTTTACTGCACCTGGGCGTGCATAAAATGACCAGCGAAGAGGAATCACTGGCATGCTATACAAACACCACTAGAAAGGGGTTCAGTGATCTACAAAGGAATAATCTATATATTATGGAATCGGTCAGTGGGGCTGAAGGGACCGGAAAACAAAATTGATGTGCAATCTGTTAAACTACCTTAATGGAGCTTAACAGGTAAACCAACCATTTAAACCTATTTGCGTTTAGTGGGAGTGGCATATGTTAGACCTTTTCCCCTAAGGGCATAAGGATTCTAACGCAATACCAAAAGTCTGATCCAAGAATAGGAGTATTGATGTTGGCCTGGTCCAAAGTATTTGTTGACTCTAGTATGGTGCCCTCATACTCTAATCAAGAAAGACCAAGGAGCAGTCCAAATCAACACTCTGTATTCCCAGGAAGAAAGGATGTGCAGTCAAAGATAATCCTCCCGTTCCAATCATGAGCCATAATTGAGCCCCTGGACTGGCTTCCAAACCGTTCTGCAGCAGAGGGCAAAAAGAATGAATCTCTCCTAGCCCTGTCCTTCATGCTTCATGTCACTCGCCCCCCCCAATCCAGCCAGGACTGAGATTGACCCAGTCTCCAAGTCCTCGGCTACAGAAAAGCCCATCCACCAGCCCAGTGACCCAATCATAAGCCGCAAAAGGAAAGGTCAGACCATCTAAGAACAGCAGACCCTTTACTTTCAGAGAGCGGGGGCTCTCTGTAGACTTCCCCACGAGGTTTTAGAGTGAAATCATTGCTCTTCCATCCATCCCTGTATATGGCAGAATGAACTCCTAGAAACCGGTAACCTGCAGGGTAAGCACAAAATCTGGATTAAAGAGGCCAACAGAGTCTGACGTAGCAGTGTTGCAGTGCCCGCCCTGCTACAACAAAGTTCAACCCACATAGCCAGGAGCCCATTTCTTCCCAGAAACTTCTGTCTGAACAAGAATTTATCTTACACCCCAAAATCTAAGTGATATGATAGAGTTATGATATAAAGTTCATAACTCAGTCTGGTGATTTATTGCAAGCTTTGGACTAACAAACTTGTTAGTAAATTCCTGTGGGTCCACAAAAAACTGTGGCTAACCCAAACAAAGAGTTATAATAAAAGCTCATAACTCTGGTAAGACCTAGCAAACCAAGCTAGACTATCATCCTTATTCATTTGTGGGTCCACATAAGTGTGTGGCTAACCCAAGCCATGAGTTACAATAGAAGCTTATAACTCTGGTGAAACCTAGCAAACCAAGCTAGACTATCATCCTTAATGCGTTTTATGTGGGTACCCACCATCAACTAATGCTGCAGGACAAGAGAAGGGATTCCATCTTGCTTGGAGTGTTCACAGCCCATAACTTGCTTGCAGTGACCAAGGCTTGCAACTAGTTATAGAAAGATCACATTTTCAATGGCAATGGGTCTACTTAAAGAGATAAAATTTGAGGTTGAGGTTAAAAATACAAAGTTAAAAACATGACATGAGAAAGACCTGCTGTTATGCTTATCACCTGGCTTTATGTGTTCCATGTCACTCCATACTTGTCCTGGTTAAGAGTTTCAGTATGACAGCCAAGCAAGTGAAATTTCCAGGAGAACCCTATAATAGAACCCTCCATTGTTTCCTATGCTTCTAGTCCTAAAAAACAAACAAATTAAAAAACAACCCTAGGTAATTCTATACTAGCAGATTCAAGATGTTTTTTTGCTTCAGTTCCACTTTGCAATGGTTTACTGAACAGCACAGAAAGTAATGGACTTGTTGCCTGGCTAATTTGGCTTTAAAGTTAGTCTGAAAACAAGGAAGCAAAGCAAGCATCTGAATTCCTTATTTTTCAGGTCAGACACTCAAAGCATTGAGGACAAATCATCAGCAGACAGCCAGAACAAACCTTCTCAAAAAGAAACTTCAACAGTGGCAGCCTCTGTACTCTTCTCATGGTTAAGGCAGGGCTTGATAAACCCAAGGCAACAGGTCAGCATGGCCAAAGAATTTGTATTCTGGTGCTTAGGCTGCCGACCAAATGACACACACACACCACACGCACCCCAAGTATCTGGGCCCAGCTTGCCCATCTGCGGGCCTGAGACCAGCATAGCGGGTGCTCATGAGGTCTCCCTCCCCCCTTCTGGTTGCTGACTCAGAAGTGACCTAATTTCCGGGTCCCTGTTTACAATTTCCCCAGCCATCAAGGCCATGAAAGAATGTAATGCAGTGCGATTTGCATTGCTTTACATTCAGTGGAGCATAGGGGAGACATGCAGGGTGTCATTAAAGAGAACCTCAAAATGAATATTAATGAAGTGGCGCTATATCTATTGTGTAGCAAATGAGTGTATAATTAAATATACAGTGCCTTGCGAAAGTATTCGGCCCCCTTGAACTTTGCAACCTTTTACCACATTTCAGGCTTCAACATAAAGATATAAAACTGTAATTTTTTGTGAAGAATCTACAACAAGTGGGACACAATCATGAAGTGGAACGAAATTTATTGGATATTTCAAACTTTGTTAACAAATAAAAATACCAGGATGGGTATGGGGAAAAATCAGGAGGGCGACCTAAAAACATCAAATGAGGATATATGTAGCCGCTCAAAATTAAGAGGTTTGTATACCAATGCCAGAAGCCTGGCCAACAAGATGGGAGAGCTGGAGCTGCTGTTGTTGGAGGAGGACTTAGATTTTGTGGGGATAACTGAGACTTGGTTTGACAGCTCTCATGACTGGATGGCGACCATTCAGGGGTATTCCCTTTATCGCAGAGATAGAGAGGGTAAAAAAGGGGGAGGGGTATGTTTGTATATTAAGAACAGTATACAGATAAATATGAGGGATGATATTAATAATGGAGCTAAGGACGAGGCAGAATCCCTATGGGTAGAGCTTCAAAGGGAAGGCACAGTGGGGAAGGTAATATTGGGCGTATGCTATAGGCCCCCCAACCTGAGGGAGGAGGGGGAGGCGGACCTCATTTTACAGATAGGATTGGCAGCAAGGATGGGAAATGTCATTATAATGGGGGACTTTAATTATCCTGATATAGACTGGGCACATGGAACCGCGCATTCGGCCAAGGCTAGGCAGTTCCTAAATATCTTGCAGGACAATTTCATGGGTCAGATGGTGAATGCACCGACAAGAAACAATGCGGTACTTGACCTACTGATTACCAACAATACAGACCTGCTCACGGATATAGAAATACAGGAGAACTTAGGAAACAGTGACCATAGGTCAATAAGTTTCAGTATTAATTATAGTAATAGGAAGCAGAGGGGTAATTTAAGGACGCTGAATTTCAAAAGAGCCAATTTCCCAAAACTGCGCTCGCTGCTAGAAAATATCAAATGGGATAGAACCCTGGGAACAAAGAACATGGAGGAAAAATGGGAGTGCTTCAAGAGCATACTTAACAATGGGATTGACCAGTGCATTCCAAAGGGAAATAAATTTAAAAGAGCAAAATTAAACCCTGGGTGGCTTAACTCCAACATAAAAATGCATATTAGTGCTAAAGGAAAGGCTTTCAAAAAATACAAGGCTGAGGGGTCATTGGCAGCATTTAAACATTACAAAGAGTGTAATAAGAAATGTAAAGATGAAATCAGGGCGGCTAAAATAGAACACGAGAGACATATAGCTGAAGAGAGTAAAAAGAACCCCAAGAAGTTCTTTAAGTATATAAACAGTAAGAAAGCGAGGTCAGAACACATTGGCCCCATAAAAGATGACAAAGGAAATATGGCCACTGAGGACAGGGAAAAGGCGGAAGTGTTAAATAATTTCTTCTCTTCAGTCTTCACAAAAGAATCAGGGGGCTACACGAACCCCGCTTGTAAGGCCAATCTAAGCAACACACCTCAGGAAGTGCCGCCATGGCTAACAGAAGACAGACTTAGAACTAAACTTGAGAAACTTAACATAAATAAATCACCGGTACCGGATGGCTTGCACCCGAGGGTTCTTAAAGAGCTCAGCCAGGTGATTGCCAGACCATTATTCTTGATCTTTAAGGATAGTTTACAGACGGGTATGGTGCCAGCTGATTGGAAAAAAGCCAACGTGGTACCAATATTTAAGAAGGGGCCGAGATATATCCCGGGTAACTATAGGCCGGTCAGCCTAACATCTGTAGTCTGCAAGATTTTGGAGGGGATGTTAAGGGACCACATACAAGACTTTAGTAATGAAAACAATATAATTAGTAGTAATCAGCATGGATTTATGAAAAATCGTTCTTGCCAAACCAATCTATTAACCTTCTACGATGAAGTGAGCTGCCATCTAGATAAAGGTAAGCCAGTGGATGTGGTGTATCTGGACTTTGCAAAGGCCTTTGACACCGTTCCCCGCAAACGCTTACTGTACAAACTAAGGAAGGTAGGTATGGACCATAAGGTGAGTACCTGGATAGAGAACTGGCTCCAGGGGAGAGTCCAGAGGGTGGTGATTAATGGGGAGTACTCGGATTGGGCGGGGGTGGAAAGTGGGGTCCCCCAGGGTTCTGTCCTGGGGCCAATCCTGTTTAATTTATTCATAAATGATCTAGAGGAGGGGATATCTAGTACAATCTCAGTATTTGCGGACGATACTAAACTAAGCATGCCAATATCTTCTATACAGGATGTGGAAACCTTACAAGCGGACCTAAACAAAATAACGGGGTGGGCAACTACATGGCAGATGAGGTTTAATGTTGATAAATGTAAAGTAATGCACTTGGGCGCCAGAAACCAGAAAGCAAGCTACTCACTAGGGGGGGAACCTCTGGGGGAGTCTAGGATGGAAAAAGACTTGGGGGTACTGGTAGACAACAGGCTTGGCAGTGGCATGCAATGCCAAGCAGCTGCAAGCAAAGCCAACAGAATATTGGGATGTATAAAAAAGGGGATTCACTCCAGAAATAAAGAGATTATTCTCCCGCTCTACAAGACTCTGGTCCGGCCACATGTGGAGTATGCTGTCCAGTTCTGGGCACCGGTCCTCAGGAAGGATGTGCTGGAATTGGAAAGAGTCCAGAGAAGGGCAACAAAAATAATTAGGGGAATGGAGGACATCAGCTATGAGGAAAGACTACAAGCACTGAACCTATTCTCTCTAGAGAAGAGACGATTGAGGGGGGATATGATATCAATGTACAAATACTGTACTGGCGACCCTAGCATAAGGAACAAACTATTCAGAGTAAGGAAATACAACAAGACACGTGGCCACTCACTAAAAATAGAGGAAAGGCGGTTTAACCTTAAAATGCGTAAGGGGTTCTTCACTGTAAGGGCGGTAAGGATGTGGAATTCTCTTCCACAAGCAGTCGTATCAGCAGGGAGCATTGATAGTTTCAAAAAACTATTAGATGGGCACCTTAAAGACCACAACATACAGGGGTATACAATGTACGATTAAAAGCAAACACACACACACATCATAGGTTGAACTGGAGGGACTGATGTCTTTTTTCAACCTCACTAACTATGTAACTATGTAACTATGTAAAAAAACTGAAAAAATTGGGCGTGCAATATTATTCAGCCCCTTTACTTTCAGTGCAGCAAACTCTCTCCAGAAGTTCAGTGAGGATCTCTGAATGATTCAATGTTGACCTAAATGACTAATGATAATAAATAGAATCCACCTGTGTGTAATCAAGTCCCTGTATAAATGCACCTGCACTGTGATAGTCTCAGAGGTCTGTTTAAAGCGCAGAGAGCATCACGAAGAACAAGGAACACACCAGGCAGGTCTGAGATACTAGCCGGATTTGGATGCAAAAAGATTTCCCAAGCTTTAAACATCCCAAGGAGCACTGTGCAAGCAATAATATTGAAATGGAAGGAGTAACAGACCACTGCAAATCTACGAAGACCTGGCCGTCCCTCTAAACTTTCAGCTCATACAAGGAGAAGACTGATCAGAGATGCAGCGAAGAGGCCCATTGATGGGAAGATGGATGGAGCCAAATACAGGACTATTCTGGAAGAAAACCTGATGGAGTCTGCAAAAGACCTGCGACTGGGACGGAGATTTGTCTTCCAACAAGACAATGATCCAAAACATAAAGCAAAATCTACAATGGAATGGTTCACAAATAAACATATCCAGGTGTTAGAATGGCCAAGTCAAAGTCCAGACCTGAATTGAGAATCTGTGGAAAGAACTGAAAACTGCTGTTCACAAACGCTCTCCATCCAACCTCACTGAGCTCGAGCTGTTTTGCAAGGAGGAATGGGAAAAAATTTCAGTCTCTCGATATGCAAAACTGATAGAGACATATCCCAAGCGACTTACAGCTGTAATCGCAGCAAAAGGTGGCGCTACAAAGTATTAACTTAAGGGGGCTGAATAATTTTGCACACCCAATTTTTCAGTTTTTTATTTGTTAAAAATGTTTGAAATATCCAATAAATTTCGTTCCACTTCATGATTGTGTCCCACTTATTGTTGATTCTTCACAAAAAAATACAGTTTTATATCTTTATGTTTGAAGCCTGAAATGTGGCAAAAGGTCGCAAAGTTCAAGGGGGCCGAATACTTTCGCAAGGCACTGTACATGAACAAATATCACAAATGCATAACAAAAAATAGTGCCTGCAAAATTCATAAAAAACATGAATAACCAGCCAGCCACCCACCCACCACAGGGTGCCAGCCAGCCAGCCACCACAGGGTGCCAGACAACCACCCACCTACCACAGGATGCCAGACAGCCAGCCACCCACCACAGGGTGCCAGCCAGCCACCCACAACCACAGGGTGCCAGCTAGCCAGCCACCCATCACCACAGGGTGCCAGCCAGCCAGTCACCCACCACAGGGTGCCAGACAGACAGCCACCCACCATAGGGTGCCAGACAACCACCCAACCACCACAGGGTACCAGCAAGCCAGCCACCCACCACAGGGTGCCAGACAGTCAGCCACCCACCACCACAGGGTGCCAGCTATCCAGCCACCCACCACCACAAGGTACAAGCCAGCCAGCCAACCACCACAGGGTGCTAGACCGTCAGTCACCCACCAAAGGGTGCCAGACAACAACCCACCCACCACAGGGTACCAGCAAGCCAGCCACCCACCACAGGGTGCCAGCCAGCCAACCACCCACAACAGGGTGCCAGCAAGCCAGCCACCCACCACAGGGTGCCAGACAACCACCCACCCACCACAGGGTACCGGTAAGCCAGCCACCCACCACAGGGTGCCAGACAGCCAGCCACCCACTACAGGGTGCCAGCAAGCCACCCACCACAGGGTGCCAGACAGACAGCCACCCACCACAGGGTGCCAGCTAGCCACCCACCACAGGGTGCCAGCAACCCAGCCACCACCACAGGGTGCCAGACAGCCAGCCACCCACCCACCCACCACAGGGTACCAGTAAGCCAGCCACCCACCACAGGGTGCCAGACAGCCAGCCACCCACCACAGGGTGCCAGCCACCCACCACCACATGGTACCAGCCAGACAGCCACCCACCACAGGGCCAGCCACCCACCACAGGGTGCCAGCCATCCACCCGCCCACCACCACAGGTTGCCAAGCCAGCCAGCCACCCACCCACCACAGGGTGCCAGCCACCCAGCCACCCACCACAGGGTGCCAGCCAACCACCCACCACCACAGGGTGCCAGCCAGCCATCCAACCACCCACCACAGGGTGCCAGACAGACAGCCACCCACCACAGGGTGCCAGCCAGCCACCCACCACCACAGGGTGTCAGCCAGCCACCCACCACCACAGGGGGCCAGCCAGCCACCCACCACCACAAGGTGCCAGCCAGCCACCCACCACCACAGGGTGCCACCCAGCAAGCCACTCACCCACCACAGGGAGCCAGCCAGCCACCCACCACCACAGGGTGCCAGCCAGCCAGCCAGCCACCCACCCACCACCACAGGGTGCAAGCCAGCCAGTCAATCACCCACCACAGGGTGCCAGCCAGCCACCCACCACCACAGGGTGCCAGCCAGCCACCCACCACAGGGTGCCAGACAGACAGCAACCCACCACCACCACCACAGGGTGCCAGCCAGCCAGTCATCCACCACCACCACCACAGGGTGCCAGCAAGCCAGCCACACACCACTGGGTGCCAGACAACCACCCACCCACCACAGGTTGCCAAGCAAGCCAGTCACTCACCACAGGTTGCCAGACAGCCAGCCACCCAGCACTGGGTGCCAGCCAGCCAGCCACCCACCACAGGGTGCCAGCCAGACAGCCACCCACCACCACAGGGTGCCAGCCAGACAGCCACCCACCACCACAGGGTGCCAGACCGCCAGCCACCCACCACAGGGTGCCAGCAAGCCAGCCACCGACCACAGGGTGCCAGCCAGCCAGCCACCCACCACATGGTGCCAGCCACTCATCACCACAGGGTGCCAGCCAGCCAGTTTTTACATATGCTTGGTAAAAAAAATCACAATAAGCGTATTTTGATTGGTTTGCGCAAAAGTTATTGCGTTTACTAACTAAGGGAAAGATTTTTGTCATTTTTGTTGTTTTTTTTTTTAACGAGTAATGGCGGCGATCTGCGATTTTTTTTGCGGGACTGCGACATTGTGGCGGACAGATCGGACCCTTGACTGACATTTTTGACACTTTTGGGGGTACCAGTGACATTACTACAGTAATCAGTGCTATACATATGCACTGTTACTGTAAAAATGACATTGGCAGGGAAGGGGTTAACTTTATTGGGGAAGGAGGGGTTAAGTGTGTCCCTAGGGGCGTGTTTCTAACTGTGCAGGGATGTGGCTTTACATGTAACAGCAGAGATCTACGGTCCTACATAGCAGTACTGTTAGATCTCTGCTGTTACACATGGAAGAATGACAGGCAGCTTTGTTTACATTAGCCGCCTGCCTTTCTCCCTTCACAGCGGATGATCACGAGTGACTGGCGGACATCGGGTCCGCCGGTCACACGCACTGACTTGTTAGTGAACGAGCCGGGGCGGGAGCTATTGGCTCACAGGCCAGTGACGTACCCATATGTCACTTTGCCTGGCCGGGGCTGAGCGCCGCAGTATATGTACTTGCGGCGGTCGGCAAGCGGTTAAACTTAAAAGATGAAACTGAGTTGATAGATAAATCTCTGTGTTGGGGAGAAGAGGGTGTTGGGGGGTCATGCACATGGGTGCTGTGATCTGTACAGTGTGAATCAGTGGTTTATTTATGTGGCTTGAGCCACCTGGATCTGTACAAACACAGCTGCAGGTCCTAATTTGACAGGCGTGGGGATGCAGGTGTACGGCCTGAACACAGAAAGTGTGCATTTGGGGACCACTCACCTGCACACCTGTCCAATTAGGGCCTGCGGCTGTGTTTATACAGGTGCTGCATCCCCATAGAATGACAGATGGCTCCAGCACAAACCTCTCCTTCAAACAGCCAGAGTACCTGTGGGAATGAGCCCTTAATTCTATTTTTCTAACCTTAAAAAACAGATCTCCCCAGCAGTGTGTTGTCACTACGAAGACGGATTATATCTTCATCTGGTCTTCTCTCTGGTTTCTTGGGCTCCAGTCATTTGGCCAAACTGCAATGATGTAACTCACACGCATGCACGTGGGTGTCATGGTCACATCACAGCTCTCTCAATGGATGGTATCTCTATGCTATCACCGGCTGCTGCCTTCATAAGATATTCACTGAACCTACAGGTAAGCTTATCTGTAGATACAAGATAAAAAATAGAGTTTACTCCTGGCAAATCAGTTAGTTAATGGGTAAATAGAAGTAGTTGATACATGGATGCAGAGGCAGCTGACAGTGAAGGGGAAAAGAAGAAAAGTTGCATAGTTTAGGCAGGAGTCTGGGGCCCCTTTCATCCTTGTGCGACCTAAAAGTTGTTCAATTTTGACACGATTTTCCCACAATTTTGACTGGACTTGAAGCAATGTCTATGTCTTTGGACCTCAAAACGCATTAAAATCATCCCAAAGTAGTGCAGGGACTACTTTGAAGTTGTTGTGACTTGAAATCGTACAGATATAAACATCATGGAGTACGACTTGCCATGCGACTCTGCAGTCCCAAATCACAGGACAAGTTGCACAAGTGTGAAAGGGGCCTGGGGGAGAGAAGTGGGAAGCCCAGCTACATAAAGCACACTAAACTACACTGGGACAAGATAACAGGCAGCTTTGAAAACGGGGTGTAACAGTAAATTCCTCACCCAATGGGAATGCAGCTGATCAGCTGTGACTGTGTCAGGAAGACAGAGCAATGGGAGAGAGATGAAAAAGATATACAGAGTATAGGAAGAGCTGCAGGGAAAGAAACAAAGTTTTAGAGATAAACTCCTGAGCAGAGATAACATTAGAGCCAGGGCTGGGAGGGGGCCCACACAGGGAGGGGGATTAGTGAGGGACAACTGTCTCTTTCTCAACAGATAAAATCTGGCAGCAGTGAGAAGGGGAGAAATCAGTTTTCAGTTGCTAGAGGAAGATTCCTGTTAATGTCGTTCATCATGAATCCCCCTCCCTGTGTGGGCCCCCCTGTGTGCTCGGGCCCCCTACAAGAGGACCGGTGGTCCCCCTCTATCAGCGGCACTGCAAAGTTTAAGTGTATGTATAGCCAAAACATTTTTTTTTAGATATAGAAATAGAAAGGCTTAAAACACGTCAGGGAATATTTTGCTGCTGGTGCCTCCCCTCTGGGTAGATTTTCCTTCACTTACTGTGCTGGAGATGCAACAGAATCAAGAGGATATTTCCCCAATGTGACAAGAATTCCTATCATAGGCAGCTGTCATCAGAACATTTATCCACAATAGAAGAGTTCCATTCACTTCTCATTCTGTTGACAGCTGTAAAATTGTATATTTTCCCCCACTTTCTGTCTTAGTGACCTTGCGCACCAGGGAAAATAGAGGGTCAAATCTCTCTAGGATTCACTCAGCAATAAAGATTTGACAAATGATCTAACCCTTCTCTACTCCATCCAAAACTAAAAAAACAAGATTTTCCTTGACATGCACTTGCAGTACTGTTGTAAACATTATCTACTACCATGAACTAACCAACATTTTATATGCAGATGATACACAACTGTATCTATCTTTTTGAGGCAGAACTGTAACATGTGAAAAACAAAAGTATACTGACCTAGTGCATTACCATAAATACACTTTATTGTGTAAAATCAATAGTTGCATTCACAGGAGATCTATATCAGGAATGCCAACGGCCTTAGTGATCAAAGAATACCCAGCTGATACTGTGGCCAGGATGTATGAGACAATCCAACTCTGCATTATTTTTTCATCTAAGAAAGTTGTATCAACTGTAACAAAAGAAAATAAGTGCCTGGGGAACACCTATTGTACTTTGGTTTTATCTGTACATTGTTGCTGTCACTTCGCTTTTCCGCATTAGGCTGATATTAAAAAAAATGATTAGAAAAATGATTCACCTTTATTTTACTCTATATGAATCGTTAAATCCATTTCATGTTTTAGAATATCATAAAGCTTTCTACAGTATCTCGAGGACCAGATTTTAATCACTGGGGTAAGTGGGAACACAAGTTTTGGAGCTGTAAATAACCCCTCTGCTAGAAGCACCTACAGCAGGGGTCTTCAAACTATGGCCCTCCAGTTGTGCAGGGACTACAGTTCCCATCATGCCTAGTCATGTCTGTGAATGTCAGAGTTTTTCAATGCCTCATGGGATGTTTAGTTCTGCAACAGATGGAGGGCCATAGTTTGAGGATCCCTGACCTACAGTATTTAGCACAAGACATTTCCCTTTTTTCCCCAGTCCTTACTACTTACATGGCGTAGACTATATTAAAAATGAGTAAATAACTTTAATAATGTTGAACTATAAAATGTTATTATTGAAAACCTTTATTGGCTGCATTTTTTTAATCAATTTACTTTGTGGCTGTGATTTTATTTTCATGGTGTCTTAGTTCTCTGCATTGACAAAAGACGCTGCAATTGCTGGTGGACCCTTTCTCCTTGGGGAAACATAATGGCTATATTGCCATATCTAAGATCCCATTACATCACCCTCACCTTGAGAAAATGTTCAGCTAAAATGCATCTCTTGGAGGAAAGGCACATAGTGTGCAAGGCAAGCTGGAGAGGTTAATAGAAGTTTTTCAGAGGGGACTAAATGCATGAGGCAGTCCAATTATTTTTCTTCTTTAAAAAAAGTTATGGCGACTATAATATATGAAAATGAGTGCCTGGGGAATTTATATTGTGCATTGGTTTAGTCTGTACATTGGTTCTATCACTTTTCCAGTATAAAAGCTAGCAGTGAAATAAGTCAATTAAATAAAGGTAGTGCAACACTGAAAAATAAAATATACATTGCATAGAAATATTAAAACAAGTATTCTCATTCTTAGGAGAGTTTCCTTGCTGTATACATCTATTTAATAGCTAGATTATCCAAAAAAGAAATGCTAAATCAGGGTGACTAAGCAAAAACTCAAACTTTAACCTTCAGTCTTCCAGATTAGACGGTTTCTCTAGTATAAAAATATCCAATCAACATAAATATAAAAATAATGCATTTCCAGGAAGAGCTTCGAGTATGAATCAAAGAATTCCAAGATTCAGAAATAATTAAACAGACTATAAATAGTTACTATAAATAGTTACCATCTGAAAAGAAGCTTGTATAGTTATTAGCAAAGGGAATGCCAAAAATACATACACAGACAACTGGAGCTCTCCTCCAGGCTGTGAAGGTAAGCTGGCGTCTACTGCTCTTTGATTTCAAATGCTAACTCACTGATAGACAATCCAGTTTTCAGAATAATGCATCAGAGACAACACAGGAAGAACACCCTGTGCAGACCCAGAACGCTTCATAGACGAGTACATTATGTTATGATATCAGGACCAGAAAGGTATAACATATTGAATTTTAAAATACATGATATATAATTTTAACTGCTGTGTATCCAAATGAGATTTCATTATTACTTATGAATTGTTTTCCTCATGGTGTAAGTAGCATCCCTATCAAAAAAGGGTAAGTCATATTATTTAACAAACCTCCATCCCATTAGAATGAAGTGAAAGGCCAAAAGACCACATTCAGCAGCAAAATATAATATTTTGTTTGTTACATGATTGCTTTACTACTTTAAGACCAGGCCTTTTATGGCACTTTTTGTTACAATTGGTATTTTTTGCTAGAACATTTCTTAGAACCCCCCAAACATTATATGTTTTAAAGCAGAGGCCTTAGAAAGAATAAAGTAGTGGGTTTTGCAATTTTTTATGTCACATGGTAGTTGAGCAGAAATTTTTCAAACACACATTTTTTGCAGAAAATACACTTTTTTTAATTTGAATGCAAAAAAACCCACAATACATAACCCAATTTTTGGTAAGATATAAAATATGATGTTATACCAAGTAAATAGATACCAAATATGTCATGCTTTAAAATTGCGCAGGTCTGTGCAACTGCTTCGAATTATGTAATTTATTTTTTTTAATCGAAATAAAGCATCCATCAGAGCAGAACAATACAAAGTAAGAGCGGTATCTCACACAAAACAAACATGGATATAATTTCTACATATTGAGGGGCACAAGAAATGTTAAACATCAGACACCATGAGTAGGTAATTGAAAACTCTCATCTAAGATCACAGAGATAATCAAAGTAAATATAAAACAGCTCAATCAGATGGATGCTTCCAATTTTTAAAAGAAGGAAGAGGAAAAACTGGGAAAATAAAAGAATAGGATGCCTACAAGCACCAGCATATGGCGTAAATTTTGCTATACATAGGCAGGGCTTAAAAAACACTTTACTGGTTACCACATTAGATTTACACAGGAGATCTGGTGATAGACTTACTGCTTTTGATCAGTGGTTCATGGTGATACCTCACTTGTGTGGAACGATCGCTATTTGCATTCTTGAGGGACCGACACATGTGTTTTACTTTGTGCAAAATGTCTTTATTTATTTTTATTTTTACACTGTCATTTTTATTTTTGTTTTTTATCACTTTAAGAGCCGGTTCACACTGGGGCGACCAGTCAAGCAACCGTAGGTCGCCTGCCATAGAGAAGCTCTGGACCCGTTCTAATAGGAGCGACACAAGTCGCTCCGACTTAGAAAAAGGGTCTGGAGCTTCTTTGGGGCGACCCAGAGTGACCTGCATAGACTTCAATGTTATGAAGTCCGTGCCGGCCGCTCCGAGGTCGCGGTGCGAGCAGCGCACCGTGACTTGTGAGGTCGCCCCGGCAAGTCGGATCGATGTAATGTGAACCGGCTCTTACTGCTGTCAGAAGGAATGTAAACATCCCTTCTGACAGCAGTAGGCATGTGATAGGTATTCTTTATTGACGGATCTGGGGTCTTAGACCCCCGATCCCTCCTCTGCCCTTAAAAGATCAGTGTGATTAAATGCTTTTGATTTAAAAATGGTGCCGTTTACATACGGGTAAACCACAAGCGATGTAAAGTCATCACTTCCGAGTTACTATATTGTAGAGCCGAATAAAGCCAAATCAGCCTTTGTTCAGCTCTGTGATTAGCTGGCGGAAGCACCAGCTGGTTGATAGGGGCTTCCGGTGGGGCAGGAGATCCTGGTAAAGCTGCAGAAGGTGGCAGGAGGGGGGCATGTCCCCTCTTGCTGCTTGTAAAAGCAATCCAGTGACTGGTTTGCCGCTGGGATTGCTTTTGCAAGACAGCCGGCCATCATCTCTAAAAAAACGGTACTGGGATAATACCTGCAGCTGCAGGCATCATCCCGGTATAACCACTTGAAGTCCAGTGATGTACCAGGCATGTGACTGGTTTGTAAGGGATTAAATGTGGATTCAAACCTGCACCATTAGAGTCTGTTACTATCTCTTCTGGTTTAAAGTTTATAGTACACTTCTTGATTTGCTGCATTGCCAACAGGTCTTGTGAAAGCCTCCTCAGTTCAGTGGTGGAGGTGTTCCACCCTCCCTAATTAGAGAGAGCAGAGACTATTTTTACTCTAGGTCCAACAAGAGAACCCAAAGGCAGCGTAGAGCAATTACCTACCTTGTAAAATTGGGAATGTTCACTGGTGAAGGACAGGACTGTGAGAATTTTGTGTTTCCGCAGTAAGCTAATACAAGAGAAATGAATACAGTATTGCCTTTTTTTTTTTTACATTTTTGTCATCTCAGTGTCAGAATGTCATTGGACTTTATACAATGTCTGGAGGGCCATCTTTTCATCACTGGAGTATGGTGAAACATAAGCTTTGGTGATGTTAATTGCCTGAAAATGTTTAGGTATTCTGAGGCACGGGGGTTTATGGCCAGTTTAACCATAATCTGGAAGTGTGGAATTCTGGGTTGGGTTTGGTAGAAGTAATTTCTGACATTCGCTTTTATATTTTTATTTGGAGGGAAGGTGGTTGAGCAAATTATGTTATACAATAGCATCTAGTTTGACTAGATGGATTACATTTTGTTCTAGTGCACCATATTACATTTTTTTGTTATTTAGAGAGTACTCTGCATCTAGAATATGCATAATGATAATATCAAAATCTTATGGATTTTAAACCAAACAACATCCTATAAAATCCCCAAATCTGCCTGTGATGATGGCATTCTCAGCCTCACCCTGCACAGAAATTTTCCAGCTAACGGGACACCAATCTAAGTGACATCAGACAGAGAGTGATTATCACTGGTGTCAGTTATCTCTGAAGTTAACCCTTTACACACAAAAACAGTAGCTGCCGCAACAGGTTTTTACGGAAACATGCACCAATCACTGTACCTGCTGTAATGATTCTCATTCTTAGGAAATGTCTGTGGCACTTTGACACACAGAGAGGAAGGTGACAAAGTTTAATGTTCTTCAAAGAGGCAAGGATTCTTAAGTTCTTATTTAGAGAATCAGCTTAACAATTTTTAACCACTTAAGGACCAAACCTATTTCTGACACATGTTGTTTACAAGTTAAAATCAGTATTTTTTGCAAAAAAATTACTTAGACCCCCCCCCCCCCCCAAACATTATGACATTATGTATATTTTTTTAGCAAAGACTCTGGAGAATAAAATGGAGGTCGTTGCAATATTTTTTTCTCATGCGGTATTTGCGCAGCGGTCTTACAAACACAATTTTTTGGAAAAAATACATTTCACTGAATTAAAAAAAAAAAAAAAGCGAAACAGTAAAGTTAGCCCAATTTTTTTGTATAATGTGAACGATGATGTCATGCTGACTAAATAGATACCTAATATGTTACGGTTTAAAATTGCGCACACTCGTGGAATGACGACAAACTACAGTACTAAAAAATCTCCATAGGCGATGATTTAAACATTTTTAACGGTTACCGGTTTAGAGTTTTAGAAGAGGTCTTTTTCTAGAATTATTGTTCTCACTCTGACGATCGCAGCGATACTTCACATGTGTTATTTGAACACCATTTTCATTTGCGGGTGCGACTTATGTATGCGTTTTCTTTTGTGGGCAAGCTCACAGGGATGCGGGCTCTTTAAAAAAAAATATTTTTCCTATTTATCTTATTTTATTTTTTATTTTTACACTTTAAAAAAAAATAAAAAATCTGATCACTTTTATTGCTGTCACAAGGAATTTAAACATTCCTTGTGACAGTAATCGGCAGTGGCAGGTACTCTTTATGGAGGGATCTGCGGTCTAAAAGACCCCAGGCCCCTCCACTGAACTTCAAAGTATTTAGGACACTGAAATCTGCATTTTTAAACACTGACAGTTTTTTTAAATCGGCGTAATTGGCAGCCGTGTAAATTCGGAAGTGACGTTGTGTTACATGATTGGAGACCCGATTGAAGCTGAATCCGGCTTACTTCGGGACTCCAACCAGTGGGCAGATGTGCCGGCTGGTTGCTCAGGTCTCCTGGTGGGATGGGAGACCCAGGCAGAGCAGCGAAAGGTGGCAGGAGGGGGGAAGTCCCCTCCCCCTCACTGGGATAACGGCCGAGCGGCTGTTGAGCCGCATCAGTTGTTATCGCCTGAAAGCTGACCGCCGGCTCTAAAAAACGGTACCTGGTTGATGCTGGCAGCTGCAGGCATCATCCCGGTACAACCACTTCTTCAAGCCGACATACAGGTACGTTGGTTTGCGGAAAGTGGTTCATTATCATAATGAATAAAGAGAAAAATGACACAAGAAAAATATTAAAAGAAAAATATATTACAAAACAGACAAAAAGCAAAATCAAAATCAATGGGATTAAAAATGAAAAGTTCTTAGGAAAGTTCGGCTGGTCTTGGTTCCTGTGCAGAATCCAAACGAGTATGTCTGATTCTGAAAGAGTTATTGACCCTCAGACATGACTCTCAGCATTTAGACATTGGACTTGATTTACTAAAACTCAAAAGTGCAAAATCTGGTGCAACTCTGCATAGAAACCAATCATCTTCCAGGTTTTTTTTTTTTGTCGAAGCCTAATTGAACAAACTGAAGTTAAAAGCTGATTAGCTACCATGCACAGCTGCACCAGATTTTTCACTTTCTATTTTTAGTAAATTAACCTCATGTTGCCATATACAGATTGAGAGCTGTCAGCTCCCAATTGCAGAGGCTTTTGTAGACCCTCTAGAAACTGTCACTGAGCCAAACCTTACCAATCAAGAGAGCTGAGGGATGGAAGGTAGGAGTACTAAAGCATTTATGATTTACTCCCTCTAATGACACTTTTCTATTTATATCAACATTTCCAGTAGTACATTTTTTATGGTCCGACAACCCACAACTGTGGGGGAATTCACTACAGTTTTGGTCTGGTGGTATGGCCCTGTAAAATGGCCTGTTAATACCGAAGCGCAGTCCTCCTCCTCCCCTTCTTTACCAAGCAGACCACTGCTTGACGGCCATCAGCTGTGTCTTCCTGATGAATACGCACTGGAACGAGGCTCGGACGCAGATTTTGGCAAAAAGAATTACCGCTGCTGCGCCAAAATCTGCGTCCGAGCCTCGCTCCAGTGCGTATTCATCAGGAAGACACAGCTGATGGCCGTCAAGCAGTGGTCTGCTTGGTAAAGAAGGGGAGGAGGAGGACTGCGCTACTTTGGTTTGTGGCCCCAGGGAGTCAACCATTGCAGCAGATCTACAAAAAGTTGATGGTTACCTGGGAATATCTCCCCATATTGGAGTATGGATTATTATGGTGACCTTGCCTATTGAAGATATCTGACCGCATTGAGAAGTGATATCCAGGGATACTTCCATCTTAAAGCCCAATATCGTGATTCCTAGGAGAGAGGCTAATACCTTAAGGCTTATTACCCCTGCAGGGGTACATATCTCTGGTGAGTGCGGGATACATTGGAGGGGTGCATGGTGTTTTTCCCACCCCACACTTATCACCGGATCACCGCTTGAAAATTATTGAATCACCATTGGTTTCAATGAAGCACAGATTTTTTCCTTTTTAAGCACTTTATAGACTGTGTTTGGACTTATTTATATTTAAATTTATTTAATATTTTTGGTGATTTCACTGGACATTATCACAGCAGCACTTTGTTATTGTCACTTTATTGATTGCACATATCACTTTATATTCACCTTTTATGTGTTTGCATTCATTTATATGTCAACGTGCAGATTAATTTTTTATCACGGTTTTATATAGATTTATGTACTGTTTTTACATCTAATTACACATCATCATTATATATATTTTTTCAATCCCTTCCATACATTTTAATCCCTCCCATATTTATATAATTTTAAAATGCCTTTAAAATCCCTTCCATATTAGTGTATTTCTTACCTTTTAACAGGCAGCGCCATTTTACCTTGTTTTTACTCTTACATTGTTTGATATAGCCCTCTGGACTATATTTTGGGGTAGGCTGCAGCCTTATTAATATCCATTAGCGCGGAATCTTACCTCTTTTGTAGACTAAACCCATGCTGCCTCCTCTCTCCAGCTATCCGCTGCCTTTGAGAGATCTAGCCCACTCATGCTATGCTGTGTGCTGGGAGAGACAAACTGCTGGAAAGCCAAGGGTACTAACAGTGACCTCCACACTTCTCACCTGTGCTCTCACTCCCTGGCCACCACACCCTCCCCCCCCCCCCCCAGAAACATTCCTTCTTTCCCTGCCTCACAATGCCAGCACACAGACATTCACCGCCAATTGCCTCACACTCTGATCCCCCCCCCAAACGCACACTCACACATCCCCTACCCTCTGTCTCACCACCCCTCCCCCCTTCCCCCACTGACAGATGAGAAATCCATTCACAGGCATCTCCCACCAACCCTTTTCCACATACACACACATTCCTCCTCCTCAACCACCTCATGCTAACAGATATTCATTCCTGGCCATCTCATGCCTTTTACAGAAAAACTTACCTCCTCAGCCAACTCACACCCTCTGCAGGCAGATATCCCTCCCTGGTAATCTCATATACACCCCTGACAGACACACCTCCTTGGATGCCTTATATCTCTTAGCTTTATTCTTAGCTATGTCGCCAAAACACCCCCCACCACAGACACACATCTGAAACACACATGCCACCCCAGCCACATTAAGTAAGCCTGCAGCTGCTGCAGATGGACAAGAGAAAGGACAGTGAGAGAAAGTAGAGAAAAACCTCATAACATGTTGTAGCCTAGCCCAACAACTCAACTGTCCTGAACGAAAGTTTCATGTAAGTAAAAATCTGCGCCATTTACTCCTACTTCTAGCCTACACAAGACATTGCACAAATCCCATTGTTCTCCCAACAGTTCCTATTGTCTCCACCCACAATTTTTCCTTTCACTCCCTATCCTTCAAACTCCTCTTCTAAACATAATATCCACTGTAGTACTCTCCATACTTCATTTCTGCACATACTGTCAGCTGTTATACCATCCATATTCCTTCCTACACATAGTGCCTTACTTCATACCCTCCAAACCTCTCTCTTTAACATACTGCCTACCATCAAAGCCTCTGCACTCATTTCCTTCACATCTTACCGACTAAAACAGTTCTTCATCATTATGTGTTGTATATTAAATTGCTAGTAGCTAAAATGATGCAATTCTATTGCAAATTCCTTTATGTTTTGCTATATTATGAATTTTTATTTCAGGTTTAATAGCTCATTTGTTAGTTGTGGCTTCATACAAGAATATTTTTATGTATACTAAATTAAAATTCATTTGAAAAATGACCATGAAATAAGCACTTTTGAGCCTTCTTTTGTGATGAAATTTCATTTGATTTATTCCCTACATAACAGATGTATTTATAGCTAAAATCACACTTACAAGCAACAACTACAGTCTAATGCAGATAGGATATCAATGTTTTAATTAATAGGTAGCAGATGGATATGGACAGAAATCTGAGGGAGAAATGATAGTGTGAAGCATCTACAGATTCCAAGAAAACCTTTTCATTCAATGGGAGGTATTATGAATGTTACACTCTCATACAACAGCCTTAGCGTTATGTCATGGCATTTTTCCCTCTACATTAAATGATGTGTGGAAGCTCCTGCAGGCATTTTGCTTCACAGGGTGTCACAGGTATCTGACAACCACGTATTTTATCACACACAAAGCACATAGGGGATATAAAACAAAACACTGACATGACAGCTGAAAAAAAGTGAAGCATTTAGTATTTGAAAAAAAAAGAAAAACTGGGAAATGTAGATCTTATACTGTAATTCTTTACAATTTAACAACCAAAGTATCGATTTAAAGTTACCAAAGCTGCTGCAGGTATAAAGTGTAGATACATTCTAGGGATCGTCCGATTATTGGTGGGGCTGATTATGGGGGGCCGATATTCAATTTTCAATCGGTCACAAGATATGGCCGATATTGTTTCAAGTGGTTGTACCGGAGTGATGTTTGCAGCTACAGGCATCACCCTAGTACCATTTTTTAGAGCCGACAGTCGGCTTTCTTGTAATAACAACCAATGGGGCTAATCAGCTGCTTAGCTGTATTTGCAAGCAGCGGGAGGGGACGTCCCCCCTTCCCGCCACCTCCTGCCGCTCTGCCCGGGTCTTCTGTCCCACCAGGAGGCCAGAGCGAAGCCAACATATCCGCCGGCTGGCCAAAGACCCGAACAAAGCCGGAATCGGCTCTGATCGGGTCTCTGATGTACTAATCTGGAAACGATGTCATGGCATCACTTCCGGTTACTAGAGCCTTAAAGGCACCAAATTTTTAAAAAAAATGACAGTATTCAAAACAGCCAAACTTGGAGTTTAAGTGCAGAGGACGGATTTGGGGTCTTATAGACCCCAGATCCCTCAATAAAGAGTACCTGTCACTGCCTATTACTGTCACAAGGGATGTTTACATTCCTTGTGACAGCAATAAACGTGATTTAAAAAAAAATATTTAAAAGGACAGTGTAAAAATAAAAAATTGAAATGTACAGAAAATCAGCACCTAATTTTGACTATTGGCCTGAAGGGTGGCCCTAAAATCCATATCAGCCCTAAAAAACCTATATTGGTTGATTCCCTAATACACTCATTAAAAAGCCTCACATACAGTAGGTATATGCAACCAACATGAACAGATTTTCCTTGGTAGTTCACCACTTTGCTCTTCAGGCAAGAATTTTAGCAAACTTTATTGCTTTTGTATTGTGGATATTTATGCAGGCCCTAATAGCATTTTCTAAAATTGACTACTAACTGGGAGAATCTGCATTTACTATAGTGACCTGACCAAGCTCAGTTTTTTTTAATAATGAAAACTGTAGGGCCAACATCCCTTTATACATAAAAGAGTCTTTAAAAAATCCCACCAAAGGCAAATGCTTGTTGCTTGGCATACTTATAGATTCCCCAGAAAAAGGGTATTAAGTTATTTACATATTCTTAAACGTTGAAAGAGTTTTAAAACAAGCCATCCCTGACCTCTCCAGTTACTTGTACTGTGAAGTAATTAATTCTCAAAAAATAGTCATGAATAAAAACAAAGTTGGGTTTCAGTTGGTTTCTAGCAAAAATATTTCCTAGTACATTGTAGTTTATGTTAGAGGGCTGGCTGGTGGTAAGATTCTGAAGAAACAAAAGAAGAGAGTAAAAGAGAAAGAAAGTAACAAAAAAGTGTAACGCTCCTGCGTTTTATGTATGATGTGGATTTTCAGCTGCAGAAATATTCCACTTCAGTAGTCATGTAGAGAAACGCTGAGACACCATTCCCAACTCTCAATGACTCATCATGTGTGGATGATCTCAATTCAGCAAGTAAATACACACACTCAATAAGATGTTTCCTAGAGTGACTTATGTATATAGTAACACAGTGATGATAGGCTGAAGAGACAGGTTGGGTAGAGATGGTAGATGACAGACACTTGAAAGGAAATGTTCTTGAAAGTAAGATAGTAGCAGATGGGATGCAGATAGGTTTAGCAATCATGTATGGTAGCAGATGACAGAGTAGCAGGTGGACATACAAGAGAGATCAACCCAGTGCAAGAACAGGTGGTAGTAGGCTCAAGAGCTAGCAATCTTAGATAATGCAGATGTAGTAATAGTCCTTAGTATGCAGAGCTAGATAGTGTAAGCTTTAGTATGAAAGTTATAGAGGTTTCCCCTGTGGGGTACTTATTACTAATAGCAATGTAGCAGAGGAGAGGTTCGGCAAGAGCGGATGATCCGGTAGCGGGATACAGGGATCAGCGCAGCGTGGTTCCGACAGCGAGATATGCTTGCAAGCATGAGAGCTTCAAGACAGGTTAGCATCAAGGCACAAAGCAGTTTGAACGAACACATGTGAGTGAGAGCCGGCGATCTAAATAGCCATCCAGTCCGGCGCTCAGTGATGACAGCATCAGTCTTAAAGGTGTATGCGCACCTTACCAAAAGAGAATGGTGGGGCGCATACACTTCTGAAAGAGTAATTAGGGTACCCAAAGGTACCAGAACATTACAGTACCCCCCCCTTAAGGCCGGCTCCTGAAGGCCTCTGGAGCTGGTTTGTCTGGTTACTTCGCATGAAAATTGCGGATTAATCTAGAGGCATGTATGTCAGAGGTGTTTAGCCAGGTGTCGTCTTGGGGCCCATAGTTCTTCCATCGAACCAAGTACTGAAGTCTTCCTCTGTGGATACGAGAATCCAGAATCTCTTTTATCTCATATTCTTCTCCACCTTCAACTTGTACAGGAGGAGGAGGTGGGATAGTAGGCCTTATTCCTTGGTCAGGAACATGGGGCTTCAGTAGCGACACATGGAAAATGGGATGTATTTTGAGGTCTATTGGCAATGTAAGCTGTACTGCAGCTTTTCCAATAAGTTTCTTGATTGTGAAAGGTCCCAAGAACAGAGGTCCAAGCTTTTTGCTAGGGATTTTCAGTCTTAAATTTTTTGTTGAGAGCCAAACGAGGTCCCCGATAGCGTACTGAGGAGAAGGTCTTCTGCGAAGATCATAGTACTTCTTTTGTTGACTATGAGCGTGTGCAATGGTAGTATTAAGCAAATCCAGAGAGTCCTTTATTTGGGTAAGATAGTCTGAAGCTACTGGGTTATTTGAAGGAAGGATGCGTGGTGGAAGAATAGAGGGATGAAACCCATAGTTCAAGTAGAACGGACTCTGCTTGGTCGTACTGTGGGTTGCGTTGTTGTAGGCAAATTCTGCCAGAGGGAGAAGATCCACCCAATCATCCTGTTGGTAAGAAGTGTAACAACGTAAATATTGCTCGATGCATTGGTTGACTCTTTCAGTCTGTCCGTTGGTCTGCGGATGGTAAGGAGAAGTGAGCTTCCGCTCGATCCGTAGTATGTGACATAGTTCTTGCCAGAACTTGGAAATAAATTGTGATCCACGGTCAGACAGAAGAGTTTTTGGGATACCATGTAACTTAAAGACATGTTTCATCAGGAGTTTTGCCGTTTGTTTGGACGAAGGTAGTCTGCGAATAGCAATGAAATGTGCCATTTTTGTCAGATGGTCCACTGACACTAAGATGGTATTAAATCCTTTGGAAGGAGGCAATTCCACTATAAAGTCCAAGGACACAACTTCCCATGGAGTTTGGGGTATTGGTAGACTGCATAGTAGACCGGATGGTCTCGTAGTGTCAATTTTGGACCTGGCACAGACATTGCATGAAGAGACAAATTTTTGTATCGATGTTTTCATGTCAGGCCACCAGAATTGCCTGGTAATCAGATTAAGAGTCTTTGTCATACCCATATGTCCTGCCATAGGCACATCATGCGATAATTCCAAGATCTTGGTGCGTATGGTAGGTGGTATGTAAATTTTGTCGTTGTAGTAGAGGAAGCCTTCTACATCAGTATTTAGTTGTGGTGGGGGTGAATCCAAACTTATACCATGCAAAACCTCTTCCTTCAAGGAACGGACAACTCCAATAATGCGTTTGTGAGGTATTATAGGAACGGAAGGGATTTCAAAGTAGTTTTCTTCAGTTAGTCGTGATAGTGCATCCGCCTTTTTGTTCTTATCTGCAGGTGTGTAGGTCACTAGGAAGTTAAACCTTAGAAAGAATAGTGACCATCGTACCTGTCGGTGCGAGAGAGTTTTGTTAGTCTGAAGATATTGGAGATTTTTATGGTCCGTGTATATAAGTATTGGTAATTGGGTGCCTTCGAGTAGATGTCGCCAATTCTCCAGAGCCAATTTTATAGCAAGCAGTTCCTTTTCACCCACGGGGTAATTTATCTCTGGACTGCTTAGGGATTTCGAAAAAAAGGCGACTGGATGAAGTGGTGAAGTGTGAGTTGGTCGTTGGGAGAGTATTGCTCCTACTGCCATGTTTGACGCATCTACTTCCAGAATGTATTGGAGGGATGGGTCTGGATGGCGTAGTATGGGAGCAGAAGTAAACCTTGTCTTTAACAGGTGAAAAGCTTTATTTGCTTCATCTGACCATTTGAATGGTTTTTTAATGCTAGTGAGCTGTGTGAGGGGTCTCACAATGGCAGAGAAGTTTCTAATGAACTTCCTGTAGAAATTCGAAAATCCAAGGAATCGCTGTAGCGCCTTGCGTGTGGTTGGTGTAGGCCAATCCTGAATGCAGGATATCTTACTCATGTCCATCTCGATTCCTGTTTTGGATATGATGTAGCCTAGAAACAGTACCTCTTCTTTATGAAACAAGCATTTTTTCAGTTTCACATAAAGGTTGTGTGCAAGCAATCTCGATAATACTAGTCTTACATGTCTTATGTGTTCAGACAGGGATCGTGAATATATAAGTATATCGTCCAGATATACCACAACACAGACATCTAGTAAGTCTCTGAAAATATCGTTTATAAATCGTTGAAAAACTGCAGGGGCGTTGCATAGCCCGAATGGCATTACAAGATATTCGAACAATCCGTATCTGGTTCTGAATGCAGTCTTCCACTCGTGTCCATCACGGATTCGAATGAGATTGTATGCTCCTTTCAGGTCCAATTTTGAAAAATAGGTAGCTCCACGTTCCTGCTCAATGAGCTCAGGGATAAGCGGTAGAGGATAGCGATCTTTTATTGTAATAGCATTCAATTGCCTATAGTCGATGATAGGCCTGAGACTTGAGTCCTTATTGCGGACAAAAAAGAGTCCTGCTGCTGTGGAAGAAGTGGAAGGTCTAATAAAACCTTTTTCCAAATTCTCATCCAAATAGTCTGGAAATGAGATGGGAAAGTTCATCCTGTGAAAGAGGATAAACACGACCGAACGGCAATTTGCTATTTGGGAGTAGATCAATGCTACAATCATAGTCTCGATGGGGAGGTAGTGCTTGAGCATTTTTCTCAAGGAAAACCTCAGAGAGATCCTGATAACATAGTGGTGCAATCTCATCTGTCACCACAGACAGGATCTTCCCGAAAGACGGGAGGTTACACGTACCCTTGCAATAGCAAGAGAGGAAGGTCAGGGTCCGTTCCTTCCAATCTATGGTTGGTTGATGTGTGTGCAACCAGGGAAGTCCCAAAACAATGGGAAAGTGGGGTGAAGGTATTAGATCGAAGGTAGTGGTCTCCATATGAGACCCGTTAGTAGTGACTAGGAGTGCCTGTGTCTGATCAGTGATCGGACCAGAGGATAAAGGAACACCGTTAATAAGACTCACTGAGACAGGTTTAAGTTTAGAAATAATAGGAACTTTATTTAAAGCAGCAAATCGTATGTCAATATAATTTCCACAAGATCCTGTGTCAATCATGGCCTTAGTAGTAGGGATGATCGAACGGTTCGGGTCGACCATCGGTTCGACCCGAACATTGGATGTTCGATATTCGGCCGAATACCGAACTTTTTGCGGCAAAAGTTCGGTATTCGGCCACCAGAACCGCCCAAAATGCACTGGGACAGGAACTGGGCTTTAAAAGCCCGTGATTGGCCCAGAAACGTCTGCAAAAGCCAATGAGGGGGCAGGAGTCTCCTAGGAACGTGATTGGAGTGCCTACGGGGACCAGAGGCCAATCAGGAGTGAATACGCCCCACACTATATAAGATGGCCCCGCCTAACCCCTAGCACAGTTATCCAGAGCCTGTTGAAGAGAGTTGAAGCAGTTCTGTCTGACTCCTGCTTGCTACACTACATTTCCTACATATCGAGTGGTTCTAAAGCTCCATATAGCAGAATTGTATTTAGCTTACAGCCAGTGTAGTTAGATACAGCGATTGTGCTGGTTCTTAGAGTTAAAAAAAAAAAAAAAAAAAACTTAAGGGACAGTGTCAGTCTTCTGCTGTATGGAGCTTTCTATTTAGTGGAAAGGGATATCTAGTGTAGTTAGGGAACTTTGTACTACATTAGTTAGATTTGAAAATTTAGTTTCTGTAGGGAAAGTGTGAGGGTTCTGTTTAGTGAGCACGTGGCACAGTGCTGCTCTATCACAGCAGGTATACGTGCTTGCTAGGCAGCAAAATACAGTGACAACTTAACGCCTGTTGTTCAAAGCGTTAGGTGCACTGTACAAAAGCCTTTGCAACTGTGCGTGACACGCAACTGCTGTGCTGTATCCAGCGACAACTGTGGGTCGCATAGCAGTGTGCGTTTTTCACCGCACACAGTTGCCAACGCATCAGTGACAACCTAACGCCTGTTGTTCAAAGCGTTAGGTCCACTGTGCAAAAGGCTTTGCTACTGTGCGTGAACCGCAACTGCTGTGCTGTATCCAGCGACAACTGTGGGTCGCATAGCAGTGTGCGTTTTTCACCGCACACAGTTGCCAACGCATCATTGAGAAATATGCCTGGTAGACCAAGAAAAGGCATACGTGGCCCTGCTGCGGAAAGGGGCACAGCTTCTAGGGTGTCTAGAGGCAGGGGTGGACGTGGTGGTCAGTCCTCAGCCAGGCCACCATTTGGATTGTTCTCAAAGAAAAGAATTCCCCTAGAGGTGGGACTTTATAGGCACTAATATATTGACCAATTTATAAATACAAAGGCATTATTAGAAAACAATTGTGTTTTATTGAAATAACAAATTACATATCAATTTAAAAAATAATGGCAAGTCGTGTACAGTATATTAGAACACATAACAAGTGGCTACCGCTTTGATATAAGGTGTAAACCCAACGCGTTTCAGAGGCATAGGTAAAAAGCTCCTTCTTCAGGGGACAACCTTTTAACCGGTTGCCGACCGCCGCACGACTATATACTGCGGCGGTCAGCCCTGGCCAGGCAGAGTGACGTATCGGTACGTCACTCGCCTGTCACTGACTTGCGAGCCTATCGCGGGCGGGCGCGCGCCCGCCGAGGCGCGCGCCCGCCGCGGCTCGTTCACAGGCAAGTCAGTGCGTGTGACCGGCGGACTCGATGTCCGCCAGTCACACTGCGATCGCTCCTGTGAAGGGAGAAAGACAGAGCAGCTTGTGTAAACAAGCTGCCTGTCAGTTCTCCCTGTGTAAAAGTGAAGATCTGACCGTTCTACTATGTAGAACGGTTGATCTTTGCTTTTACACCAATAGGAATGTCCCTGCACAGTAGAAAGCACGCCCCTAGGACACACTTAACCCCTCCCTGTCCAATAAAGTTAACCCCTTCCCTGCCAGTGTCATTTTTGCAGTAACAGTGCATATGTATAGCACTGATTACTGCAGTAATGTCACTGGTAACCCCAAAAGTGTCAAAAATGTCAGTCAAGGGTCCGATCTGTCCGCCGCAATGTCGCAGTACCGAAAAAAAATCGCAGATCGCCGCCATTACGCGTTAAAAAAAAAACACCAAAAATGACAAAAATCTTTCTCTTTGTTAGTAAACGCGATAACTTTTGCGCAAACCAATCAAAATACGCTTTTTGCGATTTTTTTTACCAAACATAGGTAGCATAAAACAAATTGGCCAAAAAATGTTAAAAAATTTTGATTTTTACTTTTTTTTTTGGGGAATTTCATATAAAAAAATGTGAAAAATATTGTTATTTTTGCAAAATTTACGCTCTTTTTTTGTTTATAGCGCGTGATCAAAAAATCGCACAGGTGATCAAATACCACCAAAAGAAAGCTCTGTTTGTGGGAAAAAAAGGACGTCAAATTTGTTTAGGTACAGCGTCGCACGACCGCGCAATTGTCCGTTAAAGTCACGCAGTAAAAAATCGCAAAAAGACCCCTGGTCCTTTAGCAGCCAAATCCTCCGGGGCTTAAGTGGTTAAAGACGGTATACTTGGTTATGTGGATAAAGTTAGTAACAGCTTGCCAATGGAGATAAAAACATGTGACTGTATTGCTCAGATCACTGTATCAGGAGGTATCGAACAGAGGAAGTCATAGTGAAGTTTGAATGGAAATCATTCTTGTTTCATTCTGATATTTGTGTATCCCTCAGCAAGAAGCTGATTGGAGACAGCTGGAACCCACAATAGATGGAGAATCTTAGAACCAAGTTGGAGTAAGGCTTGTTAGAGAGTGTGGTCAGCGTTCTCCTCCAGACAGACGAGCAACTTGGTTCTAAGATTCTCCATCTATTGTGGGTTCCAGCTGTCTCCAATCAGCTTCTTGCTGAGGGATACACAAATATCAGAATGAAACAAGAATGATTTCCATTCAAACTTCACTATGACTTCCTCTGTTCGATACCTCCTGATACAGTGATCTGAGCAATACAGTCACATGTTTTTATCCCCATTGGCAAGCTGTTACTAACTTTATCCACATAACCAAGTATACCGTCTTTAAAAGGTTGCCCCCTGAAGAAGGAGCTTTTTACCTATGCCTCTGAAACGCGTTGGGTTTACACCTTATATCAAAGCGGTAGCCACTTGTTATGTGTTCTAATATACTGTACACGACTTGCCATTATTTTTTAAATTGATATGTAATTTGTTATTTCAATAAAACACAATTGTTTTCTAATAATGCCTTTGTATTTATAAATTGGTCAATATATTAGTGCCTATAAAGTCCCACCTCTAGGGGAATTATTTTCTTTGATTCTATTGTCCTTGGGATGTGGCACACTATTGTGGATTCCACATGAGCATACTATATGTAATTTGGATTGTTCTCCGGCAGTGGCCAAGCTATACGTCCACAGTATGTACAGGAGGTGGTGGACTATATGAACAAACCCTCATCATCGGCATCATCTGCAACTACAGTGACCCAGGCAGAGAAAAGTGGTCAGTCTTCTGCAGTTACATTTGGAAGGATTGGGAAACAGAGATTTCGGGCACAAGAGTTTTGTTAAAAAGATTTCTTTTATTCAACACAAAACTAAATATTTTAAAATCATAGAAAAATACAGGCAAATAATTGTGTATTAAGGACACAGTGAGACCACACAACAATGGTGGAGGTTCCCCATCCGGTGAGGACTGTGCGGAAGCTGGGAACAGCGTGGCAAGGGCCGACATACAAGCAGAGGAGACACGCTCCCTACATTTAAGCTCTGGTCCTTCCTAAGTTTGATATGAGACATGGAGTGACTACCCTCACTACTATGTCACTATACATTGCCTTTTTTGAGCTTCCCAAAACGCACAGTCCTCCTCGTTAAAGAATTCTCTATGGAAATTGAGATATGTGCCTGATTACTATATGTACAGACAAAAGAAATGATATGCTCCAGATGAAGCTTTTTTGTCTAAGAAAGCGAAACATGTCGAGCAAAGGTCATATATTACATGGTGAATGTTAACTTATACTTTCAGTCGACCCCGCTGACCGGCACCATACTGTTTGGGTGTCCGTCGGCGGTTCTTCTGATATCAAACAATACGTTTCCAAGGATTATATGACTACTAATGATCTTGTACTTTGAACTGTATGTAAATCGACTTTTATAAGTTCTATGCACTGAGATATTGTATAACATAGACCATTGTTGTGTGGTCTCACTGTGTCCTTAATACACAATTATTTGCCTGTATTTTTCTATGATTTTAAAATATTTAGTTTTGTGTTGAATAAAAGAAATCTTTTTAACAAAACTCTTGTGCCCGAAATCTCTGTTTCCCAATCCTTCCAAATGTAATTGATCAATTGAGGATAGGGGCACACCCTAAATTGGATACGTCATGGCCAAGATGGCTGCTATCTGTGGACACATGACTTGCAAAATAAGTCTTCTGCAGTTGTCAGAACAAATACAGATGAGTCCATGTCCACCTCATGTCCTCCCTTAGACCCAATTTCAGACATGGCAGAGGAGTCAGCTGAGCTGTTTGACCACAGTGTCGGCCATCTACTCCAGCCTGATGCTCAGTCCTTTATGGAGTCTGATGTTGGGTCTGAGTTTGAGGAGGAGGCAGAGCAAACAAGAGGGGAGAGCAGACGGCCCGCTCCATCTAAGGCCGCACCTGTTGTCTCCCAGGCCAGGCCTGATGCTCAGTCTTTGATAGAATCAGATGTTGGGTCTGAGGTTGAGGAGGAGGCAGAGCAAACAAGAGGGGAGAGCAGACGGCCCGCTCCATCTAAGGCCGCACCTGTTGTCTCCCAGGCCAGGCCTGATGCTCAGTCTTTGATGGAGTCAGATGTTGGGTCTGAGGTTGAGGAGGAGGCAGAGCAAGCAAGAGGGTAGAGCAGACGGCCTACTCCATCTAAGGCCGCACCTGTTGTCTCCCGGGCCACTATACACACCTCATCTTGCTGGGCCTTTTTTGAGACATCCCATGCAGATAAAACAGTTGCGATCTGCAAGATTTGTAAGAAGGGTATAAAACGTGGCAAAAATGTCAACCACCTGGGTACAAGCTGCCTAAACAGGCATTTGACAACCCACCACTCGGCCCGTTGGCAGGAGCATTTAAAGAACCCACAAAAGGGCCAAAGATCGGTCAGTCGGCCTCCTAGTTCTCCTCGCGCTCCTCCTCATGCTCCATCTGCTACACCTGCTCCACCTGCACATCAGTCTGTTCCTGGCCCTGCTATAGTCACTCGTCACCTGTTGGCAGCCTCCACTGGCAGGGATGATGATATAGCAGGCAGTGTCGCATCTACCTCCAGCACACCACCAGCTGTAACATCTAGACGCCAAATTTCGATTCCACACATGCTGGAACGAAAAAAAATGTATACTCCCCGCCACCCACATGCCCAGCGTCTAAACAGTAGTTTGGCTAAACTACTGGCTCTGCAACTATTACCATTTAACCTGGTAGAGTCTGCTCCCTTCCGTGACTTCGCAAAATGTGCAGTTCCACAGTGGCAGGTGCCAAGTCGGCATTACTTTTCCCGTAAGGCCCTGCCATCCCTATACCAACATGTGGAAGGCAATGTAGTGTCGTCCCTGGCCAAGTCAGTCAGCCGTAAGATACACTTGACGGCTGACACTTGGTCAAGCAAACATGGGCAGGGACGGTACATTTCTGTCACTGCTCACTGGGTGACACTGCTTGCCAGTGGAAGGGATTGTAGCCAGGGCTCGGTGCTGCAGCCAGTGTTGCCCCCACGTCTGCAAACAGCTGGTGGTGTCGCTGATCCGGGTAGATCGATCACTTCTACCCCCTCCTGCTCCTCCTCCTCTACCTCCTCCATGCCCTCCTCTGCAGAATGGTCCTTTGAATATGATGAGGTACCACGTAAATGTTCAAAGGGCTATTCTATGTCTCAGGCCAAAAGGTGTCACGCAGTGCTGCAGCTTGTGTGTCTAGGGGACAGGCAGCACACTGCCCCTCAGATTCTTGGGGCTCTGCAGGCACAGGCCCAGAGGTGGTTGACACCACGCCAGCTGCAGCCAGGGATGGTGGTTACTGATAATGGGTCAAACCTCCTGGCCGCCCTTCGTCAGGGAAAGTTAACCCATGTGCCATGCCTGGCGCATGTCCTGAATCTCGTGGTACAGCGGTTTTTGAACTCGTACCCGGGAATGCAGGATGTGCTAAGGATGGCAAGAAGGGTGTGCAGTCACTTCAGGCGGTCGTACAGTGCCACTGCACGTTTGGCCGAAGTGCAGCGCGAGTTTCACCTGCCGGTACACCGCCTCATCTGTGACATGCCCACCCGCTGGAACTCCACCTTGGCTATGCTGCAGCGCCTGTACACGCAGCAGAGGGCCCTCAATGAATACCTATGCGAGTACGGCACCAGCACTGGCTCTGCGCGCCTGGGCTTCTTTTCACCACGGCAGTGGCTTTTGATTAAGGATGCATGCGCTGTCCTCTCGCCATTTGAGGAGGCCACAAGGATGGTCAGCCGGGACAGCGCATGCATCAGTGACACCCTACCGGTACTGTTTTTGTTGGAGCACACTCTGCGTGGCATTATGGACAGGGCACTGGAGGCAGAGCAGCAGGAGGAAGAGGAGGACTTCCTTGCCTCTCAAGGCCCCCTTTATCCTGAGAATCCTGACCCCATTATGCCTAGCTCCCAGAGGCCCGAGCAGGATCCAGGGGTGGAAGAGGAGGAGGAGGACGATTCTGCGGGAACTTTTGCAGGGTTTGAGGAGGAGGAGGAGGAAGACATGCGGCAATCTGCAAGGCCTAGTTTGACTCCCTCGGGACACTTTGGAGTAGTACGTGGCTGGGAGGAGGAGGAGCCCGTTGAAGATAATGTCGTTATGAGTGACCCCGAGGAGTCAGCTTCTCAGGCCTTCACTAATTTGCGACGCATGGGAAACATCATGCTCCAGAGCCTGCGAAAGGACCCCAGAATCAAGGCCATTAAAGAGACAAACCACTATTGGTTGGCCACCCTACTTGACCCCCGGTACAAGTGTAAAGTCTCGGAGCTTTTCCCATCCACCCAGAGAGTCCACAGGATCAAATCCCTTGAGGACAGTCTCAAGAGGAATCTGGTGAACATGTTCCCCGACTCCCGTAGGGTGCAGGGGCGGGGACAACCTACCATGGATTCTACTGGTGGTCACGAGAGGAGCGTTGGAGAAGGCGTGCGGTTGACGGATGCCTTTCGGTCTTTTTTTAGTCCTCACCGCCCAGGCCTCTCAGCTGCCACATCGCATCGACACCGTCTGCATCACATGGTGGACGATTACGTGAGGGCACAAAGTGACACAGAGGGCTTTTCATGTGACGAATCCGATCCACTGGCATACTGGGTCTTAAGATTAGACCACTGGCCAGAACTGGCCCAGTATGCCATGGAGTTGTTGGCCTGCCCTGCTTCCAGTGTCCTATCGGAACGGGCATTCAGCGCAGCAGGAGGATTCGTCACAGACCATCGAACTAGACTCTCCACCGACTCAGTCGACCGTTTGACATTCATTAAGATGAATCAGTCGTGGATATCAAGCTTTGATGCACCTGATGCAGACCTTGTAGACTAGGCTATCGTTGTGATGTGGCAGTTGAGCCTCAGTTTAAGCCTGGACCATGGTGCCACCCTCAAACCCTCCTCTCATTCTCTTTACGTTCACAGAACCTCATTTTGGTTATGACAAAAACGACAATGTTTGCGCACCTGTTCCACAGGTGCACACCTTTACAATTTTTGGGCCTCCTTCAACACCAGCTCTTTGGGGTTAAGGTGGGGAGGCTATGCTAAAACAAAAACGACAATGTTTGCGCACCTGTTCCACAGGTGCACACCTTTACAATTTTTGGGCCTCCTTCAACACCAGCTCTTTGGGGTTAAGGTGGGGAGGCTATGCTAAAACAAAAACGACAATGTTTGCGCACCTGTTCCACAGGTGCACACCTTTACAATTTTTGGGCCTCCTTCAACACCAGCTCTTTGGGGTTAAGGTGGGGAGGCTATGCTAAAACAAAAACGACAATGTTTGCGCACCTGTTCCACAGGTGCACACCTTTACAATTTTTGGGCCTCCTTTAACACCAGCTCTTTGGGGTTAAGGTGGGGAGGCTATGCTAAAACAAAAACTACAATGTTTGCGCACCTGTTCCACAGGTGCACACCTTTACAATTTTTGGGCCTCCTTCAACACCAGCTCTTTGGGGTTAAGGTGGGGAGGCTATGCTAAAACAAAAACTACAATGTTTGCGCACCTGTTCCACAGGTGCACACCTTTACAATTTTTGGGCCTCCTTCAACGCCAGCTCTTTGGGGTTAAGGTGGGGAGGCTATGCTAAAACAAAAACTACAATGTTTGCGCACCTGTTCCACAGGTGCACACCTTTACAATTTTTGGGCCTCCTTCAACACCAGCTCTTTGGGGTTAAGGTGGGGAGGCTATGCTAAAACAAAAACTACAATGTTTGCGCACCTGTTCCACAGGTGCACACCTTTACAATTTTTGGGCCTCCTTCAACGCCAGCTCTTTGGGGTTAAGGTGGGGAGGCTATGCTAAAACAAAAACTACAATGTTTGCGCACCTGTTCCACAGGTGCACACCTTTACAATTTTTGGGCCTCCTTCAACACCAGCTCTTTGGGGTTAAGGTGGGGAGGCTATGCTAAAACAAAAACGACAATGTTTGCGCACCTGTTCCACAGGTGCACACCTTTACAATTTTTGGGCCTCCTTCAACACCAGCTCTTTGGGGTTAAGGTGGGGAGGCTATGCTAAAACAAAAACGACAATGTTTGCGCACCTGTTCCACAGGTGCACACCTTTACAATTTTTGGGCCTCCTTCAACGCCAGCTCTTTGGGGTTAAGGTGGGGAGGCTATGCTAAAACAAAAACTACAATGTTTGCGCACCTGTTCCACAGGTGCACACCTTTACAATTTTTGGGCCTCCTTCAACACCAGCTCTTTGGGGTTAAGGTGGGGAGGCTACGCTAAACAAAAACTACCATGTTTGCGAACCTGTTCCACAGGTGCACACCTTTACAATTTTTGGGCCTCCTTCAAAGCCAGCTCTTTGGGGTTATGGTGGGGAGGCTCCGCCAACACCAAAACTACCATGTTTGCGCACCTGTTCCACATGTGCACACCTTCATAATTTTTACGCCTTCTTCAACACCAGCTCTTTGGGCTTACAGTGGTATGGCTCCGCCAACACCCAAACAACAATTTTTGCGCACCTGTCACACAGATGCATATCATTGTAATTTTTTTCCTTACAAAGGCAATTATTGCTTTCATTACCAGCACTTTCATAGGGATATGGTGTCAAGGCATCGTCCGCACCACCAAATGCCCAATTTTTAAGCATCCTTTACTTCTATTCAAAGTCAAGAGACAACAGTATTCATCCAAAACATCTCTAATCTTGTTCACTATGCACTACATTGTGGCCCCTACCCCTAACCCTCAATGTATCCGTGCATATATGTCTGTTTCTTGTGAGATTTCAAGTTAAAGTGCACCAAACACCATTTTACATGAAATAAAGTGCAATTACATACATCTTTGGACTTCTTGAAACATTTGGTAATAAAAGCCCCATTGTGGAAATACACCCGTTAATTATATGCACATTTAAAGAGACAGCACCTTTTTCCAAAAAAACCTCTAATCTTGTTCCCAGTGCACTGCATTATGTCCCCATCATACACATTGGCTGAGCCGTTGATTAGGAGCAAAAGAAAGGTGCGGTTAAGCAAAAAAGTCATTTTTGAAGGTTTGGTATGCTGTAATTCTGGTTCTGGACATGCTACAGAGCTGAAACTTCACAGGTACACCTTTTAGAACCCCCAGACACTAAATCCAAAGAAATCTCTTTTTTTTTTTTTTTTTAATTTTTTCAATAATTGGCTATCTATCAAAAACGACAATTTTTAAGAACTTTTTTTTGTGTGATTAATAGTCCCTGGGGCATGACCCAGAACCCTAGGCACTTTTTAGGGGCATTTATTGGGTTTTAGGGCTTAAAAATGGTGTTTTTTGATTACAGAAGTTCGGGTCCCATTGATTTCAATGGGGTTCTGAAATCCGAACCGAACTTTCGTGAAGTTCGGGTGTTCTGGTCGAACCGAACTTTTCAAAAGTTCGATCATCCCTACTTAGTAGTAATCCTGTTCTGGTCCCACTGTTATGTTAAGCAAACAGAAAGGTAAGGGTTAGTGATTGAAGTTGTCAATCCCCCTAGGAGGACATGTGAACACTCACCCTTCTTTTTGTAGACTAGGGGACAGACGTTTATCTTGTGATCCGGGGATGCACAGTACAAGCAGAGATTACCAGATCGTCTTCTGGCTCTTTCCATAGTTGATAGAGGTGGGCGTATGGTTCCTACCTCCATAGGAACGGGGTCAACAGCCGAAATCCGAGAAGAACTGGATAATGGCATTCCCATTTTCTCAGCCTTTCTTTCTCGTAGTCTTCTATCTATGGTGATACTGAGTTGTATCAATGCATCCATGGTTTTTGGCAGATCCGCTCGGGCAAACTCGTCTTTAACGGCCTCTAATAGGCCAAGCCTAAATTGGGATTTCAGAGATGCATCATTCCATTCTGAATCAAGGGTCCATCTCTTGAATTCTGCGACAAAGTCTTCTACAGGTCTCCCACCTTGTTTCAAGGATCTTAATTGAAGATCGGCAGTACTCTGCCTATTGGGATCATCATATAGGCTAGTGAGTTCTGCTAGGAACAAGGCATAGGAGTTGAGAAGCTGGTCGCTTTTCTCAAAAAGAGAGTCTGCCCAGGCCCGAGGATCGCCTGTTAGGTAAGAAATAATAGTACAAACCTTAATGTGATCAGTAAGGTAGGTACGGGGTTTTAGCAAGAAAAGTAACTCACATGCGTTTTTAAATTCGCGAAATTTTTTGCGATCGCCTGTAAATACCAAAGGAGGATTTATTTTGGGTTCAGGGGACTGAGCAGTGGTAAGTTGTGTCAGTCTAATTACCTGCTGCGACAGAGCCTGATTGTCTTCTTTTAATTCAGCAAGTGCGTGTATTAACGCAGGTACTTGCTGTTTTAATTGTGTCATCTGAGTGGTTATTTCTGCTGAATCCATTTGTGGTTCGTTCAATCTGTAACACTCCTGCGTTTTATGTATGATGTGGATTTTCAGCTGCAGAAATATTCCACTTCAGTAGTCATGTAGAGAAACGCTGAGACACCAACCCCAACTCTCAATGACTCATCATGTGTGGATGATCTCAATTCAGCAAGTAAATACACACACTCAATAAGATGTTTCCTAGAGTGACTTATGTATATAGTAACACAGTGATGATAGGCTGAAGAGACAGGTTGGGTAGAGATGGTAGATGACAGACACTTGAAAGGAAATGTTCTTGAAAGTAAGATAGTAGCAGATGGGATGCAGATAGGTTTAGCAATCATGTATGGTAGCAGATGACAGAGTAGCAGGTGGACATACAAGAGAGATCAACCCAGTGCAAGAACAGGTGGTAGTAGGCTCAAGAGCTAGCAATCTTAGATAATGCAGATGTAGTAATAGTCCTTAGTATGCAGAGCTAGATAGTGTAAGCTTTAGTATGAAAGTTATAGAGGTTTCCCCTGTGGGGTACTTATCACTAATAGCAATGTAGCAGAGGAGAGGTTCGGCAAGAGCGGATGATCCGGTAGCGGGATACAGGGATCAGCGCAGCGTGGTTCCGACAGCGAGGTATGCTTGCAAGCATGAGAGCTTCAAGACAGGTTAGCATCAAGGCACAAAGCAGTTTGAACGAACGCATGTGAGTGAGAGCCGGCGATCTAAATAGCCATCCAGTCCGGCGCTCAGTGATGACAGCATCAGTCTTAAAGGTGTATGCGCACCTTACCAAAAGAGAATGGTGGGGCGCATACACTTATGAAAGAGTAATTAGGGTACCCAAAGGTACCAGAACATTACAAAAAGTCAGGTGTGCCTGTTGTGAAATTTGAAGATAAATGTCTCCACATTGCCTATAGATAAATATGTAGTAGATACATAAGTTTGTGTTTTTCTGAATATTCAAAATGCGTAAATACTTTAGTATACTGTACATAGTTCTGTGACAAGCTTAGTTTATAGACAGCCATTTTATATATTTTATAAGTGCAGTGTTTGTCAACCTTTTTTCTGTGAAAGCACTCTTTAAAATTCTGCACAGTTTTGAGACACCCCATTCTAAAACGTAAAAAACAAAACTAATACTTTTAGATATTGCATCAGCATCCACACCCTAAGACTCCCAACATTAGAGGTGATTTATTCTTCCAAAGCAAGTAAACCTTTGCTCCCTGGTACTTACTAGCATTCCAATGTTTCTCTTCTCCCTCAGTTTCTCTCCCCCACTCAGCTAATGTGACCCCAGTGCTGATAGACAGGGACAAGGGAAGGGCAAACAAGGTTGCTTGCAGGGCCCCAATGTCCTTCTTATAGACAGATAACATCATTGGATGATATGACGCCAATGGTTAGAAGGTTTTAATGTAATGGTACACAATGAAAACCTGTGGCCTTGTGTAATAAAAAGGCAGGCTTCATCCACTCGTTGGTTTGTATACAATTCATTTGTGCAATTTTTAGGCATTTTGCCAAGGCACCCCTGAAGAAACTTGAAGGCACCCTGGTTGAAAAAGGCTGAGTTAAAAGGCTTGCTTAGAGTTCCAGTAAATTATGTTATAAACATTCTTGTGAAATATACTCTTTGTCCACCCCTGTGGAATGTACTTCTCCTTTTGTGAGTATGTACTGTATCTATTAGCAGTACTAATTAATTGTGCCAATTGTTGCAATTCCTGTACCCAAGGCTATTCTACATGTACCTGTTTATGCCATATTAAAGAAACTTACAACCTGTTTTTAATAATCCCTTCAGGGTAAAACAAATCTAACTGCTACAATTTTGCAATTTTGACATGCGTTAGTAAAACTGTACATATCACCACAATTACTTTGTGCATCCAGATGAATTATACCTTTTTTCCAGGACAAATTGGGCTTTTATTTGGTAGTAAATGGTTATAGATATCTCCAGATATTTGTTTTTTTTATTAACAAAGGAAACCTGGCCCAAAATAGTAAAAAAAAAAAATTTTAAATTTAGCTGTAAATTTCCTATTACTACCATACCAGTAACAAGAAATATTTAGAGCAGAGACAAAAAGCAATATAACAAATTAATGAAGTTTCCCAGCTGAACGCTCCAAGGACACAAAACACAACCCCTCAATAAAAATATATAACAAAAATTAGTGCAGTGCAAAATTAAAAAATTATTAAAAAACAATAAAATCAGTCCATGGAAGCAATATATCGTGGGATGTCAACCACTGTGGGAGAAAACGTGTCCAATAAAGACAAACAAGTGTTGAGAGCGATTACAGCCCGTGCAACATAGACAATAGCGGCCTCTAACCTCCCTAATTCGACCTGAAAGGTCAGCTAGCAATTTTCCACATCAAGGGGGTAGTTTCTCCAGCAGTCAGCCCACGATACAAATGTCAGTAGCTCCACATGGCAAGTATATGTGAATGAGAACAAAACATTCTAGTGCTCTCCATAACCAAAGTTTTATTATAAAAAGGAGTAAAAACCACTTAAAAGTAAAGCACTTTCACCAAGTGCATGTGTATAGATGTTTTCTGTGTACAGAAAAACAAACCATAAAGAAGGCCGCAGGTGACGTCATACGTTGCTCCTCCCCCATACACATTGCATTTGTAGGTGGGACTACGTCAGCATACAGGGGGCAGAGCAACGTATGTCGTCACCTGTGGTCATCTTTATGGTTTTGTTTATCTGTATACAGAAAACTTGGAATCAGGTGATCCAAGTCCCGATTGTTTGTACAGGGCCCCGGTCTCTGTGTTGGGAGCGCGCTGTGTGGCACTCTCTGAGCACGAAAAAAAAAATTTCTGTGAGGCTGCATATATGTGTTACATTGGCGGGAAGGGGTTAAACAGTCAGTCTACAATGAAATTGGCTGATTCTGTGTGCATACATTTGCTGTTTCTTATGTATGACTTCTGCCAAGTCAATTTGGCTAGCCAGCTGCCAGGAGTGAATACTGAATTATCAGGACAGCCGTAAGAAGCTCATCCACTATCTCTGCACAGACATTTAAGGTGCCAGGTAAGCCAACTTTCTTTGCTTACTCTTGTCTCTGCTTTGAGCCTGTTGTTGTGTCAATCTGCTGAACGGTACTAATAGGTTTTACTTTCAGACCTAATTCTTACATACTTTAAATCCATTTCTGTGATTCTGATCATTTTACATAATTTCCCAAAATTCTTGTAGATAGAGTAATGTGTTGTCATTTAAAGACCTTTAGGCAGAGCTAGGCATTGCTATTCACTGTTAGGGCTATCAACGATGCCACCATCTAAGAAGCTACAGCAGCAGCAGAGGGAAACATTGCAACAATTTCACTGCAGAAAGAAAAGTATTGTCCCACTATCCTTCGTGCTTATCCTTCGGTTCGACTAGCAGGATCAATATATTTACAAAATGTCCCAAGGGGTACTTAGAAAAATCAAAAGTCAGAAGGTACATTTATATATACACACACATGTGATTTTTTTTTTTTCTGACTATAGTTCTCCTTTAGTTATGGGTGAATATGTGATTAATGTGATCTATGTGACATTTGTTGTGTAATAAACAACATGAAAAGTACAGCAAACACTGTTTTTGGTGTTCATACCTCTGGCCTGTAGATGCCACTATTTGCAGTTTTTATATATACAGTAGACAATGTGTGAAATTCCCAATTTCACCTTAGCATTGGGGTTGATTTACTAAAATTGAGTTCCAGCCGCCATTCTCCATTTGTGGTTTGGCAGCATAAGATGTAAATTGTAAATACTTTATTCTTGAGGATCATTGTTGTTTTATAATATTTTAGTTCAGTTTTTAACCACTTGCTGACCGGTCACGTTGACCGTACTGCGGCAAAGTGGCTCGTTGTCGTCCAGCGACGTAGACCTATGTCGCTGGACTCCTCCCCTTGTGGGCGCCACCGGAGGCTCGCTCCCGCTGTATTCAGTCACAGTGGGAGTCGGGCCAGGGGAAGAGAGGCGGTGATCACCGCTGCTCTTCCCCGATCGTCGGGGATCGAGTGTGGAAATCCGCCCGCTTGTGTAAACAAAGCGGGCGGATCTCCTAAGTGACAGGCAGGGACAGATTGCAGGATTCAGCATAGCTGAACCTGCGATCTGTGCCTGTGTCGCACAGTCCCCTCCCCCCACACACGTTAGTAAGCACCAGGCATACATTAACCCCTTGATTACCAATAAAAGTTAACCCCTTCCTGAGTGCCTACGACTTCTTCGCAGTCGGAACAATTCCCTCCCCCCCCTCCCTATCCCCCCCCCCCTCACTCCCTCCCTTCCCCCCCCTCTTGTTATTGTTCATTATGTAACCTGTTTATTTGGGTACAGTTTGCCTTATGTGCCTTATCTTACCATTTCTGTATGTTAAATTTTTTTAAATAAAAAATATTATTAAAAAAAAAAAAAAAAGTTAACCCCTTCCCTGCCAGTGTCATTTTTACAGTAACAGTGCATATTTATAGCACTGATTACTGTAGTAATGTCACTGGTGCCTCCAAAAGTGTCAAAAATGTCAGTCTAGGGTCCGATCTGTCCGCCGCAATGTCGCAGTCCTGCAAAAAAAAAATCGCAGATCGCCACCACATAAATTTCCCGTAGTTAGTAGCTGCGATAACTTTTGCGCAAACCAATCAAAATGCGCTTATTGCAATTTTTTTTACCAAAAATATGTAGCAGAAAACAAATTGGCCTAAAATGTTAAAAAATGTTGATTTTTACATTTTTTTGGGGGGGGGGGAATTTCATATAAAAAATGTGAAAAATATTGTTATTTTTTCAAAATTGTCACTTTTTTTTTTGTTTATAGCGCAAAAAGTAAAAATCGCACAGGTTATCAAATACCAACAAAAGAAAGCTCTATTTGTGGGGAAAAAAGGACATAAATTTAATTTGGTTACAGCATCGCACGACCGCGCAATTGTCTGTTAAAGTAACGCAGTGCCGAATCGCAAAATATGGCCTGGTCAGGAATGGGGTAAAATCTTCCGGTCTTAAAGCGGTTAAAAATACGCTCATTGAGAATTTTTTTTCTCAGAGACATGTAGCTAAATACATTTTGGTCTAAATATATGAAAAAAATTTAATATATTGGATATTTTTTAACTGTCAAAGTAGAAAAATATTGTTATTTTTTTTTTAAATTGTCGCATTTTTTTATTAATATCGCAAAAAATAAAAATTGCAGAGGTGATCAAATACCACCAAAATAAAGCTCTGTTTGTGGGAAAAAAAAGGACATAAATTCCGTTTGGGTACGGCGTTGCATGAACGCGCAATTGTCAGTTAAATTCATACAGTGCCGAATCGCAAAAAGTGGCCTGGACGTAAGACAGCAAAATCCTCTGGTGGTAAAGTGGTTAAACTAATACTATGCTTTGAGCATTTTCTCTTTGGCACTGGTAAATCAATTTTTGGTTAGATGAGAGAGAACAGTTCCTCTGCTGGCCCTTTAAATGGATGGAAAGATTATCCATATCCAACGAATACTGCATGCATCCCTAAGAGGAGGATCAGCGAGTAATGAACGTGTTTTGCTGTTTTATATGTTAGACAGCAACAGACTCTGATGAGTTTGCACTTCGTATATTTGGTAGAGGCAAGGCACCGGGGCGAAAAAACCTTATATTGTTGATCACTTTGGCTTTCAGACGGACTATATATTTCTCACAAGGACTCTTTATGCACTTCTCTGTGGTTCATTTATATTATTATCTTAAAGTATATTTTATGCACATTTGTTATACAAAATATATATTAGGTGCATAAACAATCCATGCACCTTATAGAGATTCACCCATTTATGTATTTAATTAATTTTTGGAGCTGCATTTTTTCTTTATATACTTCCTGATGCAGACTGACAGCAAGGCAATGTTTTAAAATTAGGCAGCTAAAAAGTCAACTCACACAAGTAAACTTTAAACTTTTCCTCGTTATATATAGAAAGGTTCCTATAAGACAAGGCTTTTCAGTGTACTGGAGATTACAGGAAACCACAAAAGCCTTTTTAAGTATTATCAAGCAGGAAATAGATGCATAAACAATATTAAAAGTTATAGCTGGCAGATTGTTGCAACTACGATGAATGGCTGACATCATTGTCTATGAACACAGTCTAATATTACTGCCATAACCACACAGACAGACATCCATTACAATTATTTTTACTTATCTATCTGTGTAATTGTAATTAAATTAACTTGTGCAAATTGTATGTCCCATTTTATTATTCTGAAATCAGCTGAAATGCGAAATTCTGAAAGTTTCATTATCTGGAATTGTTGCCACAATTTGAGGTCAGAACTGAATGACTGTTTCTGGGTAATTAGCTTTAAAGTGGAAAAACTGTAATTATGTTGAGTAATTAGTTCCTATTTAATTAAATGAGTTCTGTAACTATGTACAAGCAACCAAATATAAGCATGCACTGCATCCAAAAAATGTAGAAAAGGCATTGTCAGTATCTAACCTATTGAGGCAATATCCAGAAATAAATTCTCTTTTTACTGCTTTGCTATGATATGGAAAAACTGAATTTCAAAGGACACTGAGACACTTTCATTTTGCTCCTAGATGAATTGGGGTTAGAATTATATAAAAAGGAGTTATATGTTCTCAAACCAAAGTTTAGTTAATATTCTCTGGTTCTGCAGGCCCGAATATCACACAAAAATCACAATGTTCAAGAAACTCAAATCCTACACTTTAAAACATATAAAAATAATATTTGACCCTCTGGATTCTTAGCACATTTGAAGAAGAAAGGTTCAGCTTTATGATGGCTAAAAACATTGCTGGAAAGCTTCATAAGAAACTTTCAAATGGCAAATATCGTGGTGTAATTAACTCCTATGAACAAAATATTAAACAATACAACTCAATATCACCTTTTTATTAAAAACACCCACCTTACATGTTTTCAAACAAAATTTTAAGCATTAAAATATTTTCTGTATAAATTGTAAAAATGCTTAGATTGGTACAGTGACAGAAAGGGATTCTTAAATATCAGGCTTTGAACTATCTACCCCAATGCCATGTACCTAGTAGAGGAAGTAGTAACCACTGGTGCCCTGCTTTAGACTATACAGTTTCCAGTTGAAACCACCAAGTCCTTCTTAATGAGCCTTGTAGTGTATGTGCTCACTGCACATGTTCCAACCCAACCATCTGGGACTCTGGTGAAGACCTAGAACGTCCAAAACATGCACCTATTCTGGCCAGTCTTCATGGATCCTTCCTTATTGGTCTAGTTTCCCATTCCCAGCTTTGCCCCTTTCTTAAAGTGAACCAGTGTTCCAGCAAGCAGTCCAGCAACTATCTGATGGCATACAGCACATGTGATCTGTGTCAGGCCCTGTCCTTCCAACTCCCCACATAGGGTGGCAAAACCTGAAACAGACAATATGTAATGGCAGCCTAAGTTGTCAGCTGTTTGCTAACATTAGTCGTTACATTAGTTTCTTTTTTCAGAACGTAGGTTTCCTTTTTATGGTGGTACAGCAGGGCAAGTAACGGTGCAATTGATGACTGAATGGAAATAAATCTAAGAAAATACTGGCCTGTTATTTTCTGGGCTTAAAGGGTAACTCCACTTTTGTGGAAAAAAAAATATAGCAAGTAAAAAAAAATAATATACCTCCGGGTACTTCAATTTCCTCCCACACTCCAAATACATGTTGGTCGGTTCATTGGCTCCTGTCTAAATTGGCCCTAGTATGTGTATGTATGAGTGTGAGGGACCTTAGATTGCAAGCTCCTTGAGGGCATGGACTGATGTGAATGTACAAGATACAGTCAGGTCCATAAATATTGGGACATTGACACAATTCTAATCTTTTTGGCTCTATACACCACCACAATAGATTTGAAATGAAACAAACATGATGTGCTTTAACTGCAGACTTTCAGCTTTAAATTGGGGGTATTTACATCCAAATCAGATGAACGGTGTAGGAAATACAACAGTTTGTATATGTGCCTCCCACTTTTTAAGGGACCAAAAGTAATGGGACAGATTAACAATCATAAATCAAACTTTCACTTTTTAATACTTCGTTGCAAATCCTTTGCAGTCAATTACAGCCTAAAGTCTGGAACGCATTGACATTACCAGACGTTGGTTTTTTTTCCCTGGTGATGCTCTGCCAGGACTCTACTGCAACTGTCTTCAGTTCCTGCTTGTTCTTGGGGCATTTTCTCCTCAGTTTTGTCTTCAGCAAGTGAAATGCATTCTCAATCGGATTCAGGTCAGGTAAATGACTTGGCCATTGCATAACATTCCACTTATTTCCCTTAAAAAACTCTTTGGTTGCTTTCGAAGTATGCTTCGGGTCACTGTCCATCTGCACTGTGAAGCGCCATCCAATGAGTTCTGAAGCATTTGGCTGAATATGAGCAGATAATATTGCCCGAAACACTTCAGAATTCATCCTGCTGCTTTTGTCAGCAGTCACATCATCAATAAATACAAGAGAACCAGTTTCATTGGCAGCCATACATGCCCATGACATGACACTACCACCACCATGCTTCACTAATGAGGTGGTTTGCTTTGGATCATGAGCAGTTCCTTTCCTTCTCCATACTCTTCTCTTCCCATCCCTCTGGTACAAGTTGATCTTGGTCTCATCTGTCCATAGGATGTTGTTCCAGAACTGTGAAGGCTTTTTTAGATGTTGTTTGGCAAACTCTAATCTGGCCTTCCTGTTTTTGAGGCTCACCAATGGTTTACATCTTGTGGTGAACCCTCTGTATTTACTATGGTGAAGTCTTCTCTTGATTGTTGACTTTGACACAGACACACCTACCTCCTGGAGAGTGTTCTTGATCTGGCCAACTGTTGTGAAGGGTTTTTTCTTCACCAGGGAAAGAATTCTTCGGTCATCTACCACAGTTGTTTTCTGTGGTCTTCCGGGTCTTTTGGTGTTGCTGAGCTCACCGGTGTGTTCTTTCTTTTTAAGGATGTTCCAAACAGTGGATTTGGCCACACCTAATGTTTTTGCTATCTCTCTGTTGGGTTTGTTTTGTTTTTTTCAGTCTAATGATGGCTTGCTTCACTGATAATGACAGCTCTTTGGATCTCATATTGAGAGTTGACAGCAACAGATTCCAAATGCAAATAGCACACTTGAAATTAACTCTGGACCTTTTATCTGCTTCTTTTAAATGGGATAATGAGGGAATAACACACACCTGGCCATGGAACAGCTGAGCAGCCAATTGTCCCATTACTTTTGGTCCCTTAAAAAGTGTGAGGCACATATATACTAACTGTTGTAATTCCTACACCTTTCAACTGATTTTGATGTAAATACCCTCAAATTAAAGCTGAAAGTCTGCAGTTAAAGCACATCTTGTTTGTTTCATTTCAAATCCAGAATTGTGTTGATGTCCCAATATTTATGGACCTGACTGTATATGCGTAAGGCGCTGTGCAAATTGACTGCCCTATATAAGTACCAGTAATAAAAAAAAAAATATATATATATATATATATATACAATTGCTACACAAGCCAAATTGTAATTTAACCACTTTAATACAGGGCACTTCCCTCCCTTCCCGCCCAGGCCAATTTTCCCCTTTTAGCGCTGTTGCATTTTGAATGACAATTGCGCGGTCATGCAACACTGTACCTACACCAAATTTATGTCATTTTCCCCCCACAAATAGAGCTTTCTTTCGGTGGTATTTGATCATCTGTGCGATTTTTACTTTTTGCTAAACAAATAAAAAAAGACCGAAAAGTTTAAAAAAAAAAAAAAAAATTTTGTTTATGTTATACAATTTTGTAAATAAATAATTTTTTTCCTGCACTGATGAGCACTGATGAGACTGCACTGACAGGCACTGATGAGGAGGCACTGATGGGGTGGCACTGATGGGGTGGCACTGATGGGGTGGCACTGATAGGCGGCACTGATAGGCGGCACTGATATGCGGCACTGATAGGCACTGATATGTGGCACTGATAGGTAGCACTGATATGCAGCATTGGTGGGCACTGATAGGCGGCACTGCTGGGCACTGATAGGCGGCATTGATGGGCACTGATAGGTGGCACTGACGGGCACTGATAGGTGGCACTGACGGGCACTAATGGGCACTGATAGGCGGCACTGGTGGGCACTGATGGGCACTGATGGGCGGCACTGATCGGCACTGACGGGCGGCACTGATGGGCACTAATGGGCACTGATAGGCGGCACCGGTGGGCAATAATGGGCACTGGTGGGCGACACTTAAGGATGGCAATGATGGGCACTTGTGGGCAGCACTGATAGGGAGGGCACTGGTGGGCAGCACTGATGGGGTGGGCAATGGGGGGCTCCCTGAGCCCTGATTGCCATCCCTGGTGGCCATAGTGGGCATCCCTGGGGTCATAGTGGGCATCCCTGGGGTCATAGTGGGCATCCCTGGTGGATCTAGTGGCATCCCCCCCCCGAGGGTCTGCACTGGTAATCAATGATCTGATTACCAGTGCCGACCCCCCCCCCTGTCAGGGGAGCCGCCGATCGGCGCTCCTTTACTCGTGCCTGTCAGGCACGAACTAAGGAAAGCCGATCAACGGCTGTTCCTATTTACTATGTGACCAGCCGTGATTGGACACGGCTGATCACATGGTAAAGAGCCTCCGTCAGAGGCTCTTTACCGAGATCGGAGATGCAGGGTGTCAGACTGACACCTCGCATCACCGATCGCCGCTCTGCGCCCAGAGCGGTGTTATCCTGCCGCCGTCATATGACGTCCGGTCAGGATAACTCAACCACATTCCCGCCGTCATTTGCCTATAGGGCGGGCGGGAAGTGGTTAATATTCCTAAAGTTTAGGTTCACCTTTTTGGGCAGAATTTCACTTTTCATAATAAATAGAAGCACTTTCCAATGTAATTTCTGGCCCGGCTATCCCAATGTGCTTTTCTCATACTTTTTTTTTTTTGTAAAAATTCTTTTTATTAAAGTTTTCACACAAGCAAAACATACAAAAACAATGGACTAGCTCACCCCAACATGGGGGAGTCCCATACAAACAGCAAAACAGCAAAATCCCCTCCCCCCTCCCCCCACCCTGGCAACCCAACCCCTAAACTCAACCGGACTCCTTCTGAAAAAGTCAGGATTATGGGACCCGGAACGACTGAACCCCGGCGCTCCAACGCCCAGTCGTCCCCGCTCCCAGCCCACACATCAAGGAAACATCATTCAATTAGGTGGTCAGTATCAAGGCAGATTACAAATGGCATCTACAGCACCGTATCAGAAGACTCTACCCATGCCCTCCACACTTTCTCGAACTTCTTGGGGCACCCTCTGGACAAATACGTCGCTTTATAAAAGGGGCAGCACGGCATTTACCAGTCCCTTCCAGTACAACAAGGTAGGCGGGGCTACCTTCTTCCAGTGTAATAATATGGCCTTCTTGGCATAAAATAACAATATAGTCAGAAGGGTTCTATGTGCCACCGAGGGAACCACCTCCTCCACCAAACCCAATAGGCAGACGCTTGGGGTCAGCGGGACCGCAGTCATCAGCACCCCCCCTAAGCAGGCGGTAACTGCCGACCAGTAGCGCTGAATCAGCGGGCAATCCCAGAAAACATGGGATGCATCCGCCGGAGAGGCAGAGCATCGCCAGCATTCAGCGGAGGACGTGGGGTAAATTTAGCCAGTCGAGCAGGAGTGTAATATACTCTGTGAAGAAACTTAAACTGAATAAGTTTGTCCCTGGCAGGATTGAGATGTTTGAATGGTTCAACCCACATATCATCCCAGTCCTCCCCCTGGAGCCCAGGAATTTCAGTGGTCCAATGCTCCCTACACTTCACAATACTTGGTGGAGTCAGTTTGAATAAATCTTTGTACACAGAAGACAGGGTTTTGGTAAGCATCAATTCTAGGTCAGACGGTACCAGTTCAATCTTGGTGTCAGTGAATTGGCATTGAAAGGCATGACGTAGCTGTAGGTACCTGAAAAAATGGGTAGAGGGCAAGTCATGTCTTGTGCGTAGGTTGTCAAATGATAGCAACTCCCCCTCTGTCGTTATGTCCCCTAGCGTCTTCACCCCCACTGTAGCCCACACCATAGGGTCAGGTAAGCGGTAAAAATGAGGGAGTTTTGGATTCATCCAAAGGGGAGTAGATGGGGAGAGTCCAACATAGCTGGGGCAGGCCAGTCGTACAGTCTGGCTCCATGCCCTAATGGTAGCCCTCATGGATGCTGTCAACGGGAGGTCCGAGCCCACCCCCCCTGTGCAGAGCCAGACGGAGACTTTCATATGATCCCAGATGCGCTGCCTCTAGGACCGTAGAGTCCTCCTCATCCGCCCTCAGCCAGCGCCTCGCAACCACCATTTGCCCAGCCAGATAATATTTAAGCCAAGGCTCCTAGAGGGCCCGCAGGCCAATCCTGGGAACCCCGGGGGACCAGAGGAAGGAGCTAATAATGCCATCCAATCTGCTAAAAAACATTTTCGGAACCCATAGGGGAGAGTGGCGCAAAAAATATAGAACCACAGGGAGAAATTTCATTTTGAGGAGGGCTATTCTACCCAGTAGGGAAAGCGGAATCCTCTTCCACACCTGCACCAGGCGCTGGAGCCTAGGAAGGAGTGGGAGGAGATTCAGGTCGTAATAATCCTTCGGTTGTCTAGTCACCTGGACCCCCAAGTAAGTAAGGGTGTCAACCCAACCCGGGAAAGGGCCATCCCCAATTTGTGCACCAGTCACACCCGTCACAGATAGCATTGAGGACTTTCCCCAATTCACCCGGAGTCCCGAATACTTGCCAAATTCATCCAGGATCTGCAAGACAGCTTGCAAGAAGGGACCAGGATCATTAAGGAAAAGGAGCATGTCATCAGCGTATAACGCCACACACTCCTTTATAGAGCCTACCCTGACCGCCGCAAAACCCGGTGAGGAGCGCAAGGCAATGGCAACAGGTTCGATGGTAAGTGCAAAAAGGAAGGGTGACAGGGGGCAACCCTGACGGGTCCCCCTACCCACCCTAAAATACACAGAGGTCAACAGACCCAAGCGAATGGCCGTACGAGGAGAGGAATATAGCAATTTCACCCAAGTCTGGAAATTGGGGCCAAAACCCATTAGCGACAGGACAGTATGCATGTAGGCCCAGTCGACAGAGTCGAATGCCTTTTCTATATCAATAGAGACCACTACACGTTGCGAGGAGGCATCAATCGGGAGTTGGAGATGCGTGAACAAACGCCGAATATTAGTATCCACCGATTTCCCTGGCATAAAACCCGTCTGGTCGGGGTCAACCAAAGTATGTATGACTTTCGCCAGACGGTTCGCAAGAACCTTGGTCAGAACCTTCAGGTCAGCATTCAGTAGTGCAATGGGCCTGTAGGAGGAGCAGTCCTCAGGGTCTTTACCCGGTTTCGCGAGCAATACCATGTAGGCATCCATCATGGATGGCGGGAGAGCCCCCCCATCCAGACAGTGCTGAAACAGGACACTAAGGCGTGGGGCCAGCTGCTCCAAGAACTCCTTATAGAAGTCCGCAGGAAACCCATCAGGGCCTGGAGCGGTGGGAAGGAGGCAATGGCCCCCTCTACCTCTAGGGGAGTGATCGGAGCGTCCAGCGAGGCTCTATCGTCGTCAGTCAGGGTAGGGAGAGCAAGGTCGCGGAGGGTATTCTCCATGACAGCACTGTCATAGGCATGGATAGGGGCATACAAGGACTCAAAGTAATTCCTGAACTCCTCCAAAATATCCCTCGGATCCGTGAGCATTTCCCCCCTAGAACTCTTAATACGCGGGATGTTAATAGGGGCCCTCTGATCCTCCACCAACATAGCCAAGAATTTGCCATTCTTATCCCCTTGTGCAAATGCCGAAGCTCTGTAATGGGAAGCCTCAGTATGAGCAAGATCAGAGAGGTGGAGTGAAAGGAGACGTCTCGCCTCCAACAAGGAGGTGTAATTGGACTCGGATGGCGAAGCGGCATGGTCATGCGCCCTCTCCCTCTCCACCTCCTGCAAGGACCTAAGCTCCCCATTGTGATCCTTTCGGGCAGATTTAATAGACGAGATGCATTCCCCCCTGGCCACCGCCTTAAAGGCCTCCCAGACCACCGTAGGCTTGGCAGAGTCTGCATTGCTCGCCCAGTACGTCTGGACCGCCTGTACCAGGTGAGAGGTGACCTGATCTTGTTGAAGCCAGCCCGGAGACAGTCTCCAACCCCGCTCTCCAGCCCCAAACGGAGGTGCACTGTCAAGAGAAGCGGGTTGTGATCAGACACCCCCCCCGGCCAGGTAATCAGCAGCGGCCATGAGGGACTGAAAACAAGCACTACCAAAGGCCAGGTCTATCCTGGCTGCCGAACGGTGTGTAGTGGACAGGTGGGAGTACTCCTTTCTATCCGGATGCTTCCAACGCCATAGCTCAACAAGGTCCAGAGCAGCCGCCCAGGCAACAAGGTCCACCGAGGCCTGTCGGGTGGGGTTGGAAGTATCCAACGCCCCATCCAAGATTGCATTAAAATCACCCATTAATAACATAGGCAGGGAGGCATATGCAGAAAGCTTAGCAGGCAGGTCATACAGCATCTGAACAGGAGGAGGCACATAAACAGCGACCAAAACAAATTTGAATGAATACAATTCCAACACCACAGCCACATATCATCCCCCCGGGTCTGAGATCACCTGGTGGACGGAACATGGAATAGATTTACTGATAAGAACCGATACACCTCTGGCATAAGTGGAATACGTGGCATGAAACGCCTTTTGAATCCATGGTTTCTTTAGAGCGAGCACCAGGTTACCATCCAGGTGAGTCTCTTGCAGGAGGAGGACATGCGGCTTCGCCTGTTTTAAACACTGGAAGACACTGGCCCGTTTATATTTATTGTTCAGGCCTCTCACATTCCATGAGAGGAAGCGTATAGCATCAGCCATGGGCGGCTATAAAAAATGTCAGCAGGATTCCAAGAAATGAAAAGTTCCACCCGAGACAAAAATAAAGATGTGAACTGAGAGCAATTAGCAGCAAAATTATCCAAGACAACTGAGGCTGAAATAATAGAGGGTCGAGTTGCCAACAAACCATCCCCAATGCCCTTATGTCAGCAACCAAAAAACAAAAAAAAACTAGCAACAATCCAGCCGGTATGAGGCTTAAGCCCATAACTCCCCAACATCTGGAACTGTGGACGAGTGTCAAACGCGATCAAAGTTCGGCAGTCTCTTAGGTGATGACGAATGAAAAGACTCCAAAGGAGCCCCTGGAACCAACAGGGCAGCCAAGGGGCATATTAGGAAACAAATGGGGATTGTGATCACAGCAGAGAAAAGGCACAGGCCCACCGTACGGCTAACATGGAACCACAAGCACGATCCAGCTAGGGGAATAGACGATCAGACGAAGCGGCACCTCAGCGCAGACCATCCAGCCAGTCAGAAACCTCCTGTGGCGATTCGTAAAATTTAACCGCGCCATTGTACTGGATCCGGAGCCGACTGGGGTACAACATACTGTACTTGATCTCCTTATCCCTGAGTCGCTTGCGCACCTCAGTGAACGATCGACGTTTCCTTTGGGTTTCAGCCGAGAAGTCAGGGAAGAGCATAATCCGGGTATTTTCAAAGTGCAGATCCTGGTGTTTCCTGGCCTCCGATAACAGCATGTCCCGGTCCCTATAATTCAGGAATTTAACCAGGAAAGGCCGCGGTGGGGTACCAGGTGGCCGAGCTCCCATCGGGACATGGTGGGCTCGCTCTACTACATATGTAGGAGGAAGATCAGTAAGCGACAGGAGTTGTTTAAAGAACTGCTCAGCAAAGATGGCCGGCTTGGTCCCCTCTGCCCCCTCCGGGAGTTCCACCACCCGGACATTATTACGGCGTTGGCGGTCCTCAGCGTCGTCCGCTCTGTGTTGCAAGGATTTTACCAGGTGCTGTAGATCCGCCAGCTGGGAGGCATGAGCGTGGGTACTGTCTTCCACCTCAGAAATGCGGTCCTCCGCAGAAGTAATGGGGCCTCGCATTTTGTCCAGGTCATGCCTAATCAGCGTGCACTCGGAGGCAAGGTGGTCGATCTTAACCATGAGCACCGCCTTGCTACTGTCTATGGCTGCCAGGATGGGGGCCGTGATGGCGCTCTGGTCTAGCTCCTGCAGCGGTGTAGAAGGCAAGGAGATGGGTACCTGGATATTCGGAGAAGAGGCAGCTCCCTGCTGTGCCGCATTCATTTTCGCGCCGGCTCCAGAAGCACGCCGAGGGACGGATGACGAGTCCAAGATGGCGGAGGCGGAGCCTTGTCCCGGGCCGCGAGCGGAGCGGGTCTGTCTCTGGCCCGATTGCTTCCTGCGCTGCGGTTTAGAAGCCGAAGTGGGCATCCCCAAGGTGTACCAGGACTCCCCCCACCGTAGGTGACCCGCAGATAGGCAGGAGAATAGCCCCAAATAAGGTAATTATCAGGATACTGCGGGAGCTCCTCTGAAGCACGACTTGCCTCGATCACATCCGGCCACGCCCCCCCTGCTTTTCTCATACTTACCTCATTCACAGGATGTTTAGAATCTTGCCAGTCTTTTTGTATCTTTGAATGGATTTTCAGATTCCATCACTTCCTATAGCTTGTATCAGCATTCACTTCCGGTTAGGTTATCTCCCAGAAGCCTTCACTTCCTTGTTGCATCACAGAAGAGGGCAGAATAGGGTGTGTTCACCACTCTGGACCACACCTCCCTCGTTAATATACTACCTTCCACCTACTCCCTATACAATCTGATTGTACAATCTCCTTTAGATCTCCCATCAGTTATATAGAACATGGCCTGTTTGATTTGATACAAATTAAATAGATTGTTCAGGTGTGTCTTTCCATAGGTCTGGTAAATCTAAAGAAAATTGTACAGAGATTATACAATCAGATTGCATAGTGTATGGCCATCTTTATAGAAGCACAGGGAGGGAGTGGACAGGCCTCGTTCCCATCCCCATGTAGCGAAGACTGACATTCCCGCAATGCGTTTGTTTTTGGGTGTTTTGGAGCGTTTTCACTCATCACGCATAGGGCAGCCCATGCACTATGTGCAACAATCACCCGAGAGAAGCCTGTTGATTTCAACGGGCTGCCCTACACATGGAAAAGTAGCTTATGGGACATTTTTGCACATATTTTACTGCATTTGTCACCTGTTTTTTTTCTTGTGGCAAAATGTGTGTTTGCTTCTGTGTTTGGTGTTCCGTTAACAATTAATGACACCTAAAGTGCAACTAGATAATTTTAGGTGTATAAATGTGTATAAATGTGGCCGTGCTCTAGGTCACGGCGTGCTGACGTCACACCTACCTATTTGCTGTGAAGGACGGGCGAGCGGAGCCGTCCGGCCGGTGGCTGTTACCTCCCTCCAATTCCTCTTATCCACGTTTTGTCGTCTGATGTCTGTAAGTGCAATTTTTTTGTGATCAATAAATAGTCGTTGGATTTTATGCTATGGCTCTCCCCTCCTTATTTCTCGGGTAACCTGCATCCTTCCCTGAGCCTGGTTGGTTGAGCGCTATCAGAAGTGTAGTCCAGCGTCACTTTGAACCCCCGCTCATGCAATACCTGGAGCTGGTAAGAGTACCCATCCTCACTGGTGCCCTCTTGGTTCTATTTTATGTCTACTTTATAGTCCATCTGGTAAGCGGTTCATCTCACTATTGATTCATCCTCTTGGTACAGTCAGTAAGGGGATCCTATCCTTTTTGGTGGTGGCTGTCACTATTCACCATTACATTCAATATTGGATTTCCAGCTTCACAATTTGGGTGTCATCACTAGTTGTTTTTACGGTTTTACGCTATGGCGTTTGCCTTTTTTTTCCTCTTTGTCTAAACTTATCCCTGGAGATTTGCATCACCACGGCATGGGCTTGCTGCCTATCTTCTGAGGTCTGCGGATTCGGTTCCCATTATTTTGGCTACAGTATCTGCTACTTTTGGTAAGCGGTACCTGCACAAGTCACAACTCATTTGTTATTTACCTTCTATTCCGTTACTGGTTTACACTATGGTGTCGTTGTTTTCTTTCTTTTATTAATACACTACTGAGGAGATCCACATCGGAGCCCTTCTGAAGCTTGCTGCGTTCCACATCTGAAGACATTGCCTCTATTCATTTGGCTCTTTAATGATTGGAATCTGGTAAGCGGTACCTGCACAAGTGTCATCATTTTTCCTTTTATTTATGAACATTCACATGGACTTGTTCAATTTTTAGCGCAGCTTAATATATATATAATGTATTATACAATCTGATTATACAATCTCTGTACAATCTTCTTTAGATTTACCAAGATGACATAATAGGAGGACACACCTATCTATCCAATTACCCTGTATCCGATGAGGCAGACCCTTGCACTTAATCAGGGGTGTACCATGGGCTGCATGCTGTCCCAGGGAGTTTAGCATGCACCCTGAGCCCGTCTGAAGAGACGCTGGGGAAGCCAGGCAAATGCACACGCACATGAATTTCGGTGGGGGGGGGGGGGGGGTGGTGCTGTGAAAAGTTGAATGGGTTTAGAAAAAAAAAAGGTAAACTTAGCCTTTAAAGCGGAACCTCACCCAAAAGAGGAAGTTCCGCTTTAGGGACTGGTCCCCTGCTCCTCTTGCACAATTGGCACTTTTGAGTAGCAGGTGGGGGGAAGCGGGTACCTGATTTTGACAGGTACCTGCTTTACACTTCTGTCCTGTTCCCCGTGGTGCTTGGAAATAGAAGTTCTCCTTCCTCCCTCCCCCTGCAGTCTTTAGGGACACCGACAAGTCCCAGAAGACTACATGCACCACTAACAATACGCAGTGCGACTCGCACATGCACAGTAGGCACCCGGCTGTGAAGCTACAAACTGTCACAGCCGGGTGCCCATAGTGAAGATACCGGCACCGGGGACCAAAGACAGCGGGTGAGACTGCCTGGGGTGAGCTTACCACTGGATCCTGAGACAGGTGAGTGGCTGTTTTTTCAAAGTCAGCAGCTACACTTTTTGTAGCTGCTGACTTTTATATTTACCACAGGTGGCTGGAACTTTGCTTTAACCATTACCATTGCTTTTCAAATTGCAGAGTCAGTAATTTTCTTTAAAGTCAATGCAATATGGCTCCTGGAGGCATTCTGGACACAATTTGTGTACAGAACACCCCAATATAATTCCATGCTATTGTGAAGAACTCTGTGCTAAGATGCAAACATGGTTTTAGGCTCCATTCACACCTGAGCATATCGTTTTCAGGCAATTTTTGCAGGTTTTTGGAGGCAGGCATTGACATCTAACCAAAAACGGCAGGCATTGACATCTAACCAGGCAGTTGACATCCAACCAAAATCTGCCAAAAAAGAAGCTCATGTACTTTTTTGAGCTTCAGGCATTTTGCTTCAGGTGACAAAACGCTCATGTGTAAACAGAGGCCATTGAAAGAAATGGGATTTTGCTTGTTGGGCATTCTTCAGACAGACTTCAGAGATGAGTGTTTTCACGAGCTGAAAAATGCTCAGGTGTGAACAGGGCCTTAGACATCTTCTGCCACAAAAGTGTCATTTTTGTTGATATACTCCCTAAGGGTTAATCACACCTAAACGGATACAACATTTCTCATCAGAGCATTCCATGTGCACCAGCTGATTAAAATTAATTTGTCACTCCCGTTCAGAATCGGTTTCAAAACAACTTGGTGAAACATACTGCTTTTTATTCAGAGCAAAAACAGGTAGTAATTTTGGAATCTGTAGCACAGTTTGTTAAAATCCCTGTAATTTGCATTGATCACCCAAAAGGGAGGTACTTTTTTAATTCCTTTGTAACATGGGGATAATTGTCACCTGGGCTACATTCTTTTATTGTGTCTAACTTTGTTTAAGTGTAACTTCACTACCTCTTCTCTTAAATTGGAACTAAACCCTCCTCTCCTTTTCAACCAAATAAGCTACTATTTTAAAGTGACACTAAAGCTTGAGATTTTTTGTTTTATAAATAACAAACATGTTATACTTACCTGCTCTGTGCAATGGTTTTGTACAGAGCAGCACTGATCCTCCTCTTTTTGGGTCTCCTGTCGGCACTCCTGGCCCCTCCCCCCTGCTGAGTGCCCCCAGAGCAAGCTGCTTGCTCTGGGGGGCACTCATGTTTGCTCGCTCCTGAGCCGCCTCTGTGTGTATATAAGACACACAAAGCACGTCTCGGCCCACCCCCCTTCTTCCTCCTCACTGGCTGTGATTGACAGCAGTGGCAGCCAATAAGAAGAAGGAGAAAACCGAGGCTCCCATGAACAATTCTGGATCCAGGACCTAGCTCGATCAAGTATTAGGGGGGCTGTGGGCATTCATAGAATGCATAAAGGTAAAAAAAACCTTCAGCCTTTACAACCACTTTAACCTCTGTTTGAGCTGCAACTGCCATGGTGCTGCACATGTGATCAGTTATAACACCAGCCATGAGGGCACAAGCAAATGTGACAGCAATCCCAGTATTGCTGGGAATGTAACTGTTTTTTGAAACTGTTAAATCCATGGGTTAAGCTCCATTTTAAGCAAAAAAATGTTAAAAAGTGAACATTGGCTACATTTCTTCTCCATGTTATAGAACACTGGCAATACATTTATGAGAATTGATTCAAAAAATATTCGTAAGATTTCAGATTTTGCTTTGTCTTCTACAATTATACTTTAAAATTGTTCTGACAAAGAGCCAGTGCTGTCATATTTCCCTTTCTTACTGTCTATAATTTTATATATATTTAATTTAACATCTGATTTTTATTATGTATTTATTACAGGCATTGACAATTTCTGCAGCAGTGTGAGAATTGAGAATTGTTGAGAATTGATTCAAAAAATATTCGTAAGATTTCAGATTTTGCTTTGTCTTCTACAATTATACTTTAAAATTGTTCTGACAAAGAGCCAGTGCTGTCATATTTCCCTTTCTTACTGTCTATAATTTTATATATATTTAATTTAACATCTGATTTGTATTATGTATTTATTACAGGCATTGACAATTTCTGCAGCAGTGTCTTTTTTTCACTTCAGTATTTATGACCTTTCTTTTTTAAACCTTCTACATTCAGTATTTTAATTACCACATTTTCAGTGCCCTCAGTCCTTAGCAATTTAAAGAATTACCTTTTGTTCCTTGTTATACCTAAACCCTTCATGTAGGGAATGCTTTTTCAAATACTTTTAAAAATTTCCCATTTGCTTTTGGTGTCTTTTCACAGTACACATTCACAATCCACAAGAATCTTGAACTGCAATTCAGTCATTTAAATGGAGTTTCTTATAACAAATCCTAAAATGCACATTAAAATCCTTTTGATGTGGCATATCTACCTGTAAGGACCCCATACTGTAACAGACTTTTAAAGTCAGAAATTAGTTTAAAAAGGATATATAGCATCTTCTAAATGTTTTCTTAATTTATTTTATCATTATGCCTTCAAAGTAAACATTTTATAAACATTTTTTTCTTCTATTTTTGCCAAGTTCATATAAAATAAAATATTTATAAGATATTTTATAGTCGTATTTCCAATCAGCAAGTTGAACTTTAGATTCCTTTTTTATTGTTTCTTATGTATATCAGTTTGTCTTTACTCAGCCAAGGCTTTCTTAATCCTGAAGGAATCTGCAGCTAAGAAAGCAAATATAAAGAAAGAAAACGATACAAGTAAAATGATGGCTCAAACCTTGTGTCAACAATTCATTCAGTTAAAAAATACATTAAACCTCCTTGTGTTTCAAAGCAGTGATACAGACACCACCCCATTTTTGGGGGGCCCGATCCGATATTATAAATCTAAGATTCGTATCCCTGTGTCTGGCTTCTGAAAGATGCTGAGGAACAGGGAGTTCTTGCTGTCTTGACCTTATTGAATCTGTGTTGTGGCACCCTGTCCCTAATTTTCTGATTGGTTTCGTCTAAACAAAATAAGCCACAAGGACACTTCAGTAAATATTTGTGCTCTGACATGTAAGTTAATGTTTAATTACATGTATAGTGCCATAGTACCTAGAGAAAACATTTCCCCTAGTCTTACTGGCACATTGTAAACATGTTTGGCATGGAAAAACTATTTCCACTTAGGTCCTAAATAGGTATAGGCAATCTTCCAGCAATGCCAGCAATGTAGTTCCATATAAGTGTAATTTTGCTCACTACACGTATATAAATTATAAGAAGCACAATGACTGATCTCAAATTATAAAACACAACCAACACTTGTGCTTGTGTGTAGACTCACCAGAGTTATGTGACCTTATTATAAAGTCAAGTCAAATTCACATAGGTAAATCCCTCTTTTCCTCTGTTGCCTATTATATGTCCACTAAGGTATTCTACATGTGAGTAAGTAAATATTTGAAATGTTGCAGAGTAGAGTAGGGACTGGCCAGAGAGGGTTTACTATGATGTAGTTTGCCACTTTGAAGTTTTATTGCAACATATGTCAGCCGCAAATTACTGTGTTCCAGATATATGTAAAGGAGTAGAGCAGTGTGCAAGGAGTTTGTTCAGAATTTTCAGTGATAGAATATTGGACCCACAAAAACAAGATACCTCATATACCTAAATTATACCTTTTTTCAAATATTAATAATGAAATGCTATTTCTTTTTAAGACCCAGTTACTGATCAGTAGACTATATTTCATAAACATTAGAATCAGAAAGCTGTTGAAAGATTTCTTTTTCATATTAAGCAATATCAAGGATAACTACAGAACCTCCCCTATCTTTATTCACTGTAATACCACACCTTCCAGCCAGTGTCAAGTTTTAATTAATAATGTACCTTCAATCTCATGTTTCTATACACTCCACAAGGACAAAAGTCTAAACCCATCCCCAAAAGAGAAATCTCACCAAATGTAAGTTTAAATTAAGAAAGATTAATAATTATGACCTTTGTTGATGGCATATTGGAATTTGAAATCGTTGACTTTTGGGTGCTCTGCTTGCTGCAGTATTGGTGTTTCCTGCTTTCCATGTTGTTTATTTGCTCAAATCCAAAACAAATGCTCATTTCACTAAATTATGTTAACTTTTTTATTTATACAGAAAAAGTGGGTGGCTCTGTCAGAAAAATGACACACGTGGATTCTCAGCATTGTCAGTTGAACAATGAAATTACCAGGAAGGCTAAACATTGTCAAACGAAAACACTATCTTAGAGATCAGATTTGGGTACTTAAATGTAATATGTTTAACCAGGATGTCACGAGCCAAGAAAAAGGAAGTGAACTGGGCCCAACCCTGACTCTGACTTGTAACTCAGAGGAGTAAAGTCTAAAGCAGGATCCTCAAACTATGGCCCTACAGCTGTTGTGGAACTACTCATCCCACGAGGCACTGTAAAATCTGACATACACAGACATGACTAGGCGTTATGGGAATTGTAGTTCCTGAACAACTGGAGAGTCATAGTTTAAAGACCCCTGGTCTAAAGGATAACCATCCCATCAAAATGCTTTCTGCCCCAGGTTTCTTCTGCAGATACTGGCAGTCTAAGCAGGAAGATGCAATTGAAAAAACAAATTTAAACCCGCGCTGCACAATAGTGATATTATAGTGATGAACTGTGAAAGTGTGCAGCTGCTGCAAACACTAAGAAAAATTCTTAGAATAAATGAATAAAACAAATTTAAGCAGCGCTAGCAATAAATTAGTGAAAATATGAAATTATGAAATTATGATAACACCAATCTATATCATTCAAAAATAATAATATAATGTATCAATCACATTAAGTGCATAAAATTACTGCAATAATTATATAAAGTGCATAATAAACTAAAAAATTATTAAATATAATTTTCAAGTGAGAAGATTAAAGTGCATAAATAAATAATTTAGTGAAAAAAAGTCCTTATTGATGATCCAATAGGTGCCAAAGTGCCAAGTGAATAAAGGTGCTTATAAGGTGAAGGTGCCCTCTTGGTTCCCCACTCACCGGAAGACGGATCAATAGTGGCCCCACTATTGATCCGTCTTCACTCCCCGCAACACCACCGCCGGAGCCTGCCGAGAAGAAGGCGGGACAGCGACCCCTGCCGGCCGCACACAGACGATTTCAACTTGGAGGTCACATCGGAGGAACCCCACATCAGATCCTGGGCAAATGTGCAATAATACCAAGGGCTTTTTTACAATCATAATCCGGTGAGTGGGGAACCAAGAGGGCACCTTCACCTTATAAGCACCTTTATTCACTTGGCACCTATTGGATCATCAATAAGGACTTTTTTTCACTAAATTATTTATTTATGCACTTTAATCTTCTCACTTGAAAATTATATTTAATAATTTTTTAGTTTATTATGCACTTTATATAATTATTGCAGTAATTTTATGCACTTAATGTGATTGATACATTATATTATTATTTTTGAATGATATAGATTGGTTTTATCATAATTTCATAATTTCATATTTTCACTAATTTATTGCTAGCGCTGCTTAAATTTGTTTTATTCAGGAAGATGCAATTGGCACGCCGATGGAAACAGAGCTTACCAGGAGTAGCTGTGCCCAATTCTAAGGCTTTGGAAGAGCAGAGTGTGGAAATGGAGCATACCAGAAGTAACTGTGCCCAGCTGCAACAGCCCAAAGGAGCAGAGTTAGGCAGATAATGCATATCAGAATCAGTCCCAGAGGTCAGGATTGACAGGTGGAGCATACCAGGAACAGTGCCAGGGGCAACAGGTGGGACATACCAAGACACATGTAGACAACGTTGCATGGGTGTCTGTTTCTGGAGTATGCTGGATGTTTTAAATATGTAATATTGTGATGTGGATATACCTGATAGGATTGCACTGCCACATTTGGGGTAACATTTTTAAGCCGCATAAATGAGCTCATTTACACTGTACAGACCTTAGCATCTGAGAGAATACAGCTTTTTTGTCAGTTCAATATCAGCATCAGTGTTTTTAAATAGTTTTTACAAGAATATGGTCTGTATTTGGCGATCAGCAGAGTTCCAGCAGCTCATGTCCCCATGCTTTTCCTTGCTGCTTGATGTTCACGGTTTCTGATTAAAACTATGGACATTCAATAAAGTTTTTTCCAGTCTGATACTGCACTAACGTATGAAAAGAGAGCCATGGAAAGGCCTTTTCTTGGCAATGGCTATGTAAAAATGAAAGAAGACATCCAGAATAAATTACAGTGCAAAAACTCCTGGTAATCTGCAGAGTTCCCATACCATTCCATGCTAAATAACGAATTAGGTATTTGTTTGATAAAGCGGTAATTACCACATTTTTTAATGTGGTAATTTATGGCAATAAGCTGGTTGCTAAGGAGTGGGCCGGGAAGCCGGCCACCAAGGATGATTTATCAGCTGTCAATGGGTTCCCCGCTGACAGGTGAATGTTTAAAATAATGCAGACAATTAAAAAGTATAAAAAAAAATAGAATGCCCCCCCCCCCATGCATACCAGGCCCTATGTGCATCTGTAGCATGCAAAGAACACGCTGCAGCAAAAATGACAATGAAAAAAAGAATGAACATGACATTTAAATTGCTGGCAATACAATATTATTCCTGCTAATAGAAAAATGTTAAACATGGAGATAAGGTGCTTTGGGGTGGGGGGCGCTCGCTCGTCCCCTCTTTTTTCTGATCTGCTAGGCTGCATGCTGACATAGGGTCTGATATGGAATTGGGGGGGGACCCTACACCGTTTTATTTTGGTTAATTTTGTCATCGGGTTCCCCTTAAAATCCAAACCAAACCCAAAGGGCCTGGTATGCATGGGGGGGGGGGGAGAACCCCACACTGTTTTTTTTCTCATCATTTTTGCTTCCCGGCCTGTCCCTCAGCAACCAGCTATTGGGGGGGACCCCCAAGCTGTTTTTGACAAATACCTTATGGGATACCGCCAGCAAAACCCTGGTGACAAATATTGCATCCTGGTGATAAATATTGCATGTCACAGGGGCAGAGTTTGCGGTTGTTGAGTTCCTGCACCCATTCACTGTGAAAAAAGTCCTGGCTATCACTCAGGAGATGAGGGTGGAATTGAATGTTGGGAGCACTGGTGATTGGTTGGGTGTTATTTCTGCAGCCTGTCTGTGTGGTGATTGGCCAGCTTGGTAAGGTAAACTTTGTCTAGGGAGAGTGCCTGTCAGTCGCAGGCACAGTCACACTGATTCTCCCTCACCATGTCCGACAAGCCACAGACCATCGCTCCGCTAAAGAACCTAATCGCCGGAGGGTTCAGCTTGGTGTTCGTCTGACATCCTCTGGACACTATGAAGGTTAGCCTGCTGGGAGGGGGGGCAATGCAGAGGTCTGTGGAGGGAGGGGCTTGTGTAATGATGAGGGTAGTAAGGGGGAGGGGTCCTGTATAATGATGGGGGTAGTATGGGGGAGGGGTCCTGTGTAATGAGGGTGGTAGTTAAAGGGGAGGGGGTCCTGTGTAATGATGGAGGAGGGGGGTGTCTGTAATGATGTGGGTAATATGGGGAAGGGAGTCCTGTGTAATGATGAGGGTGATATGGGGGAATGGGTTCTGTGTAATGATGGGGGTAGTATGGGGGAGTGGGCCCTGTGTAATGATGGGGTTGTTTGTTTTTTAGGATGTTGATGTTTAAAGCAAAAATGCATGGGGGGGGGGGCAAGAAAATGTTTGCCCAGGGTCTGACCGATATTAAAGATGGCCCTGAGTACCATGTTTACTTTTCACCAATCAGCTGGTACCATTCTAGTTAGCAAGCTGTCCCTACAAATTAGTTCTACGTGATAATAGAGGAGGGGGGTCCTGTGTAATGATGGGGGTAGTATGGGGGAGTGGGTCCTGTGTGATAATGGGAGTAGTATGGGGGGAGTGGGCCCTTTGTATTGATTAGTTTGTTTTTTGGGATGTTGAGGTGGAGAGCAAACATGGGGGGGGGGGGCAAGAAAATGTTTGCCCAGGGTCCGACCAATATTATAGATGGCCCTGAGTACCATGTCTGCTTTTCACCAATCAGCTGGTACCATTCCAGTTAGCAAGTTGTCCCTACCAATTAGGAATAATAGTCTGGCTAAAACATGGCTTGGTTACATCAGAACTCTTGAGTGTAAGCCATATGGTCCTGGTGATTCATTCACTTTAAGTTTTGCTAGTATTTTTTGAACACTGGTTTCTGTCAGCTACAAGTGTACATTCAATTTATCAATCAAGTTGAAATGAATCATATTGGGGGCGCTGTTGCTGACTCCCAGGCTAAATGTCAAAGTTAAATCAATTACACCTGCAAAATATGTGATGCAAGAATACAGTTTTGTTGATGCTTTCCATGAGTATGGTACTGTTCTGCACATACACACACAGCACATACAGCTTAAAGGCATCTCACAAGTATGTAATAGAAAGAATTTGTTTTTTTCCCTTGTCACCCTTGAAATCCCATAAAAAGAAGGATCCTCTCACTGCTGTAGGGTATTTTAAAACATTTTCTTTGCATTGGTACATGTCCCCCATGGCAATTATCAGCTTCCCATGCTCTGTTTGACAATCCCTTGTCTATTAACCTTAAAAAGGACTGAATTTTCAGGATTTGTGCTATGGATAGATTTCTGTGGGGCCTGGATTTAAATTTGCAATTTCCAGACTTTATAATGTTTTTGATCAACAGTCTGCAAACTGAGCCCAGACACATTCAGAGCAGGTTCACACTACCGCGACCAGAAAGTCACCCAATGAAGCAGCGAGTTTTTAGCGTGACTTTGAAGAGACTTGTTTAGAGACTTGGAAGAGACTTGGAAGAGACTTGTGCACTACTTTGAAGAGACTTAAATGATAGACGACTTTGTCTGTGGGGAATGCCTGGCTAATCTTTTTTTTCTTCCTGGAAAGTTTGATAACAAGTCGCTTGAAAATAGACAAGGATCCGACTTAGAGGCGACTCCCATTGAAGTCTATGTGCACAAGTGGGACAGAGGTCGCCTTGAAGCAGTACAGGAACCCTTTCTGAAGTCGGAGCGACTTCAGTAGTGCATATTAAGACGGCTCTCATTCATTTACATTGAATTTGTGATGACAAGAGACTTGGGGCGACTTGAGGGCATACAAGTCGTGTCCCAAGTCGGAGTAGTGTGAACCGGCTCTCACTCATCCCCAATTCTGCATTGTTGAAAAATCACAAATGTAAATAAAGCTCCAATGTACTATAAAAAAAGCAGCTCCAGGATATCCCAGCTGTCCTACTCGGTGTCGGGCAATCGTCCACATGACTCCAAACTGCTCCTAGTAGGTTTTACTACCTGGACTTCATCAATAGCATGTCATGTCTGAGGCCTCTGATGAAGTTCAAGTGAAGAAATGTTTTAAATGGGGTTTAGAGACACATGGATGCACATCCAGACAGCCTTGTGATTCAGGCAATCATGTTGACAACACAGACCTTTTTTCAGACTTAATGTAGTTAAGCATTACACAGCCTGGTCAAGCACCCATTCAAGCTTTTGATGAGACAATGAAGGATTAGTAGATTATTGATGAGCTCATAATTCTACATTCTACCCCTGCCATCAATAACTACATGTGCAATTGAATAGAACTTGATTTACCCGTAGTATATCACTTCCAACCTGCAGTCTAACTGCTGCTATGCATGGATTAAAGTAAGCTATTTTAAAGAGATTTAAGTAAATTTGATATTTTAAAAAATCGATAATTAGATTTTTTTTTTTATTATTTCTGCCTCAAGTTCATCTTTACATTTTATAATTCTGTTAAATATATCCTTAAGAATATGCAAAAAGTGTGTTTTTTGCTTAATAAAACAATGTTCTCATGGAAAAGCTAGTTGAGAACTTTTAAATAACCATAATTTAGAATTATTCATTCGTACATTTTTTTTAGCAAAAGTCATCATGAATTCTTTGCAATAATTCTTGTCAAACAATTTTTCTGGCCAAGGACACATGAAAGGCTTTTTTTTTTATCACTTTATGAAATAGTCAGCATGCGCTCTCATTATTTCCTAATCAGGTAATTGTTTCAGTGAAAAGTGGGGCAGTAATGAATCTTCTTCTAAAAGTGGTATGGCCTATATAATGAGGAGAACCTCTCCATCACTTTACCCTAAGGTACAGTAGAGAATCTGTCAGCTGCAGTATTAATCCTATGCAAAGTGCCCTGTGTGCTGTGTAACTGGGCAAAATACAGAGGTTTTTATAAGATATGCTGTGCTTATAAAAGAGCTTAGAAAATCTTTTAGACTCTTTGAAAAAGAAGATATGTCTTGTTAAGGCCTTATATGAAATAACAGCAGCAATTAATTTTCTTTCATCATTTACATTTTTTTTTTATAGTATGAAATTATCACTTCTAGAGCAAGAGTTTTAAGGTGGTTGTTGTAGTATGGTAAGCAACGGGTTAAGTTGCTGTCTGCAAAATGTTACAATTATGTATATGTCTGGGAGCTGGGTGTGGCTGAAGTTAGTTGCATGCTGATGTGCAGTGAATAAAGAAGCAACCTGTACAGCTTGTCTGTGTTAATACACTACATTTTGGCGACGAGGATGGCTAGCTTTCTGGATTTACCGGCTATCGGACCGTTTGATGTGTCTGGAGACCACACTAGTCTCTCACAGCGCTGGAACAAGTGGAAGAAGGGATTTCAGCTCTATGTTATAGCCACAGGAGTGACTGCACCTGCTCAGAAGAGAGCCATGCTGCTGCATCTAGCTGGACCTCAAGTTCAGGACATTTTTGAAACCCTGGGAGCAACAGGGGAAGATTCAGACTATGAGACAGCCATGAATAGACTGAGTGAGTACTTTGAGCCAAAGAAAAATATTCCCTATGAAAGATATAAGTTTAGACAGGCTGTGCAAGAACTGGGAGAAACCACAGACAGTTATGTGACTAGGCTGAAATATCTGGCAAAGTCTTGTGATTTTGGGACTGTAACTGAGGAGATAATCAGAGATCAGGTCATAGAGAAATGCACATCTGTGCACCTCAGGAGGAGATTATTGAGAGAACCTAGTCTCACACTTACTAGTCTGCAGGAGATTGCAAGAGCCATTGAACTGTCTGAGCTCCAGGCTCTGCATATTGAAACCAAGAACACTGCATCTGTCAATACAGTCTCCAAACCTACCTATAATAATAGGAATATCTGGAGTAGGAAAGAGAGTTTTCCAAAGAGGACTTTACATATCACCTGCAATAAATGTGGCAGGGCGGGACACACAAGTCAGGACTGCACTGTGGTACAGAATAAAATGTGCTATGCTTGTGGAAAGACAGGTCATTTTGCAGCTGTGTGTAGAACAGAGATGTATAGTAACGAAGTAGAACTACTTAAGTACTGTACTTAAGTACCGAAATGCGGTATCTGTACTTTCCTAGAGTAGAATTTTTTTCTCCTACTTCTACTTTTACTTCACTACATTTTTTCGATGATTTCGATACTTCTACTCAAGTATTTTTTTTTTGTGCTGCATAGTTACTCGTTACTTTTAAAAAAATTACCACTGCCAGAACAGTAGATGGAGGTTGCATAAAGCTCAAAAAAATGTGTATAATGTCATTTGTAAATCAGCGCATAGGAAAATAAAGGCTGTGTATAATAAAAGTTGCTATACCAAATCTTTCCAATAAAAAGAAAATATGAAACAAACAAATAAATGGTGCTACAGCGCTAAAAGTGCATCAAGAAACTACTAACAAACACAGGTTAATCATTTGAATAAATCATTTGAAATAATAAAAACAATATGATGTTCAAACTTTTGACTTATTTCTTTAATAACTACATAACACAGTACTTGTACTTCTACTTTCAGTACTTGAGTAGAAATTTTTTTTCAAAACTACTGGTACTTTTTACTTTTAGTACTTAAGTAGCAAATTTTTTGAAAAAACTACTTGCAATACTTAAGTAAAAAAAATGTTGAATACTTTAGTACTTCTACTTAAGTAACTTTTTCTGCGAGCACTTCCACTTCTACTCAAGTAATTTTTTGATCGAGCACTTGTACTTTTACTCAAGTAGAAATTTCGAGTACTTTATACAAGTCTGGTGTAGAAGTACAACCAGAGATAACAAAACCAAAGGACAATCTGCACAAGTAAATGTTATAGCTGAGGATAAAGAGAGTGCTCCTGACTGTGAATTTATATTCTCCCTGTGTTCTCTGCAAGCTGGGACATTAACCATTAAGATTGGAAATACAGATGTGTCAGTGTTGATTGACTCTGGAGCTACATGCAATGTTATGGACTTGGCTTCTTGGCACAGTCTTACTGGCAGAGAAAATCACCTTAAATTGTGTAACACCACTAAACAGATTTATACTTATGGCTCCAGTACACCACTGCAACTTAAAGGCAAATTTTATACCTCTGTTCAAACACATGAGACTGGTCCTCCATTGCAGACCGAATTCTATGTTGTAGATGGCACAGGGTCGCCTCTGCTTGGTCGTCAAACCGCAATGGCACTAGGGGTGTTACAGATTGGCCGTGATGTAGGCAGCGCAAGAGTGAATATGGTGTCTCCTGCTATTTCTGCATTGAAAGAGGAATTTAAAGATTGCTTCTCTGGGTTTGGAAAATTAAAGGATTTTCAGTTGGAGCTTCACATTGATCCACATGTAAAGCCTATTGCACAGCCAGTACACAGACTTCCTTATAGCCTGAGATCACCTGTTGAGCACAAACTGGCAGAGCTGCTAGACCTTGACATTATTGAACCTGTGGAAGGGCCCACTCCGTGGGTATCGCCGTTAGTTGTTGTACCAAAGGGCACAGATATTCGGATTTGTGTGGACATGAGATGTGCTAACCAAGCTGTGCAGAGAGAGAGACATCCAATTCCCACTATTGAAGATGTTCTGCATGCAATGAATGGGGCAAGTGTCTTCAGTAAACTGCATTTGAAATGGGGTTATCATCAGATTGAATTGACCCCAGCATCTAGAGTCATCACTACATTTGCAAGCCATAAAGGTCTTTTTAGATACAAGAGGTTGATGTTTGGCGTATCGTCCGCACCGGAGGCCTATCAACATGTGATTCAGCAAGTGCTACATGGTTGTGAAGGCACGCATAACATTTCTGATGATATAATTGTGTGGGGAACAAACACACAGGAGCACGACGAACGTCTCCGTGCAGTGCTAAATCGCTTGAAGGAGAAAGGGTTAACATTAAATGAGAAGAAATGCACATTTCAAATGAATAAAATGACTTTTATGGGCCATGTGCTGTCTGACAGGGGCATTGGTCCGGAGGACTGTAAAATTAAAGCTGTGTCTGATGCCAGAAATCCTGAAAACCCTGCAGAAGTACGCAGTTTTCTTGGGCTAGTGAATTACTGTGCCAAGTTTATTCCAGATATGGCGACTGTCAGTGAACCTTTGAGAGTGTTGACTCGCAAAGCAGTCCCGTGGAAGTGGGGCTTTTTGGAACAAGGTGCATTTGATGAACTTAAGAGACGGCTGACTTGCGCCACAACTTTGGCTTATTTCAATCCTACTGCACACACCCAAGTTATTGTCGATGCTAGCCCTGTGGGGTTAGGCGCCATCTTGGTTCAGAGACAATGCACAGGCGATTACAGGCCTATTCAGTATGCAAGCAGATCCCTCACTGATGTAGAGAGACGTTATTCTCAGACCGAGAAAGAAGCTTTGGCTGTTGTTTGGGGATGTGAAAGGTTTCACACCTATCTCTACGGCCTTGATTTTGAAATCATCACAGACCACAAGCCTCTGGAAGTGATATATTCGCCACGCTCAAAACCATCCGCCAGAATTGAGAGATGGGTTCTCAGATTGTTACCATATCGCTTTACAGTGCGGTACAGACCTGGACCGACTAATGCGGCAGATGCACTTTCCAGATTGCCTCAGTCTTCTGCACCTGTTCATAACCTGGCAGAAGAGTACATTCGTTTTGTGGCTACTAACGCCATGCCTCAGGCATTGACACCGCGGGAGGTTGAAGAATTGTCATCTGTGGATCCGGAAATTGCTCGGTTGAGAAAATGTGTAAGACAAGGGGTTTGGGTGGATTGTGACCCAAGCTATCACAGAATCAAACAAGAGCTGAGTATTGCAGGACAACTAGTTCTACGTGGCAATCGTATTGTGATGCCTAAAGATTTACGGAAACGTACATTACATTTAGCCCATGAGGGCCATCAAGGCATTGTACGCACCAAACAAAGATTACGTGAGAAAGTCTGGTGGCCAGGAATTGACAAGGATGTGGAATGTTTGGTTTCTTCATGTCGAGCATGTCAGTTGGTGGGCAGCAAACCTAAACCAGAACCAGTAACTCACACTGTTCTACCTGAGGGACCATGGGAAGATTTAGCCATTGATCTGTGCGACATTCCATCTGGACACCATCTTTTAGTTGTTGTGGACTATTATTCAAGGTGGCAAGAGGTGGTAGTTCTCACTAAAGCTACATCATCAACTGTAATTGAGGGGTTGGAGAGCATTTTTGCATCTCATGGGTTGCGAGTGATAATGGTGCCCAATTTACTTCTCAGGAATTTCAGGATTATCTGAAATCAAATGCTATTGAACATCATCGTACAACTCCATACTGGCCACAGGCTAACGGGGAAGTGGAACGCCAGAATCGAACCTTGCTGAAAGCTTTCCGGATTGCTCATTTAGAGAGAAGAGATTGGAAAAAGGAACTGTGGCGTTTTCTTTTGGCTTATCGCACAACTCCGCATACTGTCATTGGCGTTAGTCCTGCGGAACTTCTTTGTGGTCACAAATTCAGGACAAAATTGCCAGACATTGGGGGTCCTCCTACAAGTCAGAAACCTTTTCGGCATATTGATGAGGAAAGGAAGATCCGGGCTGAACAGTATGCAAACCACCGCCGCCATTGTCAACCTAGTGGCCTTCAACAGGGTGATAAGGTGTTGCTTCAAAGTGATCGGTTTAACAAACTGGCTCCGTCCTTTGAACCTGAGCCTTATGTTGTAAAGGAGAAAAGAGGTACTCAAGTGGTTTTAGAGGATTTAGATGGACACACAAAAGTGCGTAATTCCTCATTTGTGAAGAAATTTATTGAGTCAGAAGGTCAAGTATCAGAAGATGGCGAACAGGCAAAGAGTAGTGATGATACTGCCAGTGATCCAGACTTCAATCCACAACCATCCACATCGGAATGGCCAAGAGAAAAACGAGCAACAAATCCACCGGCCTACCTTAAGGACTATGTGTATAGTCAGGAGTTTATAGGTTACATTTTTAGTTGTTCATCCATGCATTTTGTTAATCTTATTAATACGTTGTGCATGTTATGTTTTATTCAAAGAGAGGAGGGAATGTAGTATGGTAAGCAACGGGTTAAGTTGCTGTCTGCAAAATGTTACAATTATGTATATGTCTGGGAGCTGGGTGTGGCTGAAGTTAGTTGCATGCTGATGTGCAGTGAATAAAGAAGCAACCTGTACAGCTTGTCTGTGTTAATACACTACAGTTGTAAAGTCTTGTTTTAAAAAAAATAAAATAAAAAAATAACAAACATGTTATAAATGGAAAAAAAAAAGATAACACCTGTAGGGTGTATCCCCCGTGCCTACTGGTATGTATAAACGGGATTTATAAATTATAAAATATAAATTATAGGCAGCAGCTATAGAAATGTGGTTGTTATGTCAAAAAATAGCCTCATCTAGTAAACTATCTACAGCGCTTGCTGAAACGTATTATGCTTTGTGCAAAAGATTGATGAATCAGCTTGTTAAATAAAGAGATGTGCAACCAAATCATACATGTCACAACTAAATTAGTAATAAATCAATAAATATCACAGCAAATAATTCATGAATGTGTGTAACAGCTGGTGGAATTTCCAATATAAGTAAATTTTGTGCAATAACCCATTAAAAATTATATAAATAAGTGGTGCAAATATCCGTGAATAATTAAATAGATAAATAATTACATAAAGTGCATTTACATTTAAAGTCCATCAATTAGTAAAATAAATAAGGTGACTGTAGTTAGCAGAGTCCAAATAATTTTCCTTTGTGCAAAATAAATCTTCCAGTCTTTAATCAAAGTGCAGGTGCTCAGTGTTAAACTTTATCCAATGCGGCTTTGTGACTAATAGGTGGCATAGGTTCCTTTTTTCCACAGTGATATTTGTAAAGATGGGTGACTTACCAGATGTAATGGGTCTTATGTACAGTACCTTACAGCACTAAGACCAATCAAGCTTGTAGGCCCTCAGGGCCAAGGTAGGTTCCCTTGGGCCGCTCCTGTGATGGGGTAATGGGGGATTCCTCCTCACCTTTTCCTCACATCAGGTATGGGGCCTTAGTTAACACGGTTTACTAAACATGTCCTAGGGAAATACCACCCTGATTCACTGTGATAAGGCTTAACACCACTTAACACCTGTTTAACACTGGTCCAACAGGTGTTAAGTGGTGTTAAGCCTTATCACAGTGAATGCATTCTATGCATTAAGATAAAAAAACCTTCCGGACTTTACAACTCCTTTAAGTTATCTTCCAAACAAAATGTGTTTTAACCCTTTTGCTGTCATAGATATAAGGATTACATTGGAACAAAGCCGCTTTCTGCTAGCCATGTCAGTAAACCTTACAACCATGGAATTCCCACTTTTACATTTTAGTGACCATCACCTTATGACAGAAGTTTTTCTCAGACCCTGCTCAGTAAAAAAATTTTATGTCACTGATTGTAGTTATTTGTCTGCAGCTACAATGGTTCCATCACCACTGGTTCCCTCACTTTTCCTCCTTGCTGTGCACGCACTGTCTGTGTCCCCCTCCAGTCACTGTTACTCTGAACTAGAGATGGTGGGTGAATGGTTCAGCCCAAGCATAAATTCGGGCCAAACATTTTTTTTCAGATGGTGTCCTGGGGAATTTCTTCCCAAATCTGGACCAGGGCATGACTGAGCTCCTGAACAGACTGAGGTGCAACCTGGTGTTGCAAAAACATAATGTCCCAGAGGTGTTCTTCTGGATTTAGGTCAGACGAGCGTGGGGGCCATTTAATGGTATCAATACCTTCATCCTCCAGGAACGGGCTGCATACTCTCGGCACATGAGGCTGGGCATTGTCGCGTACCAGGAGGAACCCAGGACCAACTGCACCAGCATACGGTCTGTCAATGGGCCCAATGATTTCATCCCAACACTTAATGGCAGTCAGGGTGCCATTGTCTACCTGTAGAGGTCTGTGCGTCTCTCTGTGGATATCCCTACCCAGACCATCACTGACCCACCACCAAACCGGTAATGCTGAACAATGTTACAGGCAGCATAACATTCTCAATGGCTTCTCTAGACCCTTTTGCATCTGTCTCATGTGCTCAGGGTGAACCTGCTCTCATCTGTGAAAAGCACAGGGGGCGCCAGTTGCAGACCTGACAATTCTGGTGTTCAATGGCAAATGCCAATCAAGCTCCACAGTGCCGGGCAGTGAGCAAAGGGCCCACTAGAGGACTCTTAGGCCAGTCTGTTTCTGATTGTTTGGTCAAAGACATTCACACCAGTGACCTGCTGGAGGTCATTTTATAGGGCTCTGGCAGTGCTCATCCTGTTCCTCCTTGCACAAAGGAGCAGACACTGATCCTGCTGATGGGTTAACGACCTTCTACGGCCCTGTCCAGCTATCCTAGAGTAACTGCCTGTCTCCTGGAATCTCCTCCATGTTCTTGAGACTGTGGTGGGAGACACAGCAAATCTTCTCACAATGGCACGTATTGATGTGCCATCCGGGAGGAGTTGGAATGCCTGTGCAAACTTTATAGGGTCTAGGTATTGCCTAATGCTACCTGTAGTGACACTGACCCTAGCCAAATGCTAAACTAGTGAAAAACAGTCAGAAAAGATGAGTAGGAAAAAAATTTCAGTGGCCTCCGCCTGTAAAATCCTTCCTGTTTTGGATGTTGTCTCATTGTTGCCCTTCTAGCACCCCTGTTAGTTATTTCATTAACACTAAAGCAGCTGAAACTGATCGACAACCTCCTCTGCTACTTAACTGACCAGATCAATATCCCAGGAGTTTAATGGACTTGATGTTATAGTCTAATTAAAAAGTGTTTCTTTAATTTTTTGAGCGGAGTATATGAATTATAGAACTATCACAGTATTTTTTTTTAGACACTAGGTTATAAGTAGCAGTATTTGAATTATTAGATTGTGCAGGATTGTCACTTTATATATTTTAAACATTAGTCATGTGTTTCTCCCATTTGTGGTAAACACAGAGTGATCTATATAGAGCATTCCTGTGTTCATTACAATGCAGGGCTTCAGGACTCTGTCTCCAGTCAGGGTTTTGCTCTAATTTATTCCTAATCAGATTATGAAAAAAACTGTGTATATACAATTTCACTGTAGAATCATTTATGAAGTTATGATTTGCTACAGCTTTACAGGTGTGAATTATGAATATTGGTTAGGAAAATGAGTATACAAATATAATATTATCTGTCTATGAGTATATTTCCATATGGCATAAATATATATATGCATAGTATTTCTATGCATTTCTATTTCTATATACAGTATCTCACAAAAGTGAGTACACCTCTCACATTTTTGTAAATATTTTATTATATCTTTTCATGTGACAACACTGAAGAAATTACACTTTGCTTCAATGTAAAGTAGTGAGTGTACAGCTTGTATGACAGTGTAAATTTGCTGTCCCCTCAAAATAACTCAACACCCAGCCATTAATGTCTAAACCACTGGCAACAAAAGTGAGTACACCCTTAAGTAAAAAAGTTAGAATTGGGCCCAATTAACCATTTTCCCTCCCCGATGTCATGTGACTCGTTAGTGTTACAAGGTCTCAGGTGTGAATGAGGAGCAGGTGCGTTAAATTTGGTGTTATCATTCTCACTCTCATACTGGTCACTGGAAGTTCAACATGGCACCTCATGGCAAAGAACTCTCTGAGGATCTGAAAAAAGGAATTGTTGCTCTACATAAAGATGGCCTAGGTTATATGAAGATTGCCAAGACCCTGAAACTGAGCTGCAGCATGGTGGCCAAGACCATACAGCAGTTTAACAGGACAGGTTCCACTCAGAACAGGCCTCGCCATGGTTGACCAAAGAAGTTGAGTGCACGTGCTCAGCCTCATATCAAGAAGTTGTCTTTGGGAAATAGACGTTTGAGTGCTGCCAGCATTGCAGCAGAGGTTGAAGGGGTGGGGGTCAGCCTGTCAGTGCTCAGACCATACGCTGCACATTGCATCAAATTGGTCTGCATGGCTGTCATCCCAGAAGGAAGCCTCTTCTAAAGATGATGCACAAGAAAGCCCACAAATGGTTTTCTAAAGACAAGCAGACTAAGGACATGGATTACTGGAACCATGTCCTGTGGTCTGATGAGACCAAGATAAACATATTTGGTTCAGATGGTGTTAAGTGTGCGTGGCGGCAACCAGGTGAGGAGTACAAAGACAAGTGTGTATTGCCTACAGTCAAGCATTGTGGTGGGGGTGTCATGGTCTGGGGCTGCATGAGAGCTGCCGAAACTGAGGAGCTACAGTTCATTGAGGGGACCATGAATGCCAATATGTACTGTGACATACTGAAGCAGAGCATGATTCTCTCCCTTCAGAGACTGGGCTGCAGGGCAGTATTCCAAAATGATAACAACCCCAAACACACCTCCAAGATGACCACTGTCTTGCTAAAGAAGCTGAGGATAAAGGTGATGGACTGGCCAAGCATGTCTCCAGACCTAAACCCTATTAAGAATCTGTGGGGCATCTTCAAATGGAAGGTGGAGGAGCACAAGGTCTCTAACATCCACCAGCTCCGTGATGTCCTCATGGAGGAGTGGAAGAGGACTCCAGTGGGCACCTTTGAAGCTCTGGTGAACTCCATGCCCAAGAGGGTTAAGACAGTGCCGGAAAATGATGAAGGCCACACAAAATATTGACATTTGGGCCCAATTTGGAAATTTGCACTTAGGGGTGTACTCACTTTTTTTGCCAGAGGTTTAGACATTAATGGCTGTGTGTTGAGTTATTTTGAGGGGACAGCAAATTTACACTGTTATACAAGCTGTACACTCACTAATTTACATTGTAGCAGAGTGTCAATGTTTCAGTGTTGTCACATGAAAAGTTATAATAAAATATTTACAAAAATGTGAGGGTGTACTCACTTTTGTGCGATACTGTATATGACTGATGTATGTAACCTTGCAAATATTTGCAAATCGCATTACAAACATTGTACCAGGTGAGCCATCCCATTCATATGGTTTTTTCCTTGGACTCTGTAACTTTAAATGGATGTGTTTGCATTCATATTCTGGGTCCTTAGTGACTTCCAATCCTGAGTTCTACATCCAGAAGAAAAACAATCTACAAATATTGGTCTGATAGACAGGATCGACCCATTAATACAATTTCACAGATCCATGTACATACCAGTGGTGGAACTACCAGGGTTGCAAAGGTCGAAGTTTGAGGCCCAGCAGCCAGAAGAGGAAAGGTGTCGGCAGTCGATGCCTGAGTGAGCTATTGTCCACTGTAAGTGAAGTCTCCCGGCTCCCTCCTTTCTCTCTCCTGTATACTAATGTAAGAGAAACCCAGATGTAAGGGGTGCTCTGTGGACTCTGATGCAAGGGGTCGCTTTGGTGAGCAGAGACCCCCTTGCATCAGAGTTCCACTTTAAAAACAGAGTCCACAGCATTCCCGTCAGAACCCACCCTTTAATCAGGGTTTCCCATTAAATTCCAGAGTCCATAGAGATCCCCCTTACAGTGTAAGTGGAGATTCTGCAGACTCTGATTTAAGGGTGACTCTGCGAACTCTGATTTCAGGGGGCTCTGCAGACTCTGTTGTAAGGGGCGCTCTGCTAAATCTGATGTAAGGGGCGCTCTGCTGACTCTGAAGTAATGGGTCTCTGCAAACTCTGATGTAACGGGCACTTTGTGGACTCTGATGTAAGGGGGGCTCTGCTGACTCTGAAGTAATGGGTCTCTGCAAACTCTGATGTAACGGGCACTTTGTGGACTCTGATGTAAGGGGGGCTCTGCTGCCTCTGATGTAAGGGGGCTCTGCAAACTCTGATGTAATGGGCCCTCTGTGGACTTTGATGAAAGGGGGGCACAGCAGACTCTAATGCTAGGGGGGCACAGCAGACTCTGATGTAAGGGGAGGCTCTGCGAACTTTGATATATAGGGGTTTTGCAGACTCTGATATAAGGGAGATCTGCATACTATGATTTAATGAGGGCTATGCAGACTCTGGTGTAAGGGGTGCTCTGGGAACCCTGATTACAGGGGAATGCTGTGAACTCTGATGTGAGTGGACACTTTGGTTACCAGAGACTTCTTATATCATAGTTCCCATTTACACCAGAGTTTGCAGTCTTACATCAGAATTCCCTCCTTACATCACAGTTCTTAGTGTTCCCCCTTAAACTAGGGTCCCCAAAGTTCTCCCTTACATCAGAGTCTGCAGAGTCGCCCTTTACAGTGTAAGAGAACTCTGTGAGTCAGATGTAAAGGGGAACACCGCAGATTCACATGTAAGGGTGGACTCTTGTGATCAAATCAATATAATTAGAAATGCTATTTAATTTACAAAATGTATGTACAGTGTATACTACAAAACAAAAACCAATTTGCCTTGTGCTGTTGAAGTGTTTAGGTTTGGTTTCAAGAAAAGGTGGCAACCCTACCCAAGATGGCAGAACATATATATATTCTAGTGCCATTATACTACTAGCCGTTATGGCTGAAACATGTTTTCATCTGCTGTACATATTTATCTTTTATGGAGTTACAATAAATTTGGACTTATTGAAGAGCATGTATCTATCTATCTATCTATCTATCTATCTATCTATCTATCTATCTATCTATCTATCTATCTATCTATCTATCTATCTATCTATCTATCTATCTATCTATCTATCTATCTATCTATCTATCTATCTATCTATCTATCTATCCATCTATACATACACACACTATATTGTCAAAAGTATTGGGACACCTGCCTTTACACGCACATTAACTTTATTGGCATCCCAGTCTTAGGCACCCTTTCACACAGGGAGTCCTTTCAGATCCACCTATCAGTTTTTTGGCGGATCTGAACGGATGCCCCATGCATCTCTATAGGGCATCGGATGTCAGCGGAGACATGTCCGCTGACATCTGATCTGCCAAAACCGGACAGATGGAAACCCTATTTTCCATCCGTCTGGCGGATCTGATGAGAACGAACAGACGGTCCATTCCCATCCCATTCCCCCTTAGAGATGCATGGGGACCTGACAGCTGTGTCTCTGCACACAGCGCGGAGACACAGCTGTCATCTGCCTGCTCAGGAGGATCAACGGATCGATCCCCCGCCTGATGGACTCCGTGTGTGAAAGGGGCCCTAGTACGTAAAGTTTAGTATTGAGTTGGCCCACCCTTTACAGCTCTAACATCTTCAACTCTTCTGAGAAGGCTGTCCACAAGGTTTAGGAGTGTGTCTAGCTATGGAAATGTTTGGCCATTCTTCTAGAAGCTCATTTGTGAGGTCAGGCACTGATATTGGACAAGAAGACCTGGCTCACAGTCTCCACTCTAATTCATCCCACAGGTTTTCTATCGGGTTGAGGTCAGGACTGTGCAGGCCAGTCAAGTTCCTTCACCCCAAACTCGATCATTAATGTCTTTATGGACCTTGCTTTGTGCACTGGTGCACAGTAATGTTGGAATACGTGCTTATGAACATAAATATGAATACATTTTCAGTAGGAAGGTATCGGGTGCTCAAATTCATGCAAAACAAAACTGAAGCTATGTCCAAAAAAGCTATAGCAATAAGAGATAGAGTAATCAAAATTGCAGTTGAAAATAAAACAAAATGTTACCTACTTGCTGATTCCTGCTCCTGAAAAGCATCCCTGTATCTGCACAACATGTAGACCTACAGCATTCTTTGGCTCCCTTCATGTCTTATCAGTTGAGTATTGTATATTCCTATGCATTTTTCCTACCCTATTATGGTGACTTTGTCCCATTGTTGCAAAAGCCATATAGCATCCCTCATTATTCACAGCCAGACATGATGAAGTGAGTCTTCATTTGCCATCCATCATTACATGCCCAAGCCTCTCAAAGTTTTCCTCCAAGCACCTCTTATTTGATAGACTTCCCCTTTTTTTTAACAGTAAGGCTCATTTATTGTACACAGTTACTTATGCAGCACCCCTTATTTTCTAGTTCACTTCTCATATCTCACAACCAGGCCCTTTTACTCATAGCCATAAAGCCCATACTTCCTCCCTGCACAACAGGTCAACCCTCTGCAGGTGAGCCAAAGACATCCACTTTCTTCAATGTAAGCCTGTGTAACGAGTGGCAATATGTGTACATTGAAACTGCAGCTTGATAGATGCCTATCTGATCAAAGTGCACATGGAATCATGCCTGGTGGGGGAAGCTGGACGGACACAATTCTTTTTCTTTTGTAAGAATTCAAGTGCATAACATACACGCAGCCCTCTTTCATCAGATTCTTAGGGGCTGATTTATAAAAATATTTCACCTTGCGAATGTCTCAACATTTGTGCAAGTGTAGCAAATAATTCCTGTAATGTTTGTAATTATGTGTGTAATGGTTTCTTTCTTGCCTTCCACTGGTGTGAATGTAACAACTCCTAACATTTACTCCTAAGAAAAAAAATAGCTTAAGAACATTCGACCGTGAGAGTTAACAGACTAAGAACATTCGACCAGCCGGGAAATAATATGAGGGAGACTTCTGTAGTCTATGGAGAATTTTGCATGAATGGCCGAATTAATGGATGTTTGGTTGAAATAACCTCCAGCTGTAGAGTGAAGGGAAACATTTAGCAGTGGTAAATGTGCCAGTGCCAGCACCTGAACAACCAGCGACTCGTCAATGCCTTGCCATTTCAGCTGTCACCTTGGGACTCCTAAATGACAGGTGAATGTAAACAAATAGAGAAGATAGCGTAAAAAAAACCCCCAAAAAAACAAAAACAAAAATCTTCCTCCCAGACACTTTGAGGATGAGAACAATGGCCTTTTCCCCACAACCCTGACCCAGTGAGGTATGGGTCTGTGAGCAGAAAGCCTATTGGAATCTAAAACCCCCCTTTTAAAATAAGGGACCCTACCCCTACTCATTCACAAAAAATGAATGTACCCTAAAAAAAAGCAAACCCCAACGTTTGACAAATCAAACATTTGGGTGTCTACTATTTTATTGAATTGCATATAAACCTCTCCAAAATATCACACTTCCTCTTTCTCTGGGGAAAATTAAAGTGTAAAAACATCAGATGGGGTTGTATAAGGGTAGCCTTTATTTTTTGGAAATTCCTTCCTCTTACTGATGCAATCAAAAGCTGATAGGCATGTAAACTTGTGGGCAAGGCTTAACGCGCCCAAGTGGGGATGCACTCAAAGCGCTCGCTAATGTCTGCATCTACAGGCGGAGGCTGCCGATATGTGAAAAAATTATAAAGGCAGCGCTCCCACTTAGAACTTCACTCCGCATTTTTGGTTAGCCCTCTGGGCCCCAGTAAAGTCACAGTACAACATTTGCTAATGACTGCGATACAGGCTGAGGCTGCGGTCATGTGAAATCAGCGTTATGCAAGTGCTCCAACTTAGAAGCAAGCGGGTTCCTCTTGCACAGTTAATCTTTTGTGTATGTTTCACTTCCTTTAGTTTCACGCAATGGATAAAGCACCTACAAGTGGATACCATGGAGCCTGTATCCCACTGAATAGCATAGCCTAACTTGTAAAGTGACACTATGAGACTTCTCCCTGACACAAGAGATTATCTCTTCATATGTTCCTAAGCTTCTCCATTCCGGAGGCCTCTCACTCACTCGATCGCAGACCCCCTAACTACCAGGACCCTCTGTCACTCTTGCCATGCCACTATCACTCCCGCTGGCTGGCTTCTTAAGCACCCACCATTACTCTGGTTGCCCCTATAGCAGCAAAACCTCTTCTCCATCCACTGCAGGCTAGACCCTTGTAATGTTTTCATATTGACTTCCATTCATCCCCCTCCAAAGCCCTGTTCTTTGAAACATAACGCATTCATACTTTTAGTGACCAGACAGATTGGCTTAACAACAAAGTTCTTTACTGAAGCAAAAGCAGGGGGTGTAGACCATGCTCAAACAAGTTAGTGTATACCAAGAACACATATAAGTGCATATAAGTGCATAGGTGATTATAAACCATATACTGTATAACGATAGTCTCAGTCCAACTTGACTAAAGTAACTGTGACAAAACACGTAAATACAATAAATAATTGTGAGTCTCTATACTTTAAAAAAGAGTCCCAATTTCTAGGTGAAACCAATGTTCTTGCTTTGGAAAAACATCCGTGTTCTTGCGGGTAGGTGCAGCCTCCACCAGGTGAACTACCACCAGGACTTGTGAATCAAGAGGATCGCCCATTCATTGCACGGCTTGATCTGACTACCTGTAATGGGAGTCAAATCCTTCTGGTAAGCGACTAGTGTGTTTCACAAGTCCTGGTGGTAGTTCATCTGGTGGAGGCTGCACCTACCCGCAAGAACATGGGTGTTTTTTTCCAAAGCAAGAACATTGGTTTCACCTAGAAATTGGGACTCCTTTTTTTACAGCATAGAGACTCACAATTATTTATTGTATTTATGTGTTTTGTCACAGATACTTTGGTCAAGTTGGACTGAGACATCATTATACAGTATATGGTTTATAATCACTCTGCACTTATATGCAGTTATAAGTGTTTTTGGTATACACTAATTTGTTTGAGCGCGGTCTACACCCCCTGCTTTTGCTTCATTACTGGGCGTGAATTACGCTCTTTTGACGTGTTGCTCACATACATACTTATTTAGCTTTCATATTTATTTATTTTGATTCACATCCATTGGTATCATAATTTATAATCACTTTCATTTTCTGATGATAATCACTTTATTTTTCATGATCAAGGTTAATACTCATAGATAGAGGAAGTCCTTTTAGCACATATATATTTTGTCCTTAGCGTGGTTGTATTAGTGATTAGCACTAATCTTTGCAAAGTGCTTTACTGAAGTAGGTAATTGGACAGATAACAGTTCTTAGCAACATGTTCCATACACATTCCTGTACAAAGTCCTCTAAGTGCCCATTTATTGTGTTCCTGGTGCTCACTTGTGTCTCATGAGGTGGTCATACTTGAATAGGTGAGAAAGTCCAATATTCCATTTAGCAGAAAAGTCCATATCCCTTGGAATTCTGACTGGCAGGGCTGCTGATAGAAATCGTGGGGCCCCGTACAGACTACCTGACAAGCCCCCCCCCCTCCCCATGCAGACTACCTAAAAGGGCCCCCCAAGAAAATATTAAAACTATATTTTGATAAAAATATAATAAAGTCAATACTAGTAGACACAAATACAACATAACTCACATAATTCCTGCTAAATCTAAAAAATTAAATCGAGCTGATAAATAAATCTCTGTGTGTTTGGGGGGGTGGGGGGGTGTTGGGGCTCATGAACATGGGTGCTGTGGTCTGTGTGTACAGTGTGAATCAGTGGTTCATTTATGTGGCTTGAGCCACCTGGAGCTGTACGGAAACACAGCTGCAGGTACTAATTTCACAGGCGTAGGGATGCAGGTGTACAGCCCGAACACAGACAGTGTGCATTTGGGGACGGCTCACCTCCACACCTGTCCAAGTAGGGCCTGTGGCTGTGTTCATACAGGCGCTGCATCCCCATAGAATGACAGATGGCTGCAGCCCAAACCCCTCCTTCACACAGCCAGTGGAAATGAGCCCTTAACTATATTTCCTAACCTAAAAAACAGATCTCTCCAGCGATGTGCTGTCACTACTAAGAGGGATTCCATCTTCGTTTGGTCTTCTCTCTGGTTTCTTGGGCTCCAGTCATTTGGCCAAACTGCGATGATGTATCTCACACGCATGTGAGCGGGTGTCATGGTCACAGCACAGCTCTCTCAATGGATGGTATGCCATCCATTGAGAGCGCAGTGCACATGTGCTGGTGCTATTACCGGCTGCTATGTTTAGGAGATATTCACTGTACCTACAGGTAAGTCCTATCATAGGCTCACCTGTAGATACGAGATAAAAAATTTAGTTTATTACAGCCAGATCAGTTAGTAAATGATGAAATAGAATGAGTTGATACATGGATTTGCAGAGGGAACTGACAGTATAGGGGAGAAGAAGCAAAGTTGGGTATGTCAGGAAGCAGTCTGGGGGGAGAGGAGTGGGAATCTCAGCCACATAAAGCACACTAAACTGCAATGGGAGAAGATAACAGGCAGCTATGGAACGGTGCAACATTAAATTCTTCACCCCATGGGAATGCAGCTGATCAGCTGTGACTGTGTCAGGAAGACAAAGCAATGGTGGAGAGAGATGAAAAAAATATACAGGCTGGGACAAGGAATATAGGAAGAACTGCAGGAAGAGTAACAAGTTGCAGAGATAACAAACTCAGGAGCAGAGCTAACATTAGAGCCAGGCTGGGAAGGGGGGCCCGCACAGGGAGGGAGATTAGTGAGGGACAACTGTCTCTTTCTCAACAGATAAAAGCTGGCAGCAGGAGAGAGATCAGCTTTCAGCTGCTGGAGGAAGATTTCTGTAAATGGTGCTCATCACGAATTCCCCTCCCTGTGTGGTCCCTCCTGTGTGCTCGGGCCCCCTACAAGAGTACCGGGGGTCCCCCCTATTAGCAGCCCTGCTGACTGGATTCCCACAAGAGGTGGTAAAAGGTAGAAAACTGGTGACTACATCCTCAGCAGCACCCTCCTATTCCCATGTGAGTGCAACCATCGAGCCCCTGTTGCAGATAGTTTCCCTTTTTATATCTTTTGACCAGCTGAGGATGGTACTCTTCAGAAAAGCCCAGGAAATCATGGCTAGCAGAGTTAACCCTACCCACCAAACAACACCACTTCTTCTGGTCAACACTAACTGAATAGTGCAACTTACACAGTAGAACATACACTTAACCCAGAAAATAATAAGCCCAACCAATACTGTAGTGCCTCAGTTTGCCCTGCTTACAAACTGACAACATCATACTTGGTGTGGCAGGCTATTATCACTCAGGGTCAGTAAGCATGTTGTTTTTTCAAATGTAAAAAATAGGAAGAAAACAGGTATGATTTTTTAACAACAAATGTACATCATTTGCAATTATTGTTTAAAATAACAATGTATTGTTCATTTAGGCTCAGTTTCTCTTTAATTCAAATGCATGTATGCATTATAAAATGAAAACACATATCTGGATGAATTATAAATATCAGTAGTCATCACGGCTCACTATTTTAGACTAAAATAATAATAAAAAAACTCATGTGCTGCTATCGCTGAGGTAAGTAAATACAATAAAAAGTTAATGTACCGTAAATAAACAGGTGTGGAACTACTGCAACCACTCAAAAAAGTGTACTCTACCTCTTTGATATCAAAAATTGAAGTAAATTCAGTGGTGCGCTGTTCCTTTAAATGTTTGTGAAAAAATGTATAAACCCCACTATAAATGACAAAAAATATTAAAAGCGATTTGAATTTGGGAGAATTACAGATCAACAATCAAAATAATTACTCACAATATAAGGGCAAAAATATGATACAGTATATCAGGCATATACATAAATATCAAATAAATACATTTTTTTCAAAGTGCTCTAAAACAACCATATTCAAACATGTATCAAATCTTCATATGAATCCATTGCTTATAGTGTCCGTGATACAATGCATCCGGGAAGTATTCACAGCGCTTCACTTTTTCCACATTTTGTTATGTTGCAGCCTTATTCCGAAATAGATTAAATTCATTATTTTCCTCATAATTCTACAAACAATACTCCATAATGACAATGTGAAAGAAGTTTATTTGAAATCTTTGCAAATTTATTTAAAATAAAAAACAGAAAAATCACATATACATACAGTAAGTATTCACAGCCTTTGCCATGACACTCAAAATTGAGCTCAGGTGCATACTGTTTCCACTCATCATTCTTAAAATGTTTCTACAACCTGATTGGAGTCCACCTGCGGTAAATTGAGTTGATTGGACATGATTTGGAAAGGCGCACACCTGTCTATATAAGGTCCCACAGTTAACAGTTCATCTCAGAGCACAAACAAAGCCATGAAATCCAAAGAAATATCTGTAGACCTCCAAGCCAGGATTGTATTGATGCACAGATCTGGGGAAGGGTACAGAAAAATTTCTGCAGCATTGAAGGTCCTACTAGGCATAGTGTCCTTCATCATTTATAAATGGAAGAAGTTTGGAACCACCAGGACTCTTCCTACAACAGGCCGCCCCGACAAACTGATCGATCAGGGGAGAAGGGCCTCAGGCAGGGAGGTGACCAAGAACCCAATGGTCACTGTAACAGAGTTCCAGCATTTCTCTGTGGAAAGAGGAGAACCTTCCAGAAGAACAACCATCTCTGCAGCACTCTACTAATCAGGCCTGTATGGTAGAGTGGCCAGACATACGCCACTCCTCAGTAAAAGGCACATGACAGCCCACCTGGAGTTTGCCAAAAGGCACCTGAAGGACTTTCAGACCATGAGAAACAAAATTCTCTGGATTTGAAAGGATAGAAATCTTTGACCTGAATGGCAAGCGTCATGTCTGAAGGAAACCAGGCACTGCTGCTCACCTGGCCAATACCATCTCTACAGTGAAGCATGGTGGGGGAAGCATCATGATGTGGGGATGTTTTCAATGGCAGGAACTAGGAGACTAGTCAGGATTGAGGGAAAGATGAATGCAGCAATGTACAGAGACATCCTAAATGGAAACCTGCTCCAGAGCGCTCTGGACCCTTAAACTGGGGTGAAGGTTCATCTTCCAACAGCACAATGACCCTAAGCACACAGCCAAGATAACAAAGAAGTGGCTATGGATAACTCTGTGAATGTCCTTGAGTGGACCAGCTGGAGCCCAGACTTGAACCCGATCGAGCATATCTAGAAAATGGCTGTATACTGGCTCTCCCCATCCAGCCTGATGGAGCTTGAGAAGTCCTGCAAAGAAGAATGTAGGAAACTGCCCATAAATAGGTGTGCCAAGCTTGTAGCATCATACTGAAAAGATTTGACACTGTAATTGGTGCCAAGGGTGCTTTTACAAAGTATTGAGCAAAGGCTGTGAATACTTATGTACGTAGGATCTTTTTTCTTTTGAAAAAATTTGCAAAGATTTCAAACAAACTTCTTTCACGTTGTCATTATGGAGTATTGTTTGTAGAATTTTGAGGAAAATACAGAATTTAATCAATTTTGGAATAAGGCTGTAACATACCAAATTGTGGAAAAGTGAAGTGCTGTGAATACTTTCCAGATGCACTGTATATAATAATCAACAAATAATGTGTTCCAGTGGATCATCCAGGAAAAAAAAAACACCAATCCACCTCTGGATGAAGTGCTCTCTCACCTCAAAATTTGACCTGGTTAAGGTTGTCAATCACTTTATTATTATTATTATTTTAGCCTTGTGGATCAATCATCAGGTTATTTACACCAACTTCAGCCATGTGGTCCCCTTTAGGTAGAGGCTTGCCAATTTGACACCTCCCCTTTGGTTGTTACTCAAATATAGAAGGGGGATAATCTCATAGCGCAATATGTATTTAAAATTGAAACACTTTATTTCCATCATACATTGCACTGACAATGTGTGAATCGGCAAGCCTCTTAACCTTCTTAACGGTATTTCCGAGCGTGGCTCGGGGTTAAATTTCAGAGCCAAAAGCGGTAACCCCGAGCCACACTCGGGGTACCGCCAGAAGCATCGCTGGATCCTGAAAGCAGGGTTACTTACCTTGTCACCGGGATCCAGCGATGTATCTCGGTGGTTCTTCCTCCCGATCCTCTCCGTGCCCCGGCTTCCATCTCCTGCTACGTGACGTTCGCAGGGGGGTGGAACTGACGGCAAATTCAAATGTAAAACACACCAAGCACACTGATACATTGCAAAATAAAAAAAAACCACATTAGTTTGCCCCCCAGTGCCCTTTCCTGCAGTTTTACTGTACTTTGTATGTATGCATATATATATATATATATATATATATATATATATATATATATATATATATATATATATATATATAATATACAGAGTTGTATAAAGTACTCGAAACCCATACTTGAGTAAAAGTACAAGTACTCGATCAAAAAGTGACTTGAGTAGAAGTGGAAGTGCTCGATCAAAAATTGACTTGAGTAGAAGTACTAAAGTATTCAACATTTTTTGTACTTAAGTATTGCAAGTAGTTTTTTTTTTTAATTTTGCTACTCAAGTACTGAAAGTAAAAGTACCAGTAGTTTTGAAAAAAAATTGCTACTCAAGTACTGAAAGTAAAAGTACAAGTACTGTGTTATGTAGTTAAAGAAAGAAGTCAAAAGTTTGAACATCATATTGTTTTTTATTATTTCAAAAGCAGCTTTTATTTATACATACAGTAGCTTTTATTTTCGTATGCGCTGATAATACACATGTTTTGAGCTTCATGAAACCTGCCATCTACTGTTCTGGCAGTGGTAATTTTTATAATTGTAACGAGTAACTATGCAGCACAAAAAAAAATATCGGAGTAGAAGTATTGAAATCATTGAAAAAATTTAGTGAAGTAAAAGTGGAAGTAGGAGAAAAAAATTATACTCCAGGAAAGTACAGATACCGCCTTTCGGTACTTAAGTACAGTAGTGAAGTAGTTCTACTTAGTTACTATACATCTCTGATAATATATGTATACTAATATATATATATATATATATATATATATATATATATATATATATATATATATATATATATATATATATATATATATATATATACTAATGTATATATATATATATATATATATATATATATATACTAATATATATATATATATATATATATATATATATATATATATATATATATATATATGTATACATACATACATGTTATAAAGAAGAACGCACAGTAAAAAAAAACATATGTAAATAGTTGGTTTGAGCTGCTCATTCTTAAAGCGGAGTTCCGGCCTCAAATACCTTTTTTAACTAAAAATACCCCTATAATACTAATTCATCGCCCTTTACAGAACCGCTATTCTCATACTTACAAGGTGTACAGTATTGGATTTTAGTCAAAATCTTACTTTTAAAAACACTGTCTGGGCGTGGCCATCTTAGACGTGAGCATCTGAAGCCGCAGTGTAATCTGCTTTGTCCTTCTTCCTGATTCCAGGGATTGTTCTGGGAGTTCTTCCTGATTCCAGGGAGTGTTCTGGGAGTTCTTCCTGATTCCAGCCTCCTGGGAGTGATGACAAACAGCTCCCAGGATGCAATGCAAAGGCGGAAGTGATGTCGGTGGCCGTGGCCACAGAGGGGGGAGAAGGAGGAAGTACAATCAAAAATGCCCTGAAAATAAGGTAAGGGACCCCCAAACAAAATTGAAAATGCCCAATTGTTGATCAGCATAGCGAGCACTCCGGGAATCACTAAAGTTGCAAAATAGGCCGGAACTCCACTTTAAGAATTACAGCACCTAAAATCCGAAAGAATCATACCGCCAGGGAGGTTAAACATCACTCATAATATTTTTTTGTAATATATTACACGGTTCATATATTTTTTTTCACAAACATTTAAAGGAACAGGGCAACACTGATTTTACTTTTTTTTTATATTAAAGTGATTGAGTATACTTTTTTAAATGGTTGCAGCAGTTCTATACCTGTTCACTTACACACTTTTTTTTTTTAATTTTTTATGCTATTTACTTACCCTAGCTATAGCAGCACATGAGCTTTTGATTATTATACTTATAAAATACTATATTTTTTCACAAGCATTTAAAGGAACAGTGCACTACTAATTTTACTTTTACAGTATTGTACACTGCTTTATTTTTATTTTTTTAAATTATTATTTGCTAATTAAAATGCAACATTGAACAATAATTATAAGTGGGAATACAACTGAACTAGCTGTTGAGGCAACAAATCCTCAAGCAGTTAACTTTATCCTTTGTATTTGTAGCCTGATATACTAAAATCTACTTTGTTTTAAAGGGCAAAAATATAGCATATGTAGGAAAACTAGACATAATACTGTAAAGTCAAATAAAATGTATGACTTTTAACATTGCAAAAGGTTAACTCACTGTAAAATGACGTGAATCACAAGAGATTCAACTCTGAGGGGATATTAAATGATTAATTACCATGTTACATGCAACATTTTCCTTTAAATGATTTATATGTATTATAATTGCAAAGATTTTCCAAAAAATGGGTTAGGGTTACCTTGATTGTTAGAAAAGATTTTTATAAGATCAACTTGCAACTTTTAACTGACATTCAAAGATTGGATAGCAGTATCTAATATACTTTTTAAACTTTAGGGTTACTCCGCATGCTCTAATGCTTGTAAGTAGTGATGATCAGTGACTAAATGATCATCTACAATTTGCTTCATCATCCTTATCATCTGCTTCCTACAAATCTTTTATATGTTTTTTTTTTGATAAGGGAATTGAGGACTTTTTTTCAGCAGTATCAATGCCCATAGTATATCTTAAATGAGTAGGTTAAGATTATATAAATATAAAAAATAATTTTAAAAAATTGCAGAATTTATACAGCTAGGTAGAAGAATCACTAAGGCCAGCCATACACGTTTGAATCTCGGCTGGTTCAGCAGGAACTTGACAACCTTTAATGGGCAGGCTGAATTTACCAAGTTGATAGATCGATCAACTTAGGTACAGCCAGCCTGCAAAATTCTCTTGCGATTATCGCTAGCCACTGCTATAGCTGCTAGCAACAATCTCTGTCTTCTCCCGGTGGGGATGCCCCCCTGCAAAACAAAAACCATCACCAACATTTAAGAAGATCTAGGCTTTACAAATACTAAACAATCAGCCAATCATATGGTGGCAAGAATTGACAAACACATTACCTATACCGTGAAATCACTGATATATGCACAAAGATGGAAACTCAAAATCAGCTACCTGTATGTCAAAAAAAATATATACCTGAACATAAGTGTCCAAATGACACTTACCATAATATCAAAGCAGGAGGTTTACCAGCATCAAATGTATAAAAATGCTATCATAATGCAAAATAATGCATGAAAGGTATTCTGACCCTCACTATAACTACTGAAATGCATGAAACATGTATGTTTTGCTGTGGCCATTTGCCTCATATATGTTTATGTGCAGTGGAATTTCCTCTTAAAATGTCTACCACTAAGCTTTACAACACTTCAAACTACCAATATAGATCAGAGAGGTTGATAATGGCAGAGACAATCACTTTAAACTTTGCTGTGACATAGATGCAGACCTGCTGCAAAATAAAGATAAAGATGTTAAAATGTGACTCATATCAATACTTAATCATCCAAGTAGGAGACAGCAATGAATGCCTGTATAGTTTTCTGATGATGTATGGCTTTTAAACTAAAAAAAAAAACACACACAAAAAGAATTGTGTTCTACATTCTTTATTTCCACTTATGGGCGGCCCTATAGGAGTTTTACTGCTACAGGGCGGCACCTCTGCGACAGATCACTTATATACAGTGGGGAAAAGAATTATTTGAGCCCCTGCAGATTTTGTAAGTTTGCCCACTTACAAGGAAATGAAGGGTCTATAATTTTTTCATAGGTGTGTTTTAACCACTTGCCGACTGCCTAACGTCAGTCAGCCCCTCGCAGGCAAAGCGGCGTAGGTCTACGTCGCTAGCCTGTGAGGCTCTAGGGAGCGAGTGCGCGCCGCCGGAGGACGGATGTGCCCGGCGGACCCGAATGTCATTTTCTCTTTCTCAAACCAATTGATGGACTTTTTTCATAAATTACATCCTCGTCTGTGACCCCTTAACTTACCACCTTTGAATCTCTCTGCATCAACCTTCCAGAGTCTAGGCATCTGCTATCACAGATGTATAGACTTGTCCTCGGGGCCCAGTCTTCCTCTGTCTCTTATTTTGTTAGGGAGTGGGAGAGAGAAATGTGTCAAGACTTTACCCCACCACAGTTACAGAGACTGATCAGACTGACTCACTCTACCTCAATAAGCTCCTGTACGCAAGAAATATCATACAAATTCCTCAGCAGATCGTATCGACTCCTGTCCGACTAGCACAAATGTACCCGATGGTAGATGCACGTTGCTGGAGGGGATGTGATGACCCCGAAACATTTCTTCCTCTTTGGTGGTCCTGCCCTAAAATGAAACCATTTTGGGAGGCCATTGCCCCATGGATCAAATGGACGACTCTAAGACCTATAGAGTTCTCTCCTCTGCATTTCTTGTTCCATGGGGTTCCCTCATCCATAAAACTCTACAAAAAAAGTGTAACTCCTCATTTATTGAATGCAGCCAAATCATTAATCCCAGGTTTTGGAAAAATCTAAATTTCCCACACTGCTAGACTTGAAAGGGGAAGTCGATGCAATCATGGAAGCTGAATGTTGGGTCCATATGGTCAAAGATCAACAAGAATGGTTTAGAGACACGTGGTCAGGTTGGATGTACTATTCTTCTGAGATTAGTTCAGATAATACAACATCACTGTGCAACACTTAAGTGGCAACCGGGAGGCTACATGTTTTCTTCACAAATGCACCTGCAATCTGTTCACTTGGTTCAAGGGATTTGTTTTGTTTTCCACATTTCCTTCTGTTAGGTTGTTTTTTCCTCCTTTCCCCCTGATTTCTTTATCTTTTTTTTTTCGTTTCTTGTTCTTCCTTACCTTATACATAGCTTATTGGATGCAAACTAAGTATTCAAATTAGTTCTATATTTATATGCTATAGATCCTGAATCGGTGTAGGATACCCGAAGGCGCTTTCTTGGTGGGGTGCCGTGATGAGTCCTCCCCTGTCCTGACATACCCGTGTTGACGAAGGTGCGGGGATTGGTGGAGCATCGGGGCGCTCCGGGACTGGGTGCCCTTCATTTATCCCCACTGTTTGGACCTTCCTGTTTGGTATACGCTTGATGCTCATGTCACTAGCACATTCTTTCACTATTATGTGTATTCTCCCTGTTTCTTGATACACATCTATGACTGATGTATTATTTTTTGTTACTTATTTTATTATTTATCATTCTTGTACTGGTTGAATATATCTGGTAAAAATCCCAATAAAACGATATTATTAGAGTTGAGGAAATACTTGGATGTCCGGGTTCGGCTGGTCTGGCCGAACTTGGAAAAAAAATCAGCGTTCGTGACCCGGACTTAACCCGAATTTGACCCCGATCCCGAACCCCATTGAAGTCAATGGTGACACAAACTTTTGAGCACTAAAATGGCTCTAAAAAACATGGAAAGTGCTAGAGGGCTGCAAATGGCATAAAAATCTTGTTAAGAGCATGGCAAGTGCTCCGCAAACAAATGTGGATAGGGAAATAACTTAAAATAACATAAAAAACATAAAAATAAAAAATAAATAATCATCTTGATCTAGGAGGACGAGGCCCATATGGAGTAGGAGGTTGAGGTGGCGGTGGATGTGGCAGTGTAGGTGGAAGCGGCGGTGGAGGAGGACGAGGTAGCCAACACTGGTTTTTGTTTTTAATTTTAAATTTCTTTTTAAATTAGGGTACACCCTAAAAGAGTGAGAAAGAACAAAAATACAACAATAACTGGGTAAGGCCAGTATACATGTCTATTCTGCACAAGGTACGGACAAGTCCTGTGGGATCCATGCCTGGTTCATTTTAATGAACGTGAGCTTGTCCACATTGGCTCTGGACAGGCGGCTGCGCTTGTTTGTGATAACGCCCCCAGCCTTGCAAAATACACCTTCAGATAATACACTGGCTGCAGGGCAGGCCAGCACCTCCAAGGTGTAAAGGGCAAGCTCAGGCAATGTGCCCAATTTGGAGACCCAGAAGTTGAAGGGGGCAGATCCGTTATTCAGTACGTCTAGGCGTGTGCACACATACTGCTCCACCATGTTGGTGAAATGCTGCCTCCTGCTAAGATGTTCCATATCAGCTGGTGGTGCTGGTGCTTGTTGTGGCATGCTGACAAAGCTTTTCCACATTTTGGCCATGCTAACCCTGCCTTCTGAGGTGCTGGCGGTGCCCTGGCTGCGTTGGCGACATGTCACAGTAATGTATGAATGAAAAACTGAAAAATAATTATTTTCCCCTTAAATTGGTGCTTTTTGAATAGCAGATTAGAACAGCAGTGTCTAAACGCTGTATGTCACAGTAAAGTATGAATGAAAAACTGAAAAAAAAATTTCACCTTAAATTGGTGCTTTTTAAATAGCAGATTAGAACAGCAGTGTCTAAATGCTGTATGTAACAGTAAAATATGAAGGAAAAAACTTTTTTTTTTTTAAATCCAGATTAAGCAGACACATATGCACTGAGCTTGCATTAAATGGCCGCTGCACACCGCCCACCTAACAGACTGATAAAAGTTTTTTTTTTTCTCCCTCCTCCTCACTAGGCTCAGGTTAGGGCAAAAAAGATTGTGCACTGCATCGCCACACTACAGAATCAATGTAGATCGCTGTCTAATTAAAGAAGATTCTTCTGTCCTGTGTCCTATTCTTTCCTTGAAAGCAATCTCCAGCCGGCCCCTACAATAATCTCCTATCTCTCCCTCAAATCAGCAGCATCAGGAACCTCTCCCTACAGTAGTTAGAGCAGAATGAGGTGCGGAGCTATGTGACTCCAGCTTATATAGAGGATGGGTCACATGCTGCACTGGCCAATCCCAGCCATGCTATTAGTAGGCATAGCTGTGATGGCTTCTAAGGGCACACGAGTTAAACACTTGTTGATTGTTGATTGGTTGCCCTGCAGCTGTTGAAACCGCGCCATTAAAACCACGCCAAAACATGAAATAAATTACCGAACAACGGACTGTATCCCGAATATACAGTAAAATGTTCGGGTCCGTGTCCGGGTACCGAAGGATCCCGAACAATACAGTCCGTGTTCGCTCAACCCTAGTTATTATACAAAAAAAAAATGCAATCTGTACCATATTGTTGTTATTCATAAGCACAGGGACTTTAAATAAATAGGTTAAAAAAATATATACTGATGTCCAAACAAACACAAAAAAACTTGTATCCTCAGAATCCTAAACCCCCCGCTGATCCCAGTGGAGGTAAAGAAACCTTTATAAAGCATGGTCCAATTTGTTCAAACAGGGAAAAAAATTCCTACCGGAAAAGCAGATAACTCCCGGAATCAGCAATCAACAATTGTATTTCTTATCAATGGTATTTACTGTTTATATCTGTTTTTCCATTCCAGTGTGATAATTTTCTGTAGCTCCAACCTCAGAAATCACTGCATTCTGCATATTGATAAAAACCTGCAAAAAAAAAAAAAAAAACAACTCTTCTCTCCACTGTGATCCACCCTTGCTCCTGTGGATACACAGTGGTGTATTTTGGTTTTGTGCTGCCCTAGGCAAGACTAAAACCAGGTGCCCTCCATCGAAATGTGTCCCACCCCTTCCTTTTTAGGATCCACACCTTCATCTGTAAACTCCACCCCTTCCTCCTTAGGCTCCACCTCTTCCTATTAGGGCTCCACCTCTTCAGAGGGAGTGAGAGAGAGGGGGGTGTGTGAGAGAGAGGGGGTGAAAGAGAGAGGGGGTGAAAGAGAGAGGGGTGAGAGAGGGAGTGAGAGAGGGAGGGGGAAAGAGGAGAATAGGTGGGTAAAGCTTAGAAATGCTACAATGAAAGTTCTCATAAATTCTTTAATTATAGGGCTCAGTTCTTAGAGAGCATATTTCCCTTTCCCTTGAAATAACCCTTTGTGCTGAGCTTAAAACCTTTGGACTCTAGGCCAACATGTACAAGGCAGTCAGTTCAAGGCAGCTGGTTGTTACTGACTTCTGCTTAAAGCATTGTTTGTGAGCGCATGAAATCCAGAACACAAATAACACATTTCCCCCATCCTGCGTAGAAGTTAAACCCAAAGCCACATGTTCAAAAGTCTCCATCTTTTGTTTTTCATCATCTTTGATTTTTCTACTGCTGTCAACTGGCTCACAGTAGAAGTAAAGAAATGACAGGTCTTTTGGGATGAGACAGGCCATTGAATTTATTCACTAATGCAATAACTTCCCTTGTATGCTTTTCACTTCACAAAATGTAACAGTAATTAATCACACTCACACCTGACATTTTAAAATTCCTTATCATTTGAATAAATGACTTCTACCTATGAAATCAGCTTGTGTATATCAGCACATTACTTATCACATTTAGCTAAGAATTCATTATAGAGGTTATTAGTACTTTAACTATTTGATTATTTTTCATTTTTGCACAGTATCTGGCTTAGCTCTATCACTATATATACCCTCATGCTTGTGTCTGCCAGAACTGAAAACTCACTGACATCTATCTATCTGCAAAAACTTCCACTTATTTATACTTTATTGTCATTTTATGCAATCATGCCATGCAGATATTAGTGGCGGGTACAATACTGGACTACTGTTACAGCTTGCTACTTCCGCTTCCTTTTAAAAAAAAAAAAAACAGGTGAAACTTTAAAGCTGCTATGGATAAGCTGCAGTGATCCTTCATCTGCCCTAGATGGTGGAGTCACATGGTGACTTAAAGGAACCAATATCTGTGTGGAGAAAGGGAGCTTACCTAGAAGGTATAGAGCACTCTGTGCTTCAATAATACTATGCAGCCAATTCTTTTGGTGAGAGTAGTGTGTTAGTAATAGTTCCTGGCTGTGCACACTGTGAAAGTCACCATTAATGCATATTTACACATGGTCCAGTAGTGAAAGTTATTACTTAAATACCTTTGAACTAGTGGAGTTTATATGATTAAAAATTGATGGACTTTTTAAATTATATTTAACTTAATTTATTTACAGTATTTATTTTTACCTACGGTTTAATTTACTTTTATTACTATATGGATTGTTTTGTTCTTATTGATTTTTTTTTAAAGACTTTTGCACATTGCACGGAATATTTTATGTAGGTGCTGCACTTTACATATACACATATATACTTCTTTACCATGCACCCTGAACAGAAAACCTGAGATGAAAAAACACTTTGTTGACTTTATGCAGTAGCATTTTATGGGCTCAGAAGACAAGAAGCTCAAGAAGGTGAAAAAGAATTCCAATCTGATGCTCATGAGTTTGTGGAAAAGAATCACAACGTACTGTAGTTGATGGGCTCAAATCTGTGCCTACAGAAGCAATGGATCCTCTCAAAAGAACTCATGATCATTTTTCCACTTACATCAGGGTTTACAAAACTGTTTCTAACAGTGACAAAGTAATGAAAGCCTTTCCTACCACTGGAGAGCAAAGTCTGTCTGCATCTCACTGTACTTTGCAGGTTGTACCTGCTACTGCATCTGCTGCCTGTGTCATGGAAAAGCCAGTGCTTGCTGCTGCATCCACTGCCTGTGTTTTGAAGGAGTTCGTGTCTGCAGCCCAAAAAGGAGAGTCCACAGGGAAAGCTAGCGACGGGGAGTATTGACCCAGCGTCAAGCAAATTGGGGCTGGAAGAAGAGAGTGAAGAATTTAAAAATTGAACTTAAAAATTGCTGCTTATCTATTTTTTAGATTTTCTATTCTGGAACTTTCAGCACTGTAAAATCCTACATTGGCAGCTGTGTTTGCCACAATTACTCCAGTCTGTACTGTGCAGGCACATCTTCATTATCAATAGTAACTAGATTTGAGATTTCTGGCATGTATGTTAATAGGAGGGAGCTTATTCTGTCCTTAGGACAGACTCAGGCTGGCTATACATGTAAAGTTTTTGTTGTTAAACCCAGTGGGCTTAACAAAAAAAACCTGAGAGGTCACTGTACTAACTAAGCGATGTTAGTGCAGTGATCTCTCCCACTGAGCTATTGTGTTCTGACAGGGGGAATGCCCCTCCCACAAGAATACATTGAATGCTGGTTTTCCAGTATGCTCATTTGACAGAAGCTGGTCATGCCGAACCGACCGTTTTTGGATGATTTTCAGCCCTTGTGTACCCAGCCTTACTCTGACATTGTTCAACAATCCTTTTTGTCATCCATGACACCATCTCCTAAGAAACATCTAAAGGAAAGAATGTTTTTCTTTTTTTGAGGTATGCTGTATAAATGGGAACACTAAACAAACATATATAGTGGGGTTTTCTCAAATTTGAATGCAAAAGTGGAAATATACCTTAAAGCTGAATTAAACCCTAATTTCCTTTCCAGCTAAGGTAGATGCAATTTTAACCCATTTACACCTGTAGTTCCATGGTGCTGCACATGTGTTCAACTGTTACATCAGCTGTTTGAGGGTTTATAGTGGAACTAAACCCTCCTATCGTTTTCAGCCAAGGAAGTTGCCATCTTGGCTTCAATTGGATCTTCCACTGCCATTATGCTGCACATGTGATCAGTTATGACACCAGCCATTTGATGGTTTGACAGTTTGGGTTAGAGCACAAGCAAAAGGGACAGTTATATTCCCGGCATGTGCCAGGAATATAAATGTTTTTTTGAAACTGTTAAATCAATAAGTTTACTTCCACATTATAAGTTCGGTTGAGAGCTGACATAAGCTCACTGGCAACTGTTACAGTTTTTACCAGAGACATGACTTGAATGTAACTGTTCTGGAAACAGTTGAATCAGTGGGTATTTTTTTTTTCTCTTACTCCCAAATTACCCTTAAGTTTACCCTTAAGGTTTCTGTGAAACCTACATTTTCTGTATCTGTACCTGTAAAGGAAAGAGCTGATACAATATTTATGGCAGCATGTACTTAAAGAGGTTGTAAACCCATACAAACTTTTTTTTTTTTCGACCTGAAAGAGAAACACATAATGTGCTAGTATGCATTATGAAATACGTACCCTAGAACGAGCCCCTGCCATGCCGTCCGCTTACCTGTATGATGGGCGACATGTCCAGTCGCCTGTCTTCCGGGATCGCGGCATCCGGCCATCTGATTGGCCGGAGCCGCGGTGACGTCACTCCCGCGCACGCGCGCGGGAGCCGATGGTCACGGCACGGGACTCTGAAGGAACGGCACCAGCGGCCGTTCCTTCAGAGCGCATGCGCCAGTGACGTCACTGGCTGCATATAAGGTAAATATCTCCTAAACGGTGCATGTTTAGGAGATATTTACTGTACCTATAGGTAAGCCTTATCATAGGCAGAGGAGGGTTTACTTCCTCTTCAAAGTTACAGAACACTATATTCTCTGCAAGAGATTTTGCTTATTCTAAATAAACCAACTTGTAAAATTAGGAAAGACACTAATTTATTATTACTGTCACAAATTTGATGTCAATATGTTTGACATCAACAAACAGAATGTACAAACAAATGCAATTGCTTAGCATCTCAGAGAAATCCTAGACTTCCTACTTAAGCTGTCCCCTTGCTTATGCCAGCTCGTGCCCTAGCACTTCAAATCACAAAATATGATCGATATAACATAGCTCTGAGTGACTTGGCTGAAAGAGTACAGGGGATAATTGACACAAATCATGTGCCACAGGAGCATTAAATGGAGATGACTTTAAATGCACTAAAAGGAAAAAAACACACATAATTATTATCACACCCACTGAGGACTACTGTGGACTAACATTCAAAAAAACATAAACATATTAAAGGGCAGAGACATTGCAATTTCCAAACATTTTATAGACAAAGTTCAAAAGGACTCTGAAAGCCCCCCCATTATGCTAACACTTTACAGGCAGGGCTGGCGCCCCCACTAGGTGAACTAGGCAAATGCCTAGGGTGCACTGCTGCCTAGGGGTTGCAGCCACGGCCATTGATTTTCCCACTAGCCTGGCCGGGGAACATGAGGGGCTGAAGAATGTCACCGTACACAGGGCTGGGGCGCTGACTGACTCTCCTGAGAAAGCAGCAGCCGTGGAGGATATCCATCACAGCTCTGGAGGAGGAGGACAGCAGTAGCTCAACCTGTGAGGAGGGTGACAGCTGGGGAGCCGGAGCAGGTGGGCTCAGCTGGGGAGGCGAAGGACGACAGTGGGGAGGGGACACTGCGGAGCCAGCCGGGTGAGGCGAGCACAAGGACAGCTGGGAAGGTGGGCAACATCCGGTCTCCGGACGTAGGTCAAATTATCCTGCCATGGTGAATCAGACTCTTTTACCTGTTGTACCCGGACCCTAGGTAAGACTAGTGCCACAGCCCCCCCCACCGGCCGGGCGGCGTTGGGGGGGTTGTGTCAGTCTGTCCAAGGGCACAATATAGTCAAGAACAGTTTACAGGAGCTGCTCAATTAATAAGGAGAAGGGAAAAAGAAAAGGGGAAGGCCTGGAAGAATATAATTTCTAAAACTACAACCCAGGTTAATAGATCAGTTCATTTACCAAGTCGCTCCATCCAAAAAGCTTGGAAATGCAAAATGTACATTTTAAGCCTGAAGATTAGTGAACCCTCCCCAAACAGTATATATTTTCTGAAAGCAAAGAGGAGAATAAAATGATGGTAGTTCCAATTTTTTATGTCGCATGATATTGGCACAATCAAATGTAAATACATTTTAAGCTTTAAAAATGCACATAGCCCTGTAGAGGTGACAAATTTTGGTACCCCAAATTGTCCAGACTATTAATTTTGAGGTAATTAGGATTGAAGGCCCTATGATTATATCTGTGGACAATATCCAATATGTGTAGCCCAGTCATTGTTTTCACACTTTACATTTTAATTTTTTTATTTTTTTTTATATGTTACTTCATTTAACTTTTTCTTTACAAAGCGTTTGTGCCATTGGCATTATCATTTCATCAGGACTAATACCCCTTATGTGATAGCATACTGTAATAACAGATTCTCTTAACATAGACTTCAGGAGTCTATTAGACCTCTGATGTCTCCCCTGCCCTCCACTGAAGTTAATGAAGCACAGATCCTGCTCCATTATCTTCTCCTCTTGCCACAGCAATTGAGGAAGAGGATAGCCAAACCTGGTTCATTCACCGGAGGGGAGAAGAGTAAACAGATGTTCACTCTTTTCCACCCATCGACACTTGCCAGGCTGGCAGCCACTTAAGATGGGACATCAGAGCCTGGTAAACATTAGGGATAATCGAACGGTACGGGTGGACCATCGGTTCGACCCGAACATTGGCTGTTCGAGGTTCGGCCGAATTTAGAACTTTTTGCCCAAAAAGTTCGGAATTCGGCAACCAGAACCAACCAAAATGCAATGGGACAGGAAATGGGCTTTAAAAGCCCATGATTGGACCAGAACAATTAACAAAAGCCAATTGAGGGGACAGGAGAATGCTAGGAATGTGATTGGAGTGACTAGGGGGTCCATAGGCCAATCATTAGTGAATACGCCCCCCAGTATATAAGATAGCCCCCGCCAAATTCCTAGCATTGTTATACAGGGACATGGAAGAGAGTGGAAGCAGTTCTGTGACTTCTGCAACAAAGTGTCATTAAGCATTTATTAGTGTGAAGAAAGGGATATCTAGTGTAGTTAGGGTGCTCTTTTACACTTTAGTTAGATGCAAAAAATTAGTTTCTGTAGGGAAAGTGTTAAGTGCCAGGGTGACCGTAGTGTAGTGTAGGGTGAACTGACAGTGACTGCTATGGCAGGGTGACCAAACCCTTCCATATCAGGGTGACCGCTATAGAGAAAAGCTAGTTTCTCTGAAGTCACTTTCGCTGCAGTAATATGGCTTTGCCCCTGTCAGCTTGCTTTTTGGCTGCAGGCGTCTATAGGGATTTTTTGAGCACATGTTTGGAGTCAGGCATGACATCTGAACATGTGTATAGGGGTTATATATACACACCCATGTATGTATATATACACCTGCACAAATATAGGTGTGAAAGGAGCAGAAAACACTACTTGCGCTAATGAAATAATTAACACCAATATAGTTATGCTCCTATCACACCTATATATGTCTAAGTGTAAAATACATATAAGTATGTGTGTATATATACCACTATACACAAGTTCAGATGTTTTGCCTGCCTCCAAAGAACCCAAAAAATGCCCAAAAAAACGCTAGCGCCAAAAAAAACGCCCAGGTGTGTTGTTGCAGGTATTTTTTGGGGTTTTTGGAGGCAGGCAAAACATCTGAACTTGTGTATAGTGGTATATATACACACATACTTATATGTATTTTACACTTAGACATATATAGGTGTTATAGGAGCGGAGCCATATTAGTGTAAATGATTTCATTAGCGCAAGCATATATTTCTGCTACTATCACACCTATATATGTCTAGGTGTATATATACATATAAGTATGTGTGTATATATACCCATATACACAAGTTCAGATGTTTTGCCTGCCTCCAAAGAACCCAAAAAAATGCCCAAAAAAACGCTAGAGCCAAAAAAAAAAAAAACGACCAGGTGTGTTGTTGCAGGCATTTTTTGGGGGTTTTTGGAGGCAGGCAAAACATCTGAACTTGTGTATACGGGTATATATACACACATACTTATATGTATATATACACCTAGACATATATAGGTGTGATAGTAGCAGAAATATATGCTTGCGCTAATGAAATCATTTACACTAATATGGCTCCGCTCCTATAACACCTATATATGTCTAAGTGTAAAATACATATAAGTATGTGTGTATATATACCACTATACACAAGTTCAGATGTTTTGCCTGCCTCCAAAAACCCAAAAAAAATGCCTGCAACAACACACCTAGGCGTTTTTTTTTTGGGCGCTAGCGTTTTTTTGGGCATTTTTTTGGGTTCTTTGGAGCCAGGCAAAACATCTGAACTTGTGTATATGGGTATATATACACACATACTTATATGTATATATACACCTAGACATATATAGGTGTGATAGTAGCAGAAATATATGCTTGCGCTAATGAAATCATTTACACTAATATGGCTCCGCTCCTATAACACCTATATATGTCTAACTGTAAAATACATATAAGTATGTGTGTATATATACCCATATACACAAGTTCAGATGTTTTGCCTGCCTGAAAAGACCAAAAAAAATGCCCAAAAAAACGCTTGCTACTAAACCGGCAAGGTGTGAAAAGAGAGAAGCCACTAACCTGTTCTATAAGTGACAAAATACAAACAATCTTTTTTTTTATGGTTCTGGACATGCTACAGAGCTGAAACTTCACAGGTACACCTTTTAGACCCCCCAGATACTAAATCCAAAGAAGTTTTTTTTTTTTTTTTTTTTTTTTTTTCAATAATTGGCTCTCTATCAAAAATGACAATTTTTAAGAACTTTTTTTGTGTGATTAATAGTCCCTGGGGTATGACCCAGAACCCTAGGCACTTTTTAGGGGCATGTATTGGGTTTTAGGGCTTCAAAATGGTGTTTATTGATTACCGAAGTTCGGGTCCCATTGATTTCAATGGGGTTCTGAAATCCGGGCCGAACTTTTGGGAGGTTCGGGTGTACTGGTCGAACCGAACTTTTCAAAAGTTCGATAATCCCTAGTAAACATGCCTTGGGCAATCGTGTGGAGGAGCAATACCTTTCGCAGGCTGTGGAAGTAATTGGGTGACTTTACAGATGCCCAAATCACTCATACAAGAAAGCCCATGTCTACAAATTTAAATACAGTTTAACTAGCCAGGACTGTGTTCAAAATCCCTGTCTATCAACTATCGTTTATAAATAATTTACCCATCCCATGATTGATGTAACATGGCTAAATGTTAACCTACTGGGAATAGAGTTAACAAAAAAATGATTGTTGTCACTAAAAACCCAGCTTCGCATGTTGCTCCCCATCATTATAAAACTTTGGATGGCCAATATTTCCTCAAGGTATTGGAGAAGACTTTCTAAAGATAACAAAGAGGAGAATTTAATTAGGGTGTGCAGCACCTTGAAGCAAGTTATAAACTGCAATGGAAAATGTAAAGACATAAATGCCTTGTACCGAGGCTGGGACAGAAAATTAATGTTTAAAAATTTCCCTGTAAAAGTTTTGTAGCTGTCTTGGATCAAATACAATAGCCAGGTGTTTACTAAATGCAAGTCTGCCTATGGATATGCTGACTGTATTACGCATGAAGTCCCAACTGGGAATACATCCCCAGTTCAAAAACAGTACAGGACCATTCTATTTCACCTATATCATTAGTAAGCGATAGCAATAATGTTAGAGAGAGGAGTCATAGAAGAAACTGGTTTGCCCTTATAGTGGTATCAGATTTTCTATAGATTACAGGGGGCTCGTAGCAACAACAAGATGTGATCAAGCTCAATGGTAACATTAGGGAAGGCACAGCTTTTCTCAACCAAACACCTGGTTATCTGGCCAGTAACATACCTCCACTCTGGATGAAGGAGAACTGGGGCAACTTTGGACAGCAGCAATTTCAGTCTGGGGGGAAGTTAGTGTTAGAAGTACTAGCAGATTTATATGGACAAACAGATTGAAGCCAAGCTCAAGCTAATTCTTTATAAGCAGTTGCAGCAAGCACTTTTCTTTCCTTTTGGATTAAAGGTTTTACATATATAAATAAATGCTGATCATTGTACGCACACCTGTCAGTGGTAAATGGTTTGTCTCAACCCTCTAGCTGCTACATCTACAAGACAGCTTGTTCTTTTGGAAAAACAGCAGACTTACTGTCAGGATCTCCAGGTGAAAATAAAGGAAAGAAAGCTTTAAAAAGATAAACTAATGCAGCCACCACATCTAAGAATTGCTAAGATGCAATATACGGTAATATATATTTAATTTTTAGTTTACCACCACTTTAAGACCAGTAACAACTTTTCATTTACTCATTCTTCTCATCGTATCCCTTTTATAAATTTACCTTCTCAGGCTTTCTACGTACGGTGCTATTTATGTTACTATCCCTGACATTTTTATTTTGAGATGAGTTAGCCGTGAAACCTAATTTATCAGTGTCATCACATGCACTATCACTCTTCTTTCTGTCATTTTGATTAAATTGGTTAGCTGCTTTATTAAAAGTTATAAATATATATAGATTTATAGTTGTGTGGGAGATTGCATGACTGTCTGATTGACACATCACAAAAATAACATTTTTTATTAATTTTTATTCTTGTATGTATTGAACATTCAAAATATTAAGGTTAAAACTACTAGAAATACAGAAAGAGGATCAGGTTAAAACGGTGTGTATTTTTCCCAAATTTACATTTATAATCAATTTGCCAAATTGAAAAAGGACTTTGCCAAATAGGGGAAATACAAAAAAAAAAACATAATTATCTAGATAATATATTTTAAATGAGAATTATTTTTTTTCTTTTTTTGTTCATTAAAAAAAAATACTATATACCACCTGTTCTAATCTCCTAACTGGCTTCTGCATTGCCACCCTGTCACATATGCATCCAACAAAGATTACAAAGGGCTGTTTTCAAACACGTTATGCCTACCAGCATAATAGAGCTGGTCTATTCCCTTAGCTTCCACATAAGGAGTGCAACAAAGAGGTATCTGCCAAAAAAAAAATATGCCTGCAAGCCCATCAACCATGCTGCTGGTAAGTCCCCACTGTACAGCAGTAAGCACCCCAGCTTTGACTTTCCCTTCCTGACAAGTCCCCTGATTCTGGTGAGACCACAATGCATAAAGGAGTCAAAGTAAGCCCTGAATCTAATGGTCCTTCTGCAGTACCTGGGGAATCCTCAACACAAAAATATCCACTTTCTGAAGTGTGGTGAACAAAGGAAATTCATGTTGTGAAATAATGGTGCGCTTGTTCTAAAAAGAAACATTAAGCATATATAACAGTCATAGCATTGTATATTATGCTTAACATTTAAATAAAAATAAAATAGATAAAAATAAAATTATAATACAAATCCAATTTAGATGTGCAGATCACCAAAATTGTGCAAATGTGAGTACACTTTAAGGATGCAAGTGCTCATTCCACCAATATTGCTGAAGGATATATCGAAATAGTTAATATTGTGAAAAGATCAGCGAACTGCAACCGCCACCTTCAGATGAAATGGCCGCTCATCTCCTGGAAGTTTAAACTTTTTTCACACTGAGATGGGATCTGTGGACTCTTGTATTGTTACTGTGTAACTGGGATCTTGCAATCTGTGCCCCCAGACTGCCTGGAGAGCAGCCTGTGCTGGAAGGGTAGCAGAGGGACTTTGTCCTTGAAGCTGATACACAGGACAACCAGGAGCACAGTTTCATCAAAGAGTGACACCTGAGATGGGAGGCAAGGATCCAGTGTAAACCTTGCAGAAAGATCGGTGGAGTGATGTGTGAATTTAGAGAGGCAGAGCTTTCTGATGGAAGTGATCAGGATCAGAAGACCTTATTGTCCCTTTTGAGCAAATCTTGACCCTTTGGTCAATTTCTAAGGTGAGCAGCCATTTCGTCTGAAGGTGGTGGTTGCAGTTCACTGATCTTTTCACTATCTGTATATATTTTGATATAGCCTTTAGCAATATTGGTGGAATGAGCACTTGCACCCCTAAAGTAGACTCACATTTTGGTTTTTGAGCACAAATTTGGTGATCTATATCTAAATTGGACTTTTATTTTAATTAGTTTTTATAATTTTTTTTTTTTTTATTTATGTTATGCACAATAAATAATGTTATGACTGTTATATATACTAAATGTTTCCTTATAATACAAGCACACCATTTTATTTTTACAATATTATTTGCTTTCAGTGTTTTTGGTTCACTATTAAATAGTTGCAGCTGTTTAGCTAGGTAGTGATCACTACATCACATATAGCTTTATTTATTTCACTTTTTGATTCTCAGTAAAATTATTTTTTTTTTTTTGAACAAGCACACCATTTTTTTTTACAATATTATTTGCTTTTAATATTTTGAGTTCATTATGAAATGCTCACAGCTGTTTAGTTAGGTAGTGGTCACTACATCACAAATAACTTTATTTATTTCACTTTTTGATTGTCTTTATTTGTTGATTTTTATATATTCCCTATGTTCATTTGATTGAGGCTCGGCTCACACTGGGGCGGCACGACTCTGTATTACTTCGGGGGCGACTTGTGCATTTTCATGCTGCACAACTTCGGAGCAACTTGCAGGGACTTCACATAATGGAAGTCTATGCAAGTCGCTCCGAGGTCGCCCAAAAGTAGTACAGGACCCTTTTTCTAAGTCGGAGCGACTTGTGTCGCTCCTATTAGAACCGGTTCTGTAGCAGTCAATGGACCGCGAGGGAGCGCGACTTGTCAGGCTGACAAGTGGCATGACAAGTCGAGGCAGTGTGAATGGAGCCTAAGTTTAATTGTTTATTTAATTTGTTGTCACCGTTTTCATTTTGAAGTACATAGTAACACACAAGTACTATATACACATAGGATATTCCTCCATACATTCCTAAAGTGTTACTAAACCAACAACAGCAAAATCATGCTGTATGTGCAGTAAAGCATGCTTGTTATACTCCCCGTGGAAGGGGTTAATCCTCCGCATTGTGTAAAAAGGCTGTTTGATCCTGTTTTTTCGGATCCTCCCCTTGCTTCACTGTCCCCAATCCATCTTCGAATAGAACAGAGCCTTGGGGGCACTCTGCACATGCTCAGTTTGGTGTGTATTGCTAGACAGTTTTTTTTTCTTGGGAGGGTGCATGTGATTAGCACAGGGCCAATTAGCACTATCCAGACAAAGGGTTAGGGGTCATGCAGCCTCACAGGACAGTCAGAGGAGAGCAAAAACTCCTCCTACAAGCTTCAACCACACACACAGATAGAAGGCATAAGACTGCTATAACTGCTGCTAAATGTATTTAGCAGTTTATATTTACTTAATTAATTTAATTCCCATGTTCTGTGGATGACCAGATATAGTGAATGCAGGGTCCTGGGTTTAGTAACACTTTAATGTCACAGCTACAGGGCATACAAGCAGAGGTTTCTCTAATTTGACATAATATACAAAAAGTCAGAGACAGAACAACAGCAGTGGGAAGTTTTGTGAGTAAACTAGAGGATAAAGTCACTCCATTATCTTGAAATCACACCACAACCCATAAAGACAAAATGGAAAACAAGTTTTGTAATAATAATTTGTGATTAATCTGCATCTTTAAAAGCAGAGGACACTGACACTGCTGAATTTATATAAACCTGGTTTCTCAAGTTTTTTTCAAGAACTTCATTAGGATCACTTAAGAGACTCTCCAGCCAATTTTTAATTTGTTTTCCCTAACTGTTACCTACCATATGGAAAGTTTGCTTCATTTCAATTTTTCTCTTTTTTTCCCCACTAGATACCTTACTGAGCTGTAACAAGGGAAGTAGATATTCTCCTAAACTACCTTTTTATGTGAACTTACTATGTGTGCTGCTAATTCCATGATCCATTCAAGACAGCAATTATCTATGCTAATACTAAACATGGGCTCCCAATATCCTGTCTGCAGGTGACAGATATGACCAAGGAGTCGGAGCAATATCTTAGCTGCTTCCAATACACTACTGTGTTTCACCCATGAACACTTCCTACTTACTGGATATAGGTATTCTTATACCCAAAAGTATACCCTCCTCCTGCAAGCAGGCTGTGAATGACCCAGAGGGTAGATATGTTTCCTTAAACTGCACTCCTTACTCAATTTCTTGCATTATATGTTGTGTTTACATTCTAACTTCATTCTCCCTGGCAGTCTCAAAGCCTTCCAGATATGTTCCACAATTAGTTTGGGTGGATAACCTTGAACTCCACCTCTTATCACTAGTGAGATCAATGTGGCCCCAGCTGTAACTATGATTAGACAAGGCCAAATCACAATGTCCATGTGCATATTTTCTTTAGATGTACTAGATACCTAGATGAGTTAAGCCTGTATGATACATAGAGACTTCATCATCCAGAGGAATGCACTTTATCTTCCTATTCCAGCTCCCTTAGTATTCCCTCCAGGATAGACCTAGCTTTAGAAAATGCATCTGTTCTATCATATTCTAAAGACAGCTGCTTTGTTGCTAGAGGCAAATCTAATCATTCACCTCTATTTTTAAAACTTAATCTAGCTTAAAAAAGGTCATACCACCTACTGGAAAATAAACCCTTGTTGACTTTCCCTATTTTTACCTTCTGACAATATAGATGTTCAACTCCTGGCATTTCTAGAAAGTAGTTCTGGTAGGTCATCTACTGATATTGTCTGGGACTTGCTGAGGGATTTGTTTAGTTGTAATCACCTAAGTTATGTTGTCCTTTAAAAATGTGGTGTAGCCCTGGTAAATCTGGTCTTCATTGCGGAGGAAAAATATATTCAGAACACTAGCTCTGATAATGAAGCAAACTGGTTGGTCAGCCAAGACTCAAGAACTGGCACTAGGGTGCTGGCAAAAGTGTTGGTGAATCACCTTAATAGGGTAAATTCTGTGGAAGAATGAGCAAGCCCATATTGAGCTACAGACCTTTCAAAAAAACCCTGATAAATGAAGTCCTGGCTGTTTTCAACCCACTACTATTGTATTCTTCATTACTTTACAATTACATGTATTACTTTTTTTGAGGGGAATATGTTTGCCACCCACACAATTTCCCACCCTCACCTTAAAACAAGGTGATATTTACATTTGGGACATGCCATTATGGCACAGCATAAAACACCAATTACCTCCATTTAAATAGTGCCTTCTCTACTTATTTAATTTTTAGCCTAAAAGGGGCATTATTTTCACTACATACTAATACTTACTTACTTACTGCTTACACTTCCAACATTCCTCCTACCTGTAAAAATCACTATAATTCAGACCTTGGCCAATGAACTGCAAAGCAACGGTCAGACCTTAAGGCTGCTGCAAATCAAGTTCTTCTATCTGCCTCACAAAAACTTACCCAGCTGTTCATTATACACAGAATGTATTGCACACCTCAACACCTGTTTTATTGTGGTCTCAGAGAGTCTCCTCTCCATAGGTATTGGGAGTCAATGGTTAGATCCATCAACTCTATATTCTCTGTAAATTTAGCCTCTTGCCCCAAGCCATGTTTGTTAGGTCTCTTGGAGAGAGTTTATGAAAATGAAATTCTCCAGCTAGTCTTTCCAAGAATATTTTTATTGCAAGAAAGTTTATTGTGAAAAAGTGGGTCTCCTCTCACCACCAACTTTGGATCTATGATAAATCATGTTCTGCAAGTAGATAAAACGACTTACCAACATAGAAGGAATCCAGGCGATTTCCTTTTAGCTGGCTTGTTGCTGACTTTTGCAGAGAGAATATAGCCTGAGAACATTCGATTTTGCCCTAATCCCACAAAACTATTTTTTGTGCTGCTTTGATGGACAAGTAGCTATGCAAATTAAAAAAAAAAAATAATAATCCATATGCGATCATTACTATAAATAATTCAAGGTACAAGTATGTTGGTAACCTTCTTTACATTATGACTAGTCTAAGCTACTAGTTACTGCTAAAAACGATATATAAATAATGATATATAGCAGACATATGAAAAGAAAGGACCAGAGCCTATGTTATTTGACACAAGCAATTTTCCCTTTATATTTTACCTCTAGCCTAGGAGAAAAGGGTGGGGGTCGAGGGGTTTACCGTGGGGTATGTGTGACAGAATCTTTCTTCTTGCTGTTATTTCTATTGTAACGTTTTATACCTCTGTGTAAAGGTAAAGTTGTAAAGGTATTATTTTTCCTTATTTTTTCTTTTTTTCAATAAAAATTACTCTGATCTAAAAAAAAATGTAATTGACCCAAAACCATTATAGTTTCCCTTCAAGGAATGCAGTTCATAAATCAGAATGTCTTTTAATAGAAAAAAATGAAAAATATAATCTTTTTAATAAATTTTTATAATTCTGTGATATTTGGTAATTTAGAGCCGGTTCACACTATTCCGACTTGTCAGGCGACTTGGTCGCCTGACAAGTAGCTCCCAATGCTGTGCAATGGAACCGTTCTAATCAGAGCGACTCAAGTCACTCCGACTTATAAAAAGGTTCCTGCACTATTTTTTGGCGAAGTCGGAGCGACTAGCATTGACTTATTTAATGAGAAGTCGTTTGCAAGCCGCGATGAAGTCGCGCTGCACGGGCGACTTCAAAGTCGCCCGAAGTCGGGGCGACTTTTAGTCGGATTAGTGTGAACCGGCTCTTAGAGTGGCAACCTTTGACTTGTTTTCAAAACAAGAGTTTTAAATGAAGATATGTTGGGAATAGATAGTTTATGTTTTAAAATAATTGTTATGATGTAACCAATGTTCTGTTCACAAGTGTATGACAAGTATGTTTGCCAAATAAAATCTCAAAAGCACAAGAAATGTTATGAATAACGTGATAGTCCATAGCCTCATGCAAGATGAATGAATACGTAGCAAGGATAATTCGGCAGCTGTTTAAAAGAAGTTTTGTCAACACATCTCTTGTGATTGCAATTTTAGCAATTCAAGCATCTGCTCTGATTTCTGTTGTTGATTAATTACTTCTTATTTAAATTTGTCATGATTAAACATGAATGGTAAATCTGCCAACTACCTAGAACAGTTACTGGATGGCGAAGGCAGATTAGATAGCTTGATCATCATTCAACACCTTATACAATGTATTGGGCTTTTTAAAAACCATGAATAAAACAAGTTACCTGAAACAAATGGTAAGTAAAGCAGTCCTGGTATGACATGCTTTTATATTAACAAATACAGAGTGCTTAGCACAAGTTAAGAAGATAAATGCAACACATTTTTTAACAGTTTAAATAAAAAACAGACAATATTCAGGTGGCTTGTAATAAGGATGAAATATAAACTGATGCTGGATGTGATATACATAATGTATATATGACACCCTCCATTTTATACAATTTAAAATGTTTGTGTACATTTATTTATGAGAGCATGTGTGTCTGTGTGCGTACGTATATATATATATATATATATACAGTATATATATATATATATATATATATATATATATATATATATACAGTATCTCACAAAAGTGAGTACACCCCTTACATTTTTGTCAATATTTTATCTTCTCATATGACAACACTGAAGAAATTACACTTTGCTGCAATGTAAAGTAGTGAGCGTACAGCTTGTATAACAGTGTCAATTTTCTGTCCACTCAAAATAACTCAGCACCCAGCCATTATTGCCTAAACCTCTGGCAACAAAAGTGAATACACCCCTAAGTGAAAAAGTACAAATTGGGCCCAAAGTGTCAAAATTCTGTGTGGTCACCATTATTTTCCAGCACTGCCCTAACTCTCTTGGGCATGGAGTTTACCAGAGCTTCACAGGTTGCCACTGGGGTCCTCTCCCACTCATCCATGACCACATCACAAAGCTGTTGGATGTTAATGACCTTGCGCTCCTCCACCTTCCGTTTGAGGATGCCCCTTAGATGCTCAATAGGGTTTAGGTCTGGAGATATGCTTGGCCAGTCCCTCACCTTTACCCTCAGCTTCTTTAGCAAGGCAGTGGTCATCTTGGAGGTGTGTTTGGGATCAATATCATGTTGGAATACAGCCCTGCGGCCCAGTCTCTGAACGGAGGGGATCATGCTCTGCTTCAGTATATCACAGTGCATGTTGGCATTCATGGTTCCCTCAATGAACTATAGCTTCCCATTGTAAGAAGCACTCATGCAGTTCCAGACCATGACATCCCCACCACCATGCTTGACTGTGGGCAAGACACACTTTTCTTTGTACTCCTCACATGGTTTCCGCCACACGCTTAACACAATCTGAACCAAATATATTTAAATTGGTCTCATCAGACCACATGACATGGTTCCAGTAATCCATGTCCTTAGTCTGCTTGTCTTCAGTAAACTGTGTTGCTGGCTTTCGTGTGCATGATCTTTAGAAGAGGCTTCCTTCTGGGTTGACAGCCATGCAGACCAATTTGATGCAGTGTGCGGCGTATGGTCTGAGCACTGACAGGCTGACCCCCCCCCCACCCTTCAACCTCTGCAGCAATGCTGGCAGCGCTCATACGTCTATTTCCCAAAGACAACCTCTGGATATGAGGCTAAACACATGCACTCACCTTCTTTGGTCAACCATGGCGAGGCCTGTTCTGAGTGGAACCTGTCCTGTAAACTGCTATATGGTCTTAGCCACCGTGCTGCTGCTCAGTTCCGGGGGTTTTGGCTATATTCTTTATGTGGAGCAACAATTCTTTTTTTCAAATCCTCAGAGAGTTCTTTGCCATGAAGTGCCATGTTGAACTTCCAGTGACCAGTAGGAGAGAATGAGAGCGATAACACCAAATTTAACACACCTGCTCCCCTTTCACACCTGAGACCTTGTAACACTAACGAGTCACATGACACTGGAGAGGGAAAATGGCTAATTGGGCCCAACTTGGACATTTTTATTTAGGGGTGTCCTCCCTTTTGTTGCCAACAATTTAGACATTTATGGCTGTGTTGAGTTATTTTGAGGGGACAGCAAATTTACACTGTTAAACAAGCTGTGCACTCACTACTTTCTTCAGTGTTGTCACATGAAAAGATATAATAAAATATTTATAAAAATGTGAGGGGTGTACTCACTTTTGTGAGATACTGAATATAAATATATATATATATATATATATATATATATATAAACACACATGCATGCGTGTTTGAGCTCTGGGGTGCACAACCTAATACAATAGGCTGCGCACACCTATGAGGTGTTGTTAGGTTTTCTCTGATTTAAAAATGATAAAATAGCCAACCCCCTGATAGGCTCCTATCTTTTTCATGTTGGGTAACTGCTCGTTCACCCCCTGTTTTATATTTTATGATTTATGATCTCTGTGATGTTTATAATGGTTGTGCATCATTTTATGGACTACAGTCCTTATTCACAACCAATGCACAGTTCTGTCGGTTATATTTGGTTCTTCACATTACATTATTATGCGGTACTTGCTGCTAACCTGCTCTGGTACTAGCTTACTTTCCCCCACTCTAGGCGATAGAGTATCTATCTGGCTCTTTAATATTGGTATAGACAGACCTCTATAGGCTATTTAGCCTTCCTTTTTTTTCTTCGTCTTCCTTTCCCTCGTCTCTCCCCTTCTTTCTATCCCCCACCCCCCTTTATTTATTTATTTTTTTTTTTAAGGCCCAGGCATTGTGCTCCACTGCTCCTGGAGTAACTTCATGATGGCATCTCTCCAGATATGCTCCTTCAATGCCAGAGGCCTCAATGAACCCTTCAAGAGATCACAAGTCTTATATGGTTTCCAGAAATCTAAGGTTAGAATTATTTTTCTTCAGAAGACACATTTCTGCATGAACTATATCCCTAAATTACGTAATAGATATTTCTCTACATGGCATCACAGTACATACACCCACTCCAGACGGATTCACAAATAGATTCTATAAATTCTTTCAAGGTCTCTCCTCCTTAAAACCTATAATGCCATATCCGATAACTCTCTCTTTTCTGCCCGAGTCCTAGAAGCTCCCATTACAATCTTACCTAAGCCTGGTAAAAATGTATCACTTTGTGGTAGCTATCGCCCTATTTCCCTTAGCAATATTGATATACGCATCTACACCGAAATCATTGCCAATCGTCTTGCCCCTTTTCTTCCAGATCTTATCCACCCTGACCAAGTCAGGTTTACACCAGGTCGGGAAGCCGGGGATAATACTCTGAAAACCATCCCTTTAATTGAATATCCCAGAAACGTAAATTACCAGCCTGTTTGTTATCGGTGGACGCTGAAAAGGCGCTCAACCGCGTATATTGGGATTTCCTGGAGGCTACCCTTCGTCAAATACTGGGACCCAACAGTCTCTGTAAAATTAAGGCCCTTTACAATGCTCCTTGTGTGAGAATACGATCTAACGGTATCCTTTTGGACCCGTTGACAATTAAAAATGGGACTCACCAGGGATGCCCCCTCTCCCCTCTATTGTACATCTTAACTATGAAAAAGCTAGCTGTGACCATCCGCAACAATCCTGACATTAAGGGGATGGAAGTTGGGTCCCCTTAGTACAAATTATCTCTTTATGCCAACAACCTCCTTCTTTATATCTCTTCTCCTCGTACCTCTCTCCCCTCACTAATGAAAGAATTTGTGGATTTTGGACTAGTGAATAGCTTTAAGGTTAACCTGGATAAGACGGAGGCACTCAACATTTTCTTATTCACTATGGAAAGCTCTAGAATATGCTCCAACTTCCCTTTTAAATGGCAACCCCAAGCCGTTAAATATCTCTGGGTTCACATACCATCCTGTCTCTCCAAATTATCGGACCTAAACTACACGCCCTTACTCTCCCTTGTTCGTACTTGTCTAAAATCGTATGACAAATCCGCTATCTCCTGGTTCGGCTGTAAAAATATCATTAAGATGGACATACTACCTAACACTTTCCAAACAATCCCAATTGCCCCCCCAACCGGGTTTTTTGCTCAAATGAATACACTTATACGTAACTTTATTTGGCAACACAGAAAGCCCATGATTCGTCAATCCATGCTCTTACTCCCTAAATCTAGAGGAGGGATTGCTTTACCTCATCTACAACTTTACCATGAGCCATCTAACCTACTCAGAATCTAGGATTGGTACCACTGTAGAAACTCTAAGATATGGACATCTTTAGAAAATGACCTTTTCGCCCCCGACATTACCAACTTGTTATGGACTACTCTAAAAGACAGACCACCTGCAGATACCCTGCCCCTCCTGGTAACTTCTACTCTTCATACATGGGACCCTTATGTAGGGAAGGGCATGCTCACGTCGAGACTTAGCCCACTATCACCACTGTTCGCCACCCTGGTATCCCTCCTGCTCCTTACCAGCCTCACTTTCTTATCTGGAACAAGGTGGACAAACCATTGCTATCCCACACACAGGGAGGTACATTTACCCGGCCGTCACAATTGCTAGGGTCTTGCCACACTCACGCCAGGGCCTGGTTGGAATACTCTCAACTCCACCATTACATTTCTGCTAATGCTCCCACCGCTATCCTGACGTGGCCACTCACTGAGTTTGAAAACCTACTGACCCAACCTGACAGACCAATGTACCCCCTATCTCGCATATACCAAATCCTACTAAAAAGGTCCCTACCACAAGACCCTCCATTTATGGCTAAATGGAAACAAGCACTTCATTGCCCTAGTAGCGACTTCCACTGGGATAAAATACTGACATTTACCTACAAGACCTCCATTGCTTCTAGAGCGCAACTATAAGATCCTGGCCAGATGGTATTGATGCCCTACTACTTTACACAAAATAAACCCACTCATCCCGAATACTTGCTGGAGATGCTTAGGGGTGCCAGGTACATATGTCACATATGTGGCACTCCTGCCCTCTAATATCCCCTATCTGGGACAAAATACTTCAACTCTATCATGACTTAATCGGAGGCAAAATAACTCCCCATTTATCAAGATGCTCTCAATGTTACCTGATTCTTACAAGCAAAGTAAAAAGGGCCTCCTTTGACACTTTTTGACGGCAGCACGAACTGTCATTCCTAGGGCTTGACGGAAAACACAGCCCCCATCCTTCGTGTATTGGGCCAGCGAAATGGACTCCATATGCCATTTGGAGAGATTAATTTCCTGGGACGTGGGGAAAACTGACGAATATACTGTGTCCTGGTCAGTCTGGAATCACTTTGATATTTCTCTGAATTGACTTTCTACCTATGACCTTTTTGGTACAATAATTAATCATACTCTCCTCCTTTTCAGACTGCGCAAAATACTCCCCATTAACAATGCCTGGGTCTCATACTCCCTTTCACCCTTTCTTTCCCGTCTCTCCCCACCCTTTTTGATGTTCACTTCCTTTCCATACTCCCCTTTTCTAGTACTTACCGTCCTGTGGTCTCAATGCCTGGGACATCAACATTCTGTTATATATTTACTATATGATGTTTAATAGAATTGACTGCTATACGATCCACTTGCTTAAATGGACTCGGGCCTTGGTCGCCTGCATATAAGAAATGCACGGAACCATGTGTCATTCTAAAGTATTATGTCCAGTACGTATGACTTATTGTTATTTTATTGCTTTATTTTTTTACTGATCACGATTTGTTTCCGTCTGCTATTTCCTTGTTTTGGTTATATCACTATGTTGTTCTATGCACTTTTAAACTTCAATAAAAACAGATTAAACATAAAAATGCTAAAAAAGGGTCTCATAATGAGTTGTGCAAAATTACCTTTTGATGAACCCACCACCACAGGTGTATAAGTTTGAAGAGTAAAATACCCTACGATTTGGCTGTGTATTTCCCAGTCAAGAAATAATATAAATTATAGATGTACTCAAACAAGCCAGCATAACCTTCACTCTAAATCAAAACTACTTTTCTTTGTTTACAAGGCCTTGAGAAACAAACAAATGTTACTGTTGTGAAGACAGAGTCTTTTTACCCAGCTGACTGAAACAAGACTTTTTATATATTGTCACTTTGGTGCATTGTTTCCTTATAGACAAAACTGGTAAACAAACGAAAATGTATTACAAGAACAATTAATATTCTGGAACCTTTCTACAACATATCTGGAAATCCAGAGAGGAATCAAGGGAAAGTGAATTGGGTGTATTTCAATATTTTATAAGATAAAATACTTGATACCTGTGGAAAACTATTGGAAATCATAACAGATATCATAAGGATAAATACATTTTAGGATACTTTTGTATATATACATATACTGTACATATAAACAGTATGTACAAACATCATAGTGTCTAAAGGGATGTTTGTTGTTTTCTTGTTTTTACAATATATATATGTAACTTTGAAGTAAGATGGAAATTAGGGTGCAAGATTTATATAAAAATCCTTCTGAGGAAGCATAAATAATCCATAATGAAATTGATTGCTGGATAAATCACACCTCTATCACAAACATCACATGATTAAATTATAATTCTTTAAAGAGTAATATCACAAATATTACACACTCCAGGGAATATACTTATACACATCTGATTATAAGTAAGATCACATATCTAGATTATACTAAGGATAAAATACAATATAATCCCTTATACAGTAGATTGACTTGAATAAAATCAACCAATTGTATTTACGGAAGACCTAGTCTTAGAACACCATCTAGTGAACAGGTAAAACCACTGACTAAGTAAACACCTAGTTATTTGGTAAGATTACTGCCAAATCAGGTGTGAGTAAATATTTTATGATACACCTTCTAGGCTAGACCTTAGATAAGGAAGTTTTTGGAAATAAAAATGGAAGTTCAGAGAGAAAAGGAATTGAGCTCTCTCTTCTAATCATAAGCCCTCCAAAGTCTTCGATCTTTCTCTTCTGATGGCCCCAACTTAGATCTTTCCTTGCTCATCCAAGAAAGAATCCCTCCATATCTCTCTTTGAATCATCATCTCTCCGCATATCCTTTCCAGTTCATACCACAATTATTTCCTAGGTGTGGCTCCAAACCCAGCGCAAATCAGTTGACTGGTAAAGTATAACTCCATAATTGCTTTGGACAAAATTTCCCTCCTACTTCTGAATTTAACCAATAGTGTGTTATTATTTGGGTAATAGATTTTGATTGTTTGATGTGATATTCTATTCTTGGTAGCACCTATGCTAAACCTAAGCTGTATTAACACAGCCCGTAGCATAGACTTGACCCCTTCATTCTGCTGCAGAAGAATCTGAGGTGACAGTCTGATAGTGCAGACCTGGTTGTCTGGTAGTTTAATTGTCCAGTCCATGATGTAATTTAAATGTGTCTAAGTCATGCAATTAATCCTACTGATATATGTGATTGTTAGTAAGTTAATTGTTAAATAACTTTAATTTATTTATTTATTTTACGTAGTCCATACTTTCATATAAATGTATTGTGCTTGAAAATCCTGCATAGGATAATGAATCCAAGGAATAATTAATTAAGTCAGTGTATTTATATTAATTTGTTTTATTTTATGCCAAAGGCTGGAGGTACTTTTGTATATTGACTATTAAAATAATTAATATCACTGACTTGATTTATCATGTAATCTTCCTGGCAATGTAGTTTACAAATTCATAATAACCATTCTGCAAGCAGCCAAGGAGCTTTCCAGTATTTCGGTATCAGAATCTTGGCCACATTTAGGAGATGTGGTAGCATTGTTTTCTTCTATTTGGAGGCAGGCAGAGGTATTATGTAGCAAAGGATAACAAATACTGTGGGAGAGTCACAGTAGTGATTTTTCACAGTTAGGTCAAATTTATTCCCTATAGGGTTTAATTATTAAGTATTGCCACCAAACAAGATTCTGATAGTAAAATACTGGAATAATATTAAGAGAATCTCTCTCACAATGGAGGTGGAAGGCTCTTAACAAAATTATAGAGTTTAAACCATTTCCAAAGGTCTAGGGGTGCGGACCACTTAATTCTCAAAGTCGATTATAGGACAGCATAAACGCCATAATGTTGATAAAACTCCTTGATGGAAAGTACTGGAAAGTATTCTCAATGCAGTGATCTCTCCAATCCTATGATAATTGACAGGTATCCTCACCCAGGATATCCACCAATCATAAGGGATGAATCACCAAAGATGATAAAAATCTCATAGTGTAGCAATTTATTAAAATTCATGAATAAAAATGTATAAAAACATACATTGACTCACTCTATAATAAGTGGTCAAATGAAAGGTCCATCAATTAAATTAAATGCAATGGTGGTACAAGTTGAAAAAAATGCACTTACTCTGGAAGCTGCAACACTAAAATTAGAATGGCGGCTGGACCTCAGACATATAATCCTGCTCGATGGCCGTTACGCGTCACGCGCTTCTTCAGGAGCTAATTTTGCAGTTTTACCATTGGGTGGAGGATATCACCGTGGTGACATTATCATATATTTATCATATATATTATCATATATTGTTTTTAGCGCTGCAATCTTATTATTTATTTACAGTTGGTGTTGGTAGATATACACGGTTTGCATGCTGCTGATTTTTAAAGAGGCGCTGACATACACATTTTGGTTTATCCTATTTTATTGTTTTTTTCTGTTCTATTTTATTTTTTTATATTCTATTCTTTTATTTTCTGTTCTATTCTATTCTATTCTTTTCCATTATATTGCTTTCATTTCTAATCCATTTTTTTTTATTCTTTTATTTTCTAATCTATTTAGTTCTGATTTACTCTATTTTTCTTCTAACCTATTTTTTTCTATTTTTTTTTTTATTTTCTATTCTATACTATTCCCTTATTTTTTATTTTATTCTATTATTTTCTTTTCTACTCAATTCTATTCCTTTATTTTCTTTTCTATTTTATTCTATTTTTATTTTTTAATTACATTTTAATTTCAAAATTTGTTTTTTAATTTGATTTAAATGCGAATTTTGGCCAAATTTCGTTTCAGTATTTGGGATTCGTTTCAATTTGTTACTATTGTAATTCGGAAATTAGGAACAAAACAAATTGCACAATTCTACCTGCTGATGGAACTTGTGCATCCCCAAAGGGAAGGTTGTAGTTCTGGTGTCAACCAAAGGGTGTCTCCCAGCCACCTAGCTAGCTCCCGGATCCCTCTGACCTTCTCTGGAGTGGTCCCCTCTCACTTGGCAGACCCCCAGGGGCAGTTTGCAGTACTCATGAACTTGGAATGCTTTCCTGAAACTCGACCCCTCTTAGCTCCGCTGGTCCTCGGCACACTGGATCCTCTCTGCAGCTCAACTCAGCCCTCTGTCCCCTCAGGCAAGCCACCTGGGACACCTGATTCCTCTAACAGGAGGAGAGACCGCTTTACTCTCCCTCCTGGGACTCTGCTTCCCACCAAAGATGCTGCATCATGCGCTCCCCTCAAACTTATACCCACTCCCAGAATGGTGTGTGGCAGAATCTGCCTTGCTGGGGTAGATACAGGCCTGAGTGAACCATTGGCTGGGTTTCCTCCACTGCCCAATGAGAACCCTCTCATTAAGTACAGTGGGGAGACTCCCCAGTCCCAACAGCCTAACCTGGGAGACATGACAGCCCAGCTGAAAATCATGGCCCTGCTGTTAAGCAGACAAGGCCCACTATACTTTACCTAGCATCATCCTTGTAGGGTGCTACATCCACCCCACACCAAACTGAGTCATGTCCCCATTGACTCTGAGGCAGCCGCCTCCTATCAAAAATGTCAGCCAAAAACTCAGGAGTATCCCACAAACCTGGAAAAGGGGAAAAGGGGAAAAGAACGAATGTACAAATAAATTATGTGGAAAAATATAGCTATACATTACTCTGCTGTACAAATATACAAACAGTTTTCGGTGTATGAAGATGGTGCACCCCCCACCAAACAAACTCGCTTGGTGCGGATTTCCAACAAACACAATTTACACTCCCTCACTGACTATCTCTATGATGAGCCCACCTATAGAGAAATGGAAGAAAAAGTTAGTCAACTGCATACATTTAAGAAAATACAAGACAAACTGACTGTACAGTTGAGTGAGAAGGCCCTCCTACTCAGGGCGACCTTCTCACTCCCTTCCCTGACTATCTCTGCTGACAAGTGTCTTGACTCGCCGGGTCCACTCCTTCCGGGTAAGAAGTCTGTGCCCTAACACTGGCTAACTATGCAGAGTCCTTTCTTTGAAGTAAGACACAGCGCCTCCTGGCTGTTTCTCAGAATACTTCTTGTCAGGAAACAGGGCAAGCTACTGAAGCCTGCAATCCTGCTGAGTCAGGGAAGTAATAACAGGGGTCTCTCAGGGTACCCCTCACCAAAGTTCCCTGATACACACTTGAACTTGTATTAATCAGCTTGCGTCTTCTCTTTGCTTGAACTGTAGAAGGTCTTTTCACACAGTATTTGTAATCCACAAATAGATCCTGGCCCGATGGCCCAAGGGATCTGCAATTGAACTTGAACATTTTCAACAGGAACTTGTATTCAGCATTACATTTTTCTCTTACACAATCCCTTGGTCAGTTGTAGTGGCCAGCTGGCCATAAATGCACAATTTGAATTTTTTTTGTAAAAGAGCACTTTTCCTTTAAATGTAGTAGTCAGGATGGGGAACCCTGACATAAGCTCCTTGTTCCTCCTTCACTCTTATAGACCAGGCCTGACCTGATACATCTGGGTGGTGGACTTCCACCCTGTCAATATGAATAGAGCGCCCAAAGTTCCATTGAGCCTTTACAGCATTAAATCTTTCCTTTAGCTTTGCTTCTGGTGAGTCTCTATAAGGACTAGGAATGAACAAAAAGTCCCATATGACCTCATCACACCAGAAATCTCTGTATTTTTCAATGAGTAGCATTACCTCTCTTGGAGCATAGGGGTAATCATACCCATATTCAAGCGCCACCTTTCGTTGTATCCACCTTTGCACACGGGACAGCCGGGGGGGGGGAGAGTCTTTCTATCACCTCTCCCAGGTGGAGAAAATTTAGTTATTACCCGCTGAATCATATTCTCATATGTGGCATTTTGGTCTCGAGCTCTAGCAACATTTCCAGGAGGGGTGAAATCTGCAATCCTTTCAACATAAGTTTATCAGAATCCCAATTTTTGAGCTAAATCCCCTCTCTCCATAGATTTCTTGGCCTCTCTATCAACTGTCACTGCAACTTCAGGACCTGGGGAGCTGCTCCCAGCTTCTGACCCTCAGTGCAACTCCGTCTCATCAGCCGATCCCCAATTGTCAATCCCCTCCTCTTTGGAACCGTATCTGTGCTGGAAGGATGGGGATCCTATGGGTACAAGCCCTGCTTCCTCCCCACCACTGGCATGCATCCACTCCCAAGGGAGCTCTGCGACCGAGCCCCTCTTACAAACACTGAAGACCCACTGTCTGTTGGCATGGCCTCCAGGTTCATCGTTAAGCGCAACATGCCCCTCCCGCCTCCGCGGAGGAACTTGGATTCTGTCCCGGTCACCTCCTGAATGAGGCCTGACTCCCAAGTGACAGACAACTTCTTGGACCGACCCTTGCTCCTCTCTGCCCGGAGCAGCAGAAAGCCACACTGCCCACATTCTACCCACGCTTGCACTTTCAATGTTATGCTAATTGAGGACATACCGCTCCTAGGTACTCCAGGCCGCCTCCCATGCACAGCGCGAGTCCGCCTTCAGGCACCATCCGGATGCCTGTGTCCCATACTAGGGATGGATTGGGCTGATGGATCTGCTCCAGGGTCTGCCTAGCAGAGTCTTCCCTGATGGTGGCAGCAATAGCAGTCACACTCTTCTTCTCTCTCACAAACGCCATGTTTCTCTCTCCTACACGTGTCTCCCTCACAGCCACACCCGAAGGAGGGGGTATTAATAGCACTCCCTTGGTCACTTTTGATTGGCTGGATGTTCCCGCTCTCTCCACCCCTTCACCATGTTGGGCGATCACTCCTCCTACTAGGCAGGTCTGTGCTTTCCCACGTGGTACAGTAACTCTTCCCCTGCCATGCTCTCTCACTCTAGCCCACAGGGAAGTGGCTGCTAAGCGGACCATGTCACTTGCAATACATGCATCCACTCTCCTCAATTGCACCAGGGCCCCAACTGCGCCTTCCTCTCCTGAAGCCAGCTGTCCCTCCTTGCTTGGCAAGAGTAATATCCCGCTGTCAGACGCATGGTCGATAGTCCTCTTCCTAGCCATACATGTGCAATTTACATCTTCCATACTGTCTCCAAGGTTAGTCCCACTGCCCCTCCAGGCATGGCCGACTACAATCCTCACAGTATCAGTGCACTCACTATACAGAATAAATGTCCCACTGTCGGATGCACGGTCAACATCAGTCGATATAGCTTGCACACACACTCGGCCCCTGGCACCTCGCTCTCCGTGCCCCCGGCCTCCATCTTCTCCGTCCCTACCGGGACCCCTGATGCCATCTTCTCCGTCCCCACTGGGTTCTCTCCATGTTAAGGAGTTTTAGTCCTTTTCCCTCTGCTTTCCAATATCTGACAGCAGAGTACATATCATAGTCCATGTGAAAAGTTCCCATCATTCTGCAAACCTTGCTTGGACATTTGCGTTGCCATGAGCAACCTTCCATGAGCACTATTATCTTCATCCCACTCGCCCTGCCTCCAGCAGATCTGGCCTCACACTTATCTGCCTTGCTGGGGTAGATACAGGCCTGAGTGAACCATTGGCTGGGTTTCCTCCACTGCCCAATGAGAACCCTCTCATTAAGTACAGTGGGGAGACTCCCCAGTCCTAACAGCCACACCTGGGAGACATGACAGCCCAGCTGAAAATCATGGCCCTGCTGTTAAGCAGACAAGGCCCACTATACTTTACCTAGCATGTACCTTGTAGGGTGCTACAAATGAAAAAGAGCGACAATTCTGAAAAAACAAAACAAAAAAAAAAAACAATATTTTTCATGTTCTGCTATATAACATCCCCCCCCCCCCCAAAAAAAATAAATAAAAATCGAATTTTGTTCATCCTTTTAGGTCAATTTGTATTCTGCTACATATTTTTGGTAAAAAAAATACCAATGAGCATTTTTTGATTGGTTTGCGCAAAAGTTATCGCATCTACAAACTAGGAGAAAGATTTATCTAATTTTTTTTACTAGTAATGGCTGCAATTTTTAGCGAGGCTGCAATATTGCGGTGGACAGATTGGACCCCTAACTGACATTTTTGACACTTTTGGGGGGACCAGTGACATTACTACGTTACTGTAATAATGACACTGGCATGGAAGGGGTTAACCCAGGGGTGATCAAAGGGTTAAGTGTGAGCCTAGGGGAGTGATTTCTAACTGTATGGGGGAGGGAATTCTGGAATCAACACAGAGACCTGTGATCCTAAATGTGAGGATCACAGGCTCTCTGTGTTCATTCCAGAGAGAATAACGGTCTTTTGTGTTTACAACAGCAGACCGTCGTTCTCTCTCAGCGGGGATCGATCGCGGGGGCCCTGCAGCAATCAGTGTCACAAGTCTGTGATTTGGCTTCCCCGCCTCCTAATGGAGGTGGTCGCGTGCCCCCAGGAGTGCTCCCACGAACCGCTGTACAGGTACGGCGATTCGCGCAGTCGAGCCATCCTGCCACAGTATATCTGCGGCGGGCGGTCGGCAACCGGTAATTGACAACTTTGTGTTAAAAAATACATTTTCATTCCACATTTTCCAAAAACTTGTAGCAAAAGAATGAAGTCTTTAAAAGACTCACCATACCTTTTAGAAGATACCTTGGGATGTTTGTTTTCCAAAATGAGGTCATTATGTGGGTGTTTTCAATGTCCTGGTGCTCCAGGGCCTCCAAAAATGTGATAGGTAGTCAGGAAATTAGATGTGTAATTTATGTCACTGGGACACCTGCAGGTGCTTGTTAGATTTTGAACCTCTCTACGTGGCTATGCTGTGCAGTCTCACACATCTGGTATCCCCATGCTGGGAAAGAGTATGTGTGTGTGTCTTAATAATTGACAACTTTGTGTAAAAAAATATATTTTCTTTCCTTGTAAAAATCATTACGTTTTCAAAAGACTTTCTATGCACTTTAGAAAATACATTTGGGTGTTTGCTTTACAAAATGTGGTCTTTCTGTGTGTGTTTCTCCTCTCCTGGCTCTTTGGGGCTTAGGAAATATGAGTAGTCAGGAAATCAGACACATACTTAAGTTATGCTCCTTAAAAGGCTAAAGGTGCTCCTTGCGACCCTTAAGGCTGACCAAACTGACATTACGACTAGAACTTTGTACGAAAATAGATGTATAGGGAGGTCTGGGCTACGGGGGGGAGGGGGGATCACTGAATTATATAGGCTATTTGCTAATCTGGCTACCAATCCTTCATATTAGCTAGCATGGGAGACTGATTTGGGGGAATCTATTGACGAAGAGGAGTGGGACAGGTGGTCGACTATGGTGCACAGGGGTATACTTAACACCACTTTGGTGGAAGCAAACTATAAGGTGCTGTCCCGTTGGTACATGGTGCCGACGAGACTAGCTAAATTGTTTCCAGGCACTTCTCCCTAGTGTTTTCGACAATGTGGGCAGAATGGGGATATGTATCACGTGTGGTGGAGCTGTCCGAAGGTCCGGCGCTACTGGATCAGGGTGATCAACCTGATACACTCGGCGGATCAGAGAATCGGTAGGGATGCCAAGACAGTGCTATTTTCAGACTTGCCAGTTGAGATACCGAAACATACACACTCCCTTATATTTTTTATTCTCCTGCCGGCAAAAAATCACTATAGCGCGTGCTTGTAAGACACCTGGACTTAAAATCTTGCAGGTAAAACACAAAATGTCGTGGATCATGCTAAATGAAAAGTTGGCTAGCATTTGCTTGGATAGGCAATGTAAATTCGAATGGGTGTTGGATCCCTGGATCGCGTATTTACAGGCTCCGTAGCCGCGGTGGGGTGGGGGGGGGGGGGTTTCGGCACCGGGGGGATGTTTTGTTTGTTTGTCTTTTTTCTCCTTCTTTAGCTCCTTTTCCTTTTTTATTTTTCTTTACCCATTACTGCTCAGGTCGTTATTCTTTTCCTCCTTACCTTTCTACTATTTGCTTTTTCTCTCTTTTTGGGGTCTGTATGCGGGAGAGGTGATTTATGCTCTGGGTTGTGGAGCTTTAGCTTTGGAACCCAGACTATGGGTCTGTGCCTTACTGGTCACTTGAGGGTGGCCACCAGTTTATTACCTCGTTACTATGCAGGCCATATCTATTGGTAATGTTTTCATAATGGTTCTTTTTATGGGTGGGGCATGGGGGATGCTCAGGGTCGGGGGGGGCTGCGCCCTGCCATGGACACAGTTTTAACCCATTTGGGGTGTCTGGGGTTGGGGGCGGGGCCTCTGCTCGCCCGTTTTTTTATCCTGTTTAGTTGGTCTTTGGACCCTGAACATGCCTCCTGTGCAGCAGTACAGTTACAGAACCTCATGTATTACAATGCTATGTATTTCACTGTTGCATTATCTGATACCAATGAGACAATGTTTTATGAGCTCGCACACACTGTTGTGTTATGTGGCACTTTTCTGTAAGCTACCCCTTTCTTTTGTTTCCCTGTTTTGTAAAAACACAATAAAAACTATTGAAAATAGAAAAAAGTGCGTTGATATTAAAATTGTGCTTCTACCAAGATCCAATGTGTGGAAATAAATGTTTGTGAAAAATAATTAGTGCGCTACAATGTGTTGAGAGTTCATATAAATATAAACATAAACAAATGCAATGTGCATACACCACGTGATAACAATGATGAGTGAAGATAAAAATTATGTTCGATCAACACTGTGACCCACAAAAATCCAAAAGAAATTGTCCAAAACTCAAATATATTGTCCACCAAGTGCAATGCCACATTTGCAAAAAAAAAAAAAAAAAAGTAAAAATGTGCTGAGTCTACAGCCCGATGACACTGACTGTTCAATGTTTCTGCTGCACAAACTCAGTCTCCAACAGGTGATGATGTGAAAACGAAAGATGAACTGGTGATGAAGTGATGTAACAAATTGGTGACAGTTTCCCACCACCTGCTAAATGTGCTTCTTACCAGATAAAGATTATAAAGGGCATATATAAGTGATCGCTACCCAGAAACTTCTGATAACACCTCCAAACAGCTTAAGGTGAATCAATATCCCTTCACCAAAATTTCAGACGGCTCCTTACCAGATGTAAAGAGTTGAAGAGCATAACACAATGACCCTTGTCTTCCTGAACTGGAATGATGGGAAGTTTCTCCTGGCACTTGTCATCAGTTTACCATCCACAGCATTTCCCCATGTGAAAGAAAAGCAAGGAAGGCCACTGCATTATCCCCAGAATAACATTTATTAAAATAGAAATACACTTACAAAAATCTGTTGTTAATGATGCCTGTAACGATCGATACCGTGGATTGTCTGCAGCAAAATACCGACGGTCTGTAGAGTCGCGCCGCCACTCTACACACCGTCGGTATTGTGCACCTCTGCACCAGATTCTGAATGCACCAGGTTTAGTAAATCTCCCTTAGTATCTGTCTAAAAAATGTTTTAAAATTAATTTGTTTGCCTACCTAAGCAATTGTTATTCAAAGTTGACAGCGATGAAAACTAAGAAATGGCCTGGACTGGAAGTGAATGAAACAGTCCAGTCTTCAAGTGGTTAATAAAAGTCATAGGTCCATTAACTCAGACAGATGACTTTTAGCTAGACTCTTCATGGGTAGGATCACTAGGACTTTAACATTTGAAAATGAATTAATATATCAAAACAATTTTTTACCTGCTCTGGCATTTGTGGAAATGTCACTTTTGAAGCCACAGAAATATGACACTGAAACTTGCGTTGGAAGGAGCAGTTCATTTAGATGGTCAGCTTAAAATATGCCTAAAAGGGGGTGAAAATGACTGTAAAAAAAGCTAATTGTGTTTTGTTATCCAGCAGAGACTAAATAAATAGACTGAGTTGTGTTATCTACAGTATAAAGCCTATGCAGGATGCTGATACCAGCCATTCCTAAATGTAGGCCATTTTTACTTGCTGTTATATGCACTTGCAGAAATCAGTTAATGTGAATGTACTGGACTCAAAAGATCAATGATGCCCTTTCTAAATTCACTGCATTGAGAGTAATTGCACAGCAGTAAATGTATGTGTGCTGTTCTTCACAAGAAGAAAAATTCAACACAAATTTAGGGGGAAAAAATCTAATATACTTTTAGCAGAATAAACTATGCTGTACTGTACATGTGTTTTCAACATATACTGTACATGGTCTAACAGCTGTAGGGGGTGCCTCACATCTCCTGCGGCCATGCCAGCTGACTGAGGCTCTCACTGAAGGGAGAGAGTGCCTGCCAGCAGCTATGGGGTAATTTTCCCCCTCCCTCTCCTCCTCTCACTGTGCAGTGAGTGAGAGGAATTCACAGACACTCAGTACCCTCCCCTGTTTCTCATTTGCAGAAGGAGCCAGCCAATCCAGGGAGGATTGAAGAACTGCAAAGAACTCTGGGACATGTAGTTCCCAGCACAGGTGGCTCCATTCTAACCATCTGTAATGTGTTGGTAGAGAGCTCTGAAGAAGTTAGCCTCACCACTCAAGGGACTCTTGACATGCCTGACTCATTCACTGCAGATTTGGTGAAGGGTGACCCTGACTCACCCCTTGGCACAACTGGTAGGGCCATTCCTATAAAGGGGGCCTGTAGATAGGACAACCTCCTCTCTTATAACAGTTGGTGGGAGGTTCCTCTGTCAACTCTCTGTCATGACACGAGCTGTTTGTGTCTGAACTCGAATTCATGAAAATGTTAATTACTTGCTTGTTGTTGCATTAACCTGTTTTCTCTCCGCGTGTATTTGCAAGCATGTACCAGGTTAAGAACCGTTACCTCTTTTGGAGGACCAAAGGTTCTTTGGTGGGGGGAGTGTGTAGTGGGTGCCTTGCATCTCCCGCATCCATGCCAAGCTGACTGAGGCTCTAACTGAAGGGAGAGAGTGCCTGCCAGCAGCTGCAGGGGAATTTCCCCCCTCCCTCTCCTCCTCTGACTGTACAGCGAGCGAGAGGAATTCAAAGACACTCAGTACCCTCCCCTGTTTCTCATTTGCAGAAGGAGCTAGCCAATCCAGGGAGGATTGAAGAACTGCAAAGAACTCTGGGACATGTATTTTCCAACACAGGTGGCTCCATTCTAACCACTGAGATTAGAACTACACACCCTAGGATTCTCTGGCAAGGGGATGAGAAAGGGGATCAATCTTGTCTGCTGAGGAGAATTCAGTCACCACGAGGCAGGAGAAGAGACTGAAATCAGGGGAGAGGAGTTGCCTCCTGGGTCAGTCCACCATGTTGTTTTAGGCATCCACGGGCAGTGGGGGACATCTAGCCTGAGAGAGGGGGATCCCAGGTGCATAACCAGGTGCACCTGCACCGACGGCCATGAAGTGTTCCAGCCTGAGGTGACCAGTCGGGTTGCCAGGTCAAATTTAGGTGCTTAGAGTTGAGCTATATATATATATAATATTTTATTTCAGTAATTTAATTCAAAATGGGAAACTTATATATTTTATATAGATGTGTTACACACAGAGTGATATATTTCAAGTTTTTCTTTCTTTTAATTTTGATGATTATGGCTTACAGTTAGTGGAAGCCCAAAATTTGGTATCTCAGAAAATTAGAATATTACCTAAGACCAATAACAAAAAAGATTTTTATTACAGAAATGTTGACCTACTGAAAAGTATAAGTACAGTATAGTATGCACTCAATACATGGCCGGGACTCCTTTTGCATGAATTACTGCATCAATGCAGCATGGTATGGAGGCGATCAACCTGTGGCACTGCTGAGGTGTTATAGAAGCCCAGGTTGCTTTGATAGTGGCTTTCAGCTCATCTGCATTGTTGTGTCTGGAGCCTCTTATCTTCCTCTTAACAATACCCCACAGATTCTCTATGAGGTTTAGGTAAGACGAGTTTGCTGGCCAATCAAGCAAAGTGATACCATGATCATTAAACCAGGTATTGGTACTTTTGGCAGTGTGGGTGGGGGCCAAACCCTGCTGGAAAATTAAATCAGCATCTCTATAAAGCTGGTCAGTGGAGGGAAGCATGAAGTGCTCAAGAATTTCCTTGTAGAGGGCTGCGCTGACAGTGGACCAACACCAGCAGATGACATGGCTCCCCAAGTCATCACTGACTGTGGAAACTTCAGACTGGACCTCATGCAACTTGGATTCTGTGTCTCTCCGCTCTTCCTCCGGACTCTGGGACCTTTCCAAATGAAATGCATAATTTTCCACAGTCCGTGGAATCTGCCTTTTAGGGGATGAACTCGCTGTCCACCCCCCCCCCCCCCCTCCCATATGCTTACATGTAGTTATCCCATTAACATCACATTGATTATGGTGTGTCGTAAAATACTGTATATGTTTATCAACAAGAGGTCACATTTCTCAGTAGCAAAAGATTTACAGAAATCGCCTGAGTAACCCTAGCCTTAGTCTTTATCACAGTTTAGTCATCCTCTGTTGCAGTGTTTGGACTAGGCCCTTCTGTCTTGTTTATTCTGATTTGACCTGTATGTCAGATGTTGTCTTTGTGTGTTATATTTTTCTCCAGGTTATGACTCCTTCTGTTTCTGTCTAGATGTTCTGTACTGCCATTCTCTCTCACACCCAGTAAGAGCTATTCACCATTAGCTGACAACATGATACATTTCAAGCCTCCTCTACAACTGAATATATTTTTCTGTTTCTGCACTGTACTATTTTTTATGTTTCTGCTTGATTCCCACTATTCTCCTGTTATCACCTTCAAAATATCTACTTATTGCCAGCAGTTACCTGCTATTCTTGGGATTAACCCATGCTTGGTATTTCACACAATTTCAATACTGCCCTTTACCATGAGAGCCTCTAGGTGGCCGTGGCTAAAGCAGTTAAGTGCCGTGCTGGACTTCAAGGGCAGTAAAGAGACCCATTAGGGTCAGAATGCCAAAATAGATATTTTAGTCTGTGAATGATGCTGGAGAGTTATGCCACCTTACTATTTGTTATATTTTCTTGGGGTCTGTATAGGCCAAATCTTAGATTCTGCTACTTCAGTGTAGCATTGTCCCTGCAGGGCCTGCTTAAAAGTGACTTGACAGGCTCCCCTGATTACAAGCGCATTGTTACCTTGAGATATAGTCTATGAATCCCACCTTGCTCCTGATAGCTCGTCACACAAATAAACAGTCTAGGGGTGTTGTTTTTTTTTTTGGTGTTTATTTGTAATTGGGATAGGAGAAGGGAAAAAAGGGATACTCCAGCTGAACTATTCACATCAGTTGAGGACTTCTATCGTGAGGACTTCTGTATCAATTGGAAACAGCTAGGCTGCTAATCCACACTGCCACAAGTGTAAAAAGAGTTAAGTGTCTTGCTCTCTTTACTCTCTGACAAGACGACTTGGTGGATGATAACCTATCTTCAGGACACTGTCACTGCATCTATTTTGTTTGATGCATTATATTTTTTGTATTATGGAGGATAAAATCAGAGGTGCTGGAACATGCAAAGGAGGATAGGAGCATCCAAAATGCCAGGTTTTGACAAGAACAAGTGCCAGAGATTATAGCAATGAGATTAACTGTTGGGATATTCAAGATATATAATAATACACAATACTAGGTTGCACTGGGTTATATATCACACATAATAAAAGCTGCTGGCACGTTAATGCTGGAATAACAACATAAGAACACATTTTGTAAGATAGGTGCAGTGTTTAAAAAACAAAACAAAACCAGAAAAATTCCCAGCTCAACTCACCAACCAGTTTGCTTACCAACCAAATTAACCTGGCTAACAGTATGCATTAAAAACTGGGGTTTAGTTAGCACACATTTGCAAACTCATGCCTAAGCTGCAGGGCCACTTCACGGCACCCTTTATTACCTGCAGTCCTAATTTCTGTAAATCCTTGAGAGTCTCCACAGTGAGAGCACATACATTCTAATGGATAGATAGGGAGCAGGTGGGACTTTAAGGCGCAGGGGAACAATGGCAGCAAAGGTGTCCAGTGTGTCCTCTCACCAGTATACATCAATAACAAACAAAATGACCCCTGGCCCAACCTAAAACTGGCCTTCATGGCAAGGAGCACATATAAGGCCAACGCATGCAAGACAAAACCAGAAAAATTCCCAGCTCAACTCACCAACCAGTTTGCTTACCAGCCGAATTATGCGTTAAAAACAGGGGTTTCGTTATCACACATTTGCAAACGTATGCGTAAGCTGCAGGGCCACTTCACGGCACCCTGAATTACCTGCAGTCCTAACTCCTTTAAATCTATGAGAGTCTCCACAGTGAGAGCACATACATTTCAATGGATGGATAGGGGGCAGGTGTGCCTGCAGTTTGCACAACCCTCCTTGAAGGCACAGGGGCACAATAGACGCCCAGCACAATGGCAGCAAATGCATCCAGTGTATCCCCTCACCAGTATACATCATACATCAATAAAAAAACAAAATGGCCCCTGCCCTCCCCTGTAACTGGCCTTCACAGCAAGGAGCACATGGAAGGCCAACATATGCAAAACAAAACCAGAAAAATTCCCAGCTCAACTCACCAACCAGTTTTGCTTACCAACCAGGACGCACCAGTACTACTCTGAGTCTGGTGCTCTTTATGTAAGTGCTTTCATTGACGTCTGCATTTTATGGATCAATATTGGATGTTTTATTCAGCTTTTAGAGTTGCCTGTTATGCTTTAGTTTAAATAAATAGTACACATATTGAAGGAGATATCCTCTGGTGTGAACCCCCTTATATCTTGCTTTACTCAAGACCTGATACTACATTAAAAACGCATTTGCTGTCCTAACCAGGCAGCATATCGGTCTGGTGAGTGCGCATTCTTATCTTGAAGGATCACTGATGGAAGAGTGTCTGTTTTAATTTTATTGGCACTTATTATCAGCACACATCTGTGGATTTATTTAAAGGACTTTATAAGTTGTTACGGACTGAATTGTCATACACACCCTCTTTTCATATCAGTATTTTGGATTATTTGTCACTTTAAATCATTATTTGAGCGCTGCAACCTCATTTTACATGTTATGTTGGTGTTTGTATATTCACACTGTTTGCAAGCTGCTATTTTATTTTGAGCCGCTGACAATTATTTTACTTTATTTTAGCAAAGTAGTATTCCAACAGGAAGAACATGGTGATTCATTTCCAGGGACACCAGTTCAGGACTTTGGAAAGTGTGAATTGGTGTTGGTGATGGTTTCTCCTTGAATACACTTTGTTTCTATCCGTGCCGATTGTCATTACAACTCGTTTTGATGCAGAACCAAGAATGATTTTTAATGGACTGATAACACTGGTCTACAAGGAGAAAGACTCAGAAATAAAAGTAGCTAAATTTTACCAGAATTGGGTCAGTAATAAAGGAAATGTAAGTCCTGAGTGTTAATTGGCTCCAGTTTCCAAGATACAGCTTCTGATCAAAACTGCATCAAAATAATTCTAAATTGGGAGGGGCATGTGCGATTATGCTCCACATTTTTGCTTCTGCAAATTGTGATACAGCAATGAGAATGGTGTCACACCAATCATTATAAATGTATCTTTTTATGGATACCAATAACATAACCTTCAGTTCATTTATTGTTTTTTCATGTAACATTTTCATGCTCCCTCAACACTGTTGGGGCTGTGAAAAACATGGACTTTTTCTTCTTGTTAAGCCAATGACGCAGATAAGTTGCACATGTAATGCAACAGAAATGAGGGGCCCAACTCTTGTCCTGATCCCCTATTTTGCATCCAAAATATACAGTAGATGGTATGACTTTTTTACCACTGCTGTCATACTGCACTTTTGAGATGCAAATGTAACCTCACCACTAATGTAGCAGAAGTTATCTGCGTTGTTTTCACAGTTTCAAGTCATATTGGCTTCTGGGGGAAAATATCATGCCAGTGTTCCTTGGAAATGTTAGGCAATTACATTTTTCACATGCCACCAGATGTAACTGTATGGTGCGTAGATTTGACCAAGACAAATGTACCTTGCAATAAAAGAGCAATTAATTACAGTTAGGTAATAATCTTTAGTCCCAAAGTGAAGATGAATGTATACACTTCCATTTGGTACCATTTTCATTGTTCTAACCTACTTTGCCGAGATGTTACGAAGCATCATCAGACACGTCCCTATCTTGTAGCCAAATATACTCACCTGTGTATAAATCTTTATTGTGAATAATCTTGAACTCTTTAGCTAACCAGCACCTTTATCACCTGTTTCATCTAATTAAAATATGTAAGAATTAGCACATTTTATCTCGGAGGCCGATCATTTCCCAAAATTTGTAGACCAGTGTAAGTTATATCCGAATCGGACTTTACAATCTGATTGTGTTTTTTAACCGCTTGCCGCAGTAAATTTACTTGCGGCGGTCAGCCCCTGCCAGGCAGAGTGACGTTAATTAACGTCACTAGCCTGGGAGGGTCTGGGGAGCGAGCGCTCGCCCGCGGAGGCGCGCTCCCGCTCCCGCGCGGTCACGGACCCCCCCGCGCGTGTGACTGGCGGACCCGATGTCCGCCGGTCACTCTGCGATCTTCGGGGGAGAGGGAGAAAGTCAGGCGGCTTGTGTAAACAAGCCACCTGTCATTCTCCTCGGTGTAAAAACACTGATCAGACAGATCTACTATGTAGATCCGTTGATCAGTGTCCTTACACCTCAAGCCACAGCCAATCACAGTAGAAAGCACACCCCTAGGGACACACACAGCCCCTCCCTCCCAAATAAAGTTAATCCCTTCACTACCAGTGTATTTTTACAGTAACAGTGCATATATATAGCACTGATTACTGTAGAAATGTCACTGGTAACCCCAAAAGTGTCAAAAATGTCAGTCAAGGGTCAGATCTGTCCGCCGCAATGTCGCAATACCGCAAAAAAATCGCAGATCGCCGCCATTACGCGTTAAAAAAAAAACAACAAAAATAACAAAAATCTTTCCCTTTGTTAGTAAACGCGATAACTTTTGCGCAAACCAATAAAAATATGCTTTTTGCGATTTTTTTTACCAAACATAGGTAGGATAAAACAAATTGGCCGAAAATGTTAAAAAATTTTGATTTTTACATTTTTTTTGGGCGGAATTTCATATAAAAAAATGTAAAAAATATTGTTATTTTTGCAAAATTTACGCTCTTTTTTTGTTTATAGCGCAAAAAGTAAAAAGCGCACAGGTGATCAAATACCACCAAAAGAAAGCTCTGTTTGTGGGAAAAAAAGGACGTCAAATTCGTTTAGGTACAGCGTTGCACGACCGCGCAATTGTCCATTAAAGTCACGCAGTGCCGAATCGCAAAATACCCCCTGGTCGTTTAGCAGGAAAATCCTCCGGGGCTTAAGTATAACTAAAAAAAGTTATTCAAGATATATAAGAAGACAAGAAGTGACCCTATCCAACAGGTTCTATATAACTAAAATATCAAGTTTGGGTGGACTGACTCTATAAACCAAGTGAGTGCACGCATTGGGGAGCTCACAGAATGCACCAAAAACTTCAAAAGTATCTTATCACACTCTATATTGTTAAAAGTATTGGGACACCTGCCTTTACTTGTACATGAACTTTAATTGCACCCCAGTCTTACTCGGTAGAGTTCCATATTGGGTTGGTCAACTATTTTCAGCTATAACATCTTCAACTATTCTGGGAAGGCTGTCCACAAGATTTAGGAGCAGTGGCGGCCCGTGCATAAGGGGCGCCGGAGCGCCGCCCCCCCCCCTAAAAAAAAGAAGAAAAAAAAATGACAAAAAAAATTTTGAAAAAAATAAATAAAAATTGGGTTCGCAGGCCTATGCGCTCGGCCTGGTTGATATGGAGGGGGGTGGGGTTTACGACCCAGAAGAGGCGCCGATTGGCTGCCTTCTGGGGGCGTAACCTGGGCGCAGCCAAAAGCTCAGCGCCACCCCCACCTTCGTGATATCCTGGCTGTGATTGGTCCAGTCTCCAGCCTGGACCAATCATCATCCAGGACATCGCTGACTCGCAATGGGGGCGGTGCCGGTGCGTGCGTCAGTCACGCACCGTCACCGCCCATCTCCTTCCCGCCGCCCAGACCGGAACTGAAGACAGAAGACTGAAGAGGAGGACGTCCGCGCTGCTCGTCTCGGTTCCCGGAATCCCGCCATCCCGCCGCCGTCAGAAGGTAAGTGATTGCAGCTGGCCTGTACCATCACCTGTGCCATGCCTATGCCATCACCTGTGCTATGCCTATGCCATCACCTGTGCCATGTCTATGCCATCACCTGTGCCATCATCTGTGCCATGACTATGCCATCACCTGTGCCATGCCTATGCCATCACCTGTGCCATGCCTATGCCATCACCTGTGCCATCACCTGTGCCATCACCTGTGCCATGCCTATACCATCACCTGTGCCATGCCTATGCCATCACCTGTGCCATCACCTGTGCCATCCCTATGCCATCACCTGTGCCATGCCTATGCCATCACCTGTGCCATCACCTGTGCCATGCCTATGCCATCACCTGTGCCATCACATGTGCCATGCCTATGCCATCACCTGTGCCATGTCTATGCCATCACCTGTGCCATCATCTGTGCCATGCCTATGCCATCACCCGTGCCATGCCTATGCCATCACCTGTGCCATCACCTGTGCCATGCCTATGCCATCACGTGTGCCATGCCTATGCCATCACATGTGCCATGCCTATGCCATCACCTGTGCCATCACCTGTGCCATGCCTATGCCATCACCTGTGCCATCCCTATGCCATCACCTGTGCCATGCCTATGCCATCACCTGTGCCATCACCTGTGCCATGCCTATGCCATCACCTGTGCCATGTCTATGCCATCACCTGTGCCATGCCTATGCCATCACCTGTGCCATGCCTATGCCATCACCTGTGCCATCACCTGTGTCATGCCTATGCCATCACCTGTGCCATGCCTATGCCATCACCTGTGCCATCACCTGTGCAATCACCTGTGCCATGCCTATGCCATCACCTGTGCCATGCCTATGCCATCACCTGTGCCATGCTTATGCCATCACCTGTGCCATGCCTATGCCATCACCTATGCCATCACCTGTGCCATGCCTATGCCATCACCTGTGCCATCACCTGTGCCATGCCTATACCATCACATGTGCCATGCCTATGCCATCACCTGTGCCATGCCTGTACCATGACCTCAAAGTCATGCAATTTTTTTACCGCGTTTTTTGCCGCGAAGCAATACCTATTACATTTTTCTTTTTGCGCCCCCCCCCCAAAAAAAATTTTGAGCACCAGCCGCCACTGTTTAGGAGTGTGTCTATGGGAATGTTTGACCATTTTTCCAGAAACGCAGTTGTGAGGTCAGGCACTGATGTTGGACGAGAAGGCCTGTCTTACAGTCTCCCCTCTAATTTATCCCAAAGATGTTCTATCGAGTTTAGGTCAGGACTCTGTGCAGGCCAGTCAAGTGCCTCCACCCCAAACTCACTCATGCATGTGTTTATGGACCTTAGTTTGTGCACTGATCCAAATCATTTGGTGGAGGGGCATTACTGTGTTGGGGTGTTTTTCAGGGGTTAGCCTTGGCCCCTTAATTTCAGTAAAGGACACTCTTAAGGCTTCAGCATACCAAGACATTTTGAACAATTTCATGCTACCCGACTTTGTGGGACCAGTTTGGGGATGGCCTCTTCCTATTCCAAACATGAATCATGTCAGTGTCCTAAATTTTTCGGTTTGTGGGTTTAGCTCCATTTGAGATTTAATTGTACAGATTTGGAATTGTTTATTGTAAATATTGGTTCTCAGTTATTGCTACAATCAAACATGTTTTTTCCTGATTTGCATGCATGATTTCTTACCTTTAAAGACTACTGTCATAATGTTCTACTTTTTTCCTGAATGCGTGCTTGTAGTACCTCACAACTAGGGCTGTGCAGGAACTTCCAAGTACTTGGATTCTGATTTGTCATGGCAAGAAAGGACAATGGAATGGCTGGTTGAAGGTAACCCTTTTCCTAAAGCGATAACATAAGAATGGAGATTATCAGCATGGTGAAGGTGAGTCCTAGCAATAGTGGGTTTCACACTTGCAATGATATTTCAGCTTGGATCTTAAAAAGGACCTTATTACTGTTTTTTGAGTGGCCCTGTACTAAAATGAAAAAAAAAAAAAATATCCATGTGGGTAAAAATATCCCTGAGAATGCTTGATGGTCCAAATCTCATCAGATGACACTCCAGCACAGTGAAAGTGCATCTTATGGCAACATTTTGACTATGGATTATTTCCCCCAATCTCGCTGGAAGGATGGTGATGTCACCCACTTTTAGGCTCTGCAGGAAGAAGTGGGGGTAAGGTAAGGTATGTTAACTAACTTTCTTTATCCACAGTTTTTTTGTGGGGAATTTGCACTTGGTAAAGAAGCAGACCTTGCATTTTTAATGGGGCAAGATAACATTTATTATTAGCATAATATAGTACAGCCTCTTTATAGAACTCCCTCAATCATAGTGTCTATACAGTCTAAGGCACCTTGTATTAACCACTTTACCACCGGAGGATTTTGCTGTCTTACGTCCAGGCCACTTTTTGCGATTCGGCGCTGTGCGATTTTAACTGACAATTTTGCGGTCGTGCGACGCTGTACCCAAACGAAATTTACGTCCTTTTCCCCCCACAAACAGAGCTTTCTTTTGGTGGTATTTGATCACCTGTGCAATTTTAACTTTTTGCGCTATAAACAAAAAAAGAGCATTTATTTTGAAAAAATAACAATATTTTTAACATTTTTTTATATGAAATCCCCCCCCCCCCCAAAAAAAATGTAAAAATCAAATTTTTTTTAAATTTTTGATTAATTTGTTTTCTGCTACCTATGTTTGGTAAAAAAAAATCGCAATAAGCGTATTTTGATTGGTTTGCGCAAAAGTTATTGCGTTTACTAACTACGTAAGGGAAAGATTTCTGTCATTTTTGGTGTTTTTTTTTAACGAGTAATGGCGGAGATCTGCGATTTATTTTGTGGGACTGCGACATTGCGGCGGACAGATCGGACCCTTGAATGACATTTTTGGGGGTACCAGTGACATTACTACAGTAATCAGTGCTATAAATATGCACTGTTACTGTAAAAATGACACTGGCAGGGAAGGGGTTAATTTTATTGGAGAGGGAGGGGTTAATGTATGCCTAGTGCTTACTAACGTGTGTGGGGGTAGGTGACTGAGTGACACAGGGACAGATCGCATGTTCAGCTATGCTGAACCCTGCAATCTGTCACTGTTTGTCACTTAGGAGATCCGCCCGCTCTGTTTACACAAGCGGGCAGATCTCCAAACTCGATTCCCCGATGATCGGGGAAGAGCAGCGGCGATCGCCGCCGCTCCTCCCCTGGCCCGACTACCGCTGTGACTGAAAACAGCGGGAGCGCACCTCCAGCGGCGCGCGAGTGCCGCCTACAGGGGGAGGAGTCCAGCGACGTAGGTCTACATCGCTGGACGGAATCGAGCCACTTTGCCGCAGTACAGTCAACGTGACTGGTCGGCAAGTGGTTAAATAGAGGTAATTACCATGTAATATTGCATTAGCATTTTATTCTTTGTATCCTCTCCCTGTTTTTATGGGGTTTCGGGTACCCTGGATTTCTCCTTCAACACAAAAACATACTGACAGGTTAGTTATCCTCCAGCCAAATAAGAGTGTGTGTGTGTGTCCGTAGTGGGGACACCGGCTACATAAATGAATAATCAAATACAGGCTTTTGACAAATCTGGGTCTGTTAATTTGAGTTCATTTATTTAAGTCTAAAAAAAAAATCAAGTATTACTACTATAAATGAAAGAAATAGTTTTACAAAGTGTTCAATCTGACATTTATATTATCACAGGCTTTTCTTGGAATTGCTTAAATTAGGCAGTTTTCGGAAAATGAGCAATTGCATTTAATGGGCTCTCTGTCTTACTCCTAGCTAACGAATGTCTGATTACAGATGAATCTGACAGGGATGTGAGTACGGAGATTGTAAAACAGAGACAGCTGTAAAAACGAATAAAAGATAAATGTGCCTCTGATACAGATGAATGTTTTAAACACCTTTTGCAACATATGTTGCAAATGTACCTACAGCAAATGAAATGTAGTTAGGCATGGAAAAAGCAGTTGCTGAAAAAGTGATTCAGAAGTGAACAGATGTGAGCTGTACAAAGTCCACCTTAATACAACTGAATAAAATAAAATAAAATAAAAGATGCTGATTTAGTTGACCAAACTTGCATTCAAGAAAATAGAACAAATTGATTTACTCGCTTTGGTATAATTAGCTTCAAAGCCAGAAATTCAAAAATCAGTCTGGAAGTGCCAATGCATCTGATCTTGAAAGCTGGGCCTGGGAGTATGAATGCAAGGAAGTAGGCTAGATGAGCCTACTTTGGCATAAAAGCTTCAGAGATAAAAGAAGGGACCTTTTTTTTTTTGTGCCCGTCCGCTTGGTTTCCTCAACCTGAAAAGGAATTGGATAGTTAGGTATTTTTTTTTTTTTTTTTTAATACTTACCTTGTAATTGGAGATTGAATATACTCACATATTCTTCACTTCCTCCCTCAGCGCCGCGGCTCCGCCGTCACTTCCTGTCTTGCGATGATTCCTGGGAGCTGAATGTCATCGCTCCCAGGAATCAATGCGACGGCACCGGCCCCACTCGTCACTTCCGGGGCGACGCCGCAGTCCGCGCCGCAGCCCAGAAGCTGTGGAGGAATGCGGCGCCACACCGGAAGTGACGAGAGGGGCCGGTGCAGGCGCATTCTGGGAGAAGAAGACGTGGAAGAGGACGCCGAAGAGGATCGCGCCGGCTTCAGCTGCCCACAAGAGAGATGGAAACGCTGTGGAAGAAATTTTATAAGTGAGTATTTCTTCTAAAAGGTAAGTGCGAACCGGGACAGATCAGAGGCTAGCCATTGTGGAATGTACTAGCCCTGACTGTCCCGGGGGTATGTTCAGTGAAAATTTTTTTCTGTGCCCGGAACTCCGCTTTAAGCCTCAAAGCATCTTTATTCAGCAGCTGGGCCTGAGGGTGACTGTGGAGAAGTTGACTAATATAAAACAAAGTTCCTCCTGTCACCTTACCTCAGCCCTGGTTTCTGGTATAGCCCCTCACACTATTTGCAATTCTCAAGCCAAAACTTTGTTTGAGCGTTTTTTTAGTTCTGCAGAGTTAAATCATCTGGCTCTTTGAATATCTATTGGAGACCCTATTAGTTAAATACATGCATTGTGCCCGAAGGGTGCACACCTGCTGTGGTCAGTATGCTGGTACCCAATCCTTCTATTGGATTTCTTAACATTTTAAAGCAGAACTAAATTCTCTCAATTACATTAACTATTATTAATCCCTATGTTGGTAGCATTATTAAATAGATAGGAATGTATATTACATTTACTTTTGTAAATCTTTTCCATTGCTTCCTGTTTTCTGGCCTCAACCAGAATGATGGCATTAATCAGAGAAGCAGCCAAGAGGCCATGGTAACTCTGGAGGAGCTGCGAAGATTCACTGCTCAGGTGGAAGAATCTGTCCACAGGACAACTATTAGTCATGTACCCCACAAATCTGGCCTTTATGGAAGAGTGGCAAGAAGAAAGCTATTGTTAAAAGAAAGCCAAAATAAATCCCATTTGCAGTTTGTGAGAAGCCATGTGGGGGCACAGCAAACATGTGGAAGAAGGTGCTCTGGTCAGATAAAACCAAAATTGAAATTTGTGGCCTAAAAGCAAAACCCTATGTGTGGCAGAAAACGAACACTGCACATCACCCTGAACACGCCATCTCCAGCGTGAAACATGGTGGTGACAGCATAATGTTGTGGGGATGCTTTTCTTCAGCAGGGACGGGCAAGCTTGTCAGAGTTGATGGGAAGATGGATGGAGCCAAATACAAGGCAATCTTAGAAGAAAACCTGTTAGAGTCTGCAAAAGACTTGAGACTGGGGCGGAGGTTTACCTTCCAGCAGGACAATGACCCTAAACACACAGCCAGAGCTACAATGGAATGGTTTAGAATTTAGATCAAAGCATATTCATGTGTTAGAATGGCCCAGTCAAAGTCCAGACCTAAATCTTATTGAGAATATGTGGAAAGACTTGAAAATTGCTGTTCACAGGTGTTCTCCATCCAATCTGACAGAGCTTGAGCTATTTTGCAAGGAGGAATGGGCAAAAATTTCACTCTCTAGAGACATACTCAAAAAGACTTGCAGTTATTAAGCAGTAGTAATTGCAGCAAAAGGTGGTTCTACAAAGTATTGACTTCCGAGGGGCTGAATACAAATGCACGCCACACTTTTCAGATATTTATTTGTAAAGAATTTAGAAAAACATTTATCATTTTCCTTTCACTTCACATTTATGTGTCACTTTGTGTTGGTCTATCACATATAATCCCAATAAATACATTTACATTTTTGGTTGTAACATGACAAAATGTGAATAATTTTTCAAGGCAATGTACATAAAAAACAATTGCCATTCTTGCATAGTTAGACTAATAAAAAACAGAGGCTCATGACATACCCAGAAAACAAGAAAGTTATAGGAAAAGACAAGCCAATAAACATGGTATGTCATATAGATGGGTAAGGTTGAAGCTAAGGCCGACCCTCACTCGTCCACAGACAAATTGAGGTACAGATTAGAAAGGAAGATCATTTTGTATACATATCAGTGATAAGCGGGGAAAAGGAAAGTTGCAATATATCATACAAAGTCTAGGCAAAATTAAGGATTGTGGTCAGGGGAGAGAGGTTTACCATACATGAACTTACCCCAAAGTGCCCACACATTATGCAATTGTTCTTGGGTGTCCCTGACTTTGGCCATTACATGTTCCATATTCCTGATATCCAGGTTGATAGACAGGAGTTCTGTGGGGGATGGGGACCAGATGGACAACAAGTAAAGGGGGATTGCTCACCTGGCAACCATTAGGATATAGGTAATTAGCTTTTTAGAGTGTTTAGGAATGTCAGGAAAAGGTAGACCCAACAAAAAAAATTGATGGGATTTATTGGGAATGACATATTAAGTACATGGGTCCAAAAGAGTTGGATATGAGGATATATTCAGAATATATTAAACAAAGGGCCATTCCCCATGAACACATCACAAACAGACACCTGGAATTGCTAGGTAGCATATATGCAACATCTCAGGTGTTTTATACGAAAACATCAAGGTTTTGTAGGCATTCTCTATGCACCACCCAGGGGGATGATTTAGATGCATTATCCCAGATTTAATCCTAACTTTTGAGTGTGATGGATCTTTGTACACATGTATAGGTGAGTGTCTTCAGCTAAATGTCGTCTTGTTGAACATGGGCATTTTTGTTCCATCTGGAGGGGGGTTTTTCTCTCTAAGAACACCCTCCTGCCTGTTCACAAGAGCTAAGGGCAGATGGATTTCAGGAAGTAAATACCACATGAATCATCTGCTTTTATTAAATATGGCTACGGCTAGAAATGCCTGGGGGAGGAGGGGGGGGGGTGTTTTCCAAAGTGATTTTGTAACAAAATAATGCATGAATAGATGGGTGATCTTGCTTAGAATATTAAACGTGAGTTTAACAGCATTTTCAGACTGTAGTACTCAGATACAGTTTAGTTCCACTTCAGGCTTTGCCATCCCCTGTCTATTAAATTGACTAGACTGCATGTAACAGAGTTTGCCTTTATCCAGCAAGGGAAATTTCTTCCTCACTTCCTTTACCAAAGGCACAACAGTAAGTGAAAAGAGATTCCTAAAAAGTGATAGAAATCCTTAGACATATGTTACCATAATGGGTAAGATTTTAAAAATGGAAGATGTATCATCACTGTCTCTTCTGGAGTACAGTAAAACAAATACTGTATAAAGTTGCTTCCCCCTCACTTTCTGTTTTAGTGATAATGTCCACTAGGACAAATAGAAAGCATAAATCTTTCTGGTGGGGAGACAGACATAAAAAACCTGGTCAAGAAGAGAAAAACAGCATACCAGGAATTTGATTTACTGAAATCCCATATCAGCCAAAGTTACACTTTGGCTGATATGGGGACTTCAGTAAATCCTGCTTCAGAATCTACTTCTTAATATGATGGTTTTCTCTTCATTGTTGAACTGTGCGCAGTACAAATGTGAAGCCTTAGACCCACTTCACATGGAGTTCCCAATGGATGTCTGTGCAGTAAGGTTTGATAAATTGCTAACCAATGAAAATCTGACAGAGGACCTAAGCCTTCTATGCATTATCCATCACTAAAAGAAATAAAAACGTTTTGGCTAAAGATACACTTTAATGTGTGATTTACCTTTTCTTACCTGTAACACACGTGTTGTGTTTCCTTCATTATAGCTGTTATTCCCACAAAACAGTAAAACCTTCTTAATTAATTTAATTAAAACATCCAAATGCTTCGCTAGAGTCTGTGCCTGTGCACATCCAAGCTACAGGTGCTGGCTGGCCAAGCAGTCTTTCTTGGGATCAACATATAAGCATTGTAGAGAAAGGTGAGATGCATCCCAGGCCAATAAAGAAAAGAATAATCCATCTGGTTATGAAATCACACTTAGTATGCAAATTAGAAAACCACCTGAACCTCTGCCCTCTAATGTTTTTCACTCAGCAATGAGCTTAATCGTACCGATTAAGTCAGGCTTACTTTTATATTTGCTTTTATATTTGCTAAATGCTACAATAATGGTTAAAAACCCTGTGTTGACCATGCTAGGGGAGTTGGACTGTTGCTTCCACACACAAGCAGCAGCCCAGCTTTTAGATACACCTTGACACTGCTGCAATCATCAGCACAGCTCAGAAAGCAAGAATGATTTTTATTAGAACAGTATTCATTGAGGCTGGCTGGTAGGGATGATCAAACTTTTTAAAAGTTTGGTTCGACCAGAACACCAGAACTTCCAGAAAGTTCGGCCCGGATTTCAGAACCCCATTGAAATCAATGGGACCCGAACTTCGGTAATCAAAAAACCCCATTTTGAAGCCCTAAAACCCAATAAATGCCCCTAAAAAGTGCCTAGGGTTCTGTGTCATGCCCCAAAGACTATTAATCACACAAAAAAAAGTTCTTAAAAATTGTCATTTTTGATAGAGAGCCAATTATTTTAAAAATTATTGAAAAAAAAATGAGATTTTTTTTGAGATTTAGTGTCTGGGGGGTCTAAAAAGTGTACCTGTGAAGTTTCAGCTCTGTAGCATGTCCAGAACCAGAAAAAAAAAAGATCGTTTCTCTTAGGTCACTTATAGAACAGGGATATGGCTCCGCTATTTTCACACCTTGGCGGTTTTGTAGCAAGCGTTTTTTTGGGCTTTTTTTGGGGGTTATTGGAGGTAGGCATAACATCAGAACTTCTGTGTAGGGGTATATATACACACACACTTATATGTATATATACACATACACATATATAGGTGTGAAAGTAGCAGAACACTATGCTTGCGCTAATGAAATAATTAACACCCATATGGCTTCTCTCCTTCCCCCCCCAAATATGTGTATGTGTATATATACATATAAGTGTGTGTATATATATATATATATATACCCCTATACAGAAGTTCAGATGTTTTGCCTGCCTCCAAAGACCCCCGAAAAATGCCCAAAAAAACGCCTGCGCCAAAAAAAAAACGCCCAGGTGTGTTATTGCAGGCATTTTTTTGGGCATTTTTTTGGGTCTTTGGAGTCAGGCATAACATCTGAACTTGTGTATAGGGGTATATATTCACACACATGTATGCATATATACACCTACACATATATAGGTGTGAAAGTAGCAGAACACTATGCTTGCGCTAATGAAATAATTAACACCCATATGGCTTCTCTCCTTTCACACCTATATATGTGTATGTGTATATATACATATAAGTGTGTGTGTATATATACCCCTATACAGAAGTTCAGATGTTTTGCCTGCCTCCAAAGGCCCAAAAAAAAATTCCAAAAAAACGCCTGCGCCAAAAAAAAAGCCCAGGTGTGTTATTGCAGGGGTTTTTTTTAGGCATTTTTTTGGGGTCTTTGGAGTCAGGCATGACATCTGAACTTGTGTATAGGGGTATATATACAGACACGTGTCTGTATATATACACCTACACATATATAGGTGTGAAAAGGGCAGAACACTATGCTTGCGCTAATGAAATAATTAACAGGCATATGGCTCTGCTCCTATCACACCTATATATGTGTATGTGTATAATACATATAAGTGTGTGTGTATATATACCCCTATACAGAAGTTCAGATGTTTTGCCTGCCTCCAAAGACCCCAAAAAAATGCCCAAAAAAACGCCTGCGCCAAAAAAAACGCCCAGGTGTGTTATTGCAGGCGTTTTTTTGGGCATTTTTTTGGGGTTATTGGAGGCAGGCATAACATCAGAACTTCTGTGTAGGGGTATATATACACACACACTTATATGTATATATACACATATATAGGTGTGAAAGTAGCAGAACACTATGCTTGCGCTAATGAAATAATTAACACCCATATGGCTTCTCTCCTTCCCCCCCAAATATGTGTATGTGTATATATACATATAAGTGTGTGTGTATATATACCCCTATACAGAAGTTCAGATGTTTTGCCTGCCTCCAAAGACCCCAAAAAAATGCCCAAAAAAACGCCTGCGCCAAAAAAATCCCGCCAAGATGTGTTATTGCAGGCATTTTTTGGGCATTTTTTTGGGGTCTTTGGAGTCAGGCATGACATCTGAACTTGTGTATAGGGGTATATATACACACACATGTATGTATATATACACCTACACATATATAGGTGTGAAAGTATCAGAACACTATGCTTGCGCTAATGAAATAATTAACACCCATATGGCTTCTCTCCTTTCACACCTATATATGTGTATGTGTATATATACATATAAGTGTGTTTGTATATATACCCCTATACAGAAGTTCAGATGTTTTTCCTGCCTCCAAAGACCCCAAAAAAATGCCCAAAAAAACGCCTGCGCCAAAAAAAAACCCCAGGTGTGTTATTGCAGGGGTTTTTTTTGGGCATTTTTTTGGGGTCTTTGGAGTCAGGCATGACATCTGAACTTGTGTATAGGGGTATATATACAGACACATGTATGTATATATACACCTACACATATATAGGTGGAAAAAGGGCAGAACACTATGCTTGCGCTAATGAAATAATTAACAGGCATATGGCTCTGCTCCTATCACACCTATATATGTGTATGTGTATAATACATATAAGTGTGTGTGTATATATACCCCTATACAGAAGTTCAGATGTTTTGCCTGCCTCCAAAGACCCCCAAAAAATGCCCAAAAAAACGCCTGCGCCAAAAAAAAAAAGCCCAGGTGTGTTATTGCGGGCGTTTTTTTGGGCATTTTTTGGGGGTCTTTGGAGTCAGGCATGACATCTGAACTTGTGTATAGGGGTATATATACACACACATGTATGTATATATACACCTACACATATATAGGTGTGAAAATAGCAGAACACTATGCTTGCGCTAATGAAATAATTAACAGGCATATGGCTCCGCTCCTATCACACCTATATATGTGTATGTGTATATATACATACATGTGTGTGTGTATATATACCCCTATACACAAGTTCAGATGTTTTTCCTGCCCCAAAGACCCCAAAAAATGCCCAAAAAAACCGCCTGCAATAATACACCCGGGCGTTTTTTTTTGGCGCAGGCATTTTTTTGGGGTCTTTGGAGGCAGGCAAAACATCTGAACTTCTGTATAGGGGTATATATACACACACACTTATATGTATTATACACATACACACATATAGGTTTGATAGGAGCAGAGCCATATGCCTGTTAATTATTTCATTAGTGCAAGCATAGTGTTCTGCTCTTTTCACACCTATATATGTGTAGGTGTATATATACATACATGTGTGTGTATATATACCCCTATACACAAGTTCAGATGTCATGCCTGACTCCAAACATGTCCTCAAAAAAGCCCAATAAACGCCTGCAGCAAAAAGCAGGCTGACCGGCGAGAAGCCATATCCCTGTTCTATAAGTCACCTAAGAGAAACAATCTTTTCTCTATAGCGGTCACCCTGAAATGGAAGGGTTTGGTCACCCTGCCATAGCAGTCAGTGTCAGTTCACCCTACACTACACTACGGTCACCCTGGCACTTAACACTTTCCCTACAGAAACTAGATTTTTGAAGCTAATTATAGTGGAAAATAGCACCCTAACTACACTAGATATCCCTTTCCTCACACTAATAATTGCTAAATGACACTTTTGAAGCAGAAGTAACAGAACTGCTTCCACTCTCTTCCACGTCCCTGTATTACAATGCTAGGAATTTGGCAGGGCTATCTTATATACTGGGGGGCGTATTCACTAATGATTGGCCTCTGGACCCCCTAGTCACTCCAATCACATTCCTAGCATTCTCCTGCCCCCTCAATTGGCTTTTACTAATGGTTCTGGTCCAATCATGGGCTTTTAAAGCCCATTTCCTGTCCCATTGCATTTTGGTCGGTTCTGGTTACCGAATTCCAAACTTTTTCAGCAAAAAGTTCTAAATCCGGCCGAACCTCGAACAGTCAATGTTCGGGTCAAAACTGATGGTCGACCCGAACCGTTCGATCATCCTTACTGGCTGGCCAGTTGAGCATTTCCTCTCAGAAGGCATCAACTGGGATGAAGGCTCTCTATGCCATCTGAGAGGAAATGTGTTGGATTGGAGCTAGTAAAGTGACGTCAACTAGTGAAGACCGCACTGCAGGCGGCTGTGCAAGATTATATCCCACATCGTTCAAATTCATTGTCCTTGATGTAAGTGCAATTTTTATTTAATAAACCAGCTTTATATGCATTAATTCGCTATGAGCGTCTTACATTATCTTTTAACACCACATAATGTGGTTAACGAGATTAAGGAGCACCATAAGCTTGGATACATTCCTTGGAGCTGGATGACAACTTATCTTCAGAGGTGCTTCCACTCACACGCATATGATCTTTTGGTGGGATCATTTGATTTGGTAAGCAGACAATTTTAACATATAGAGCACACCGGTGACACACTTTCCATCGTGGATTATTTTAGCTGCACTGCAAACAGTTTGTTGTATTTGCATGTGGGAAAGTAAGAGGATCATCTTTTCACTAAACCCATTGAATTAATAGTACATGTAACAATAAGAGAGTGTAAAGAAAATTAAAGTAAATAAACATCAAATGGTATACATCAAAATATATAACCATGCATTAAGTGAATGCAATAAATCAAACAAGACAGTAGATGGCAGTAAATAGGTGAACCATAAGTCAACACTCCAATGCTCCATCCAAAATCATGTAAAAACAATGTTAGTGATCAATATACAAATAATAAAAAAAATATATATCGAAAATGTGGAGGGGGAGAAATTGGCTTTTCTAATCAATGATAGTAAATTGGCACCTTCCCCATTGTAAAAATTGTGTAGAGACAGAAGGGGGGGGGGGGGTTTCCAACCCTGTCCAGAAGAGGGCAGAGGTAGAACCGACGGGGATTTAAATGTGCCACTGATGCAATAATGTTCTCCAAATTCAGTCCATATTTAAAAGTTGATAAAAAAGTTTTTATTTAATATATATTAAAAACAAATAGACATACATATTTATTACAGTTAGATATACATATATTGTACATAAAGCAGAGTACTTAGATTTCACTAAGCCCAAAGTGGGACTATATGAAAGTGCAAGGAATTGCTGGAACTACGCTTTTCGCTGTGAGTGCTTCCTCAGGCTAAAGCTGTTTCAAAGTGTTCTTAATATATATAGAAAATCTACAGAACAGACAATATATATGTTAACATACAATACATATAATGATTGGGATACATCCAAAATTCATGCTTATATCTTAATATACTCAAATTTATCTTCCTAGAAATCAAAAACACATACGTGATTCTCTACTTTCCTATTGGATCAAATGCTATCTCTCTTTATTTTTGTTACATATTTGGTATATGGGAAATGAGAAAAAGTTACTATATAAACATCCATTCCCTTCCCTCCTTCTCCATTTGGCCGGCATACTTCTTGGAATTCTTTCTGGAGGCTGCCCATTCAACATAAGCCCCCCCTTTAGGTCATCTGATAAACCACTCTCTAAAAAAGTATTTATTTTATTTTTCCTTTCTTTTAAAGGGGTCTACATTGATTCCAGTGTGCATACAATAACAACCCTATATTTAGGGAAACAAGGGTTAAAAATTGAAGGTCCTTAATTAACATATTTTTCTTCTTTGTATTAAAATGAAACAGTATGACAAATGGTGATATTCTATGAGAACTATAGATAAAATAATCTTCATTGAATCGACTGATTGATCCAATAGGAAAGTAGAGAATCACGTATGTGTTTTTGATTTCTAGGAAGTAAAAATTTGAGTATATTAAGATATAAGCATGAATTTTGGATGTATCCCAATCATTATATGTATTGTATGTTAACATGTATATTGTCTGTTCTGTAGATTTTCTATATATATTAAGAACACTTTGAAACAGCTGGAGCCTGAGGAAGCACTCACAGCGAAACGCGTAGTTCCAGCAATTCCTTGCACTTTCATATAGTCCCACTTTGGGCTTAGTGAAATCTAAGTACTCTGCTTTATGTACAATATATGTATATCTAACTGTAATGAATATGTATGTCTATTTGTTTTTAATATATATTGAATAAAAACTTTTTTATCAACTTTTAAATATGGACTGAATTTGGAGAAAATTATTGCATCAGTGGCACATTTAAATCCCCGTCGGTTCTACCTCTGCCCTCTTCTGGACAGGGTTGGAAACCCCCCCTTCTGTTTCTACACAATATATTGAAAATGTTCATATATAAAACAGTTGAATAGTGGACTCTAGATGCAGGTCCCTGTAGAATCCCAACACCAAATAGAAACGTGACTGATGTCTCAATTATCCAATGTGGTGTTACACCTCTGTGTGTGCTATTCCCTCACCTTACAGCTGTAAGGTTACAGCATTAAGTAGATAGTTATGAGCTGGATAGAGTTAACTCTCCAGGTGCCTCTGGGGAAGTCTCCTGGGACAGTCTCAGAAGATGACCCTCTATGGTGGAAGTTGTTTGGTCAGCAGTGGTCCTGTGGATAGTCCGGATATCACCTCAACATGGATGGTGTATGAAAGAAGGAAGGCTCCACATAGTGTTATACCATTTCACAATTAATTTATTATTTACAGCAGCTAAAAACACTCACTTTTTGCAAAAGTAATACAGACGAAAAATCCACGAGCCGTGGGCTCGTCCTCCAGCAACACTTCCGGTTTTGCCTATCGCTAAGTCCCGACACTTAGCGTCACACCCATGTCACTTCAACTAGCACCAATACTAGGGGCTATTACTGCATAAACTGGCACCAAAACTAGGAGCTATTACTGCGTATACTGGCACCAATACTAGGGGCTTTTACTGCATAAACTGGCACCATTACAATGATCTAATACTGCATAAACTGCCACCATTACTAGTGGTTATAACTGCATAAACTGGCACCAATACTAGGGGTTATTACTGCATAAATTGGCACCAATACTAAGGGCCATTACTGCGTAAATTGGCCCCAATATTAGAGGTTATTATTGCGTAAACTGGCACCAATACTATCGGTTATTACTGTATAAACTGGCACCAATACTATGATACTAAGCTTTATTACTGCGGGAACTGGCATCAATACTAGGCTTTATTACTACCTAAACTGGCATCAATACTAGACTTTATTACTGCGTAAACTGCCACCAATACTAGGGGCTATTACTGCATAAACTGGCACCAATACTAGGCTTTATTATTGCATAAACTGGCACCAATACTAGGGGTCATAACTGCATAAACTGGCACCAATACTAGGCTTCTTTACTGCATAAACTGGCACCAATTTTAGTGTTTATTACTGCATAAACTGGCACCAATACTAGGGGCTATTACTGCATAAACTGGCACCAATACTAGGGGCTATTACTGCGTAAACTGGCACCAATACTCATGGCTATTACTGTGTAAACCGGCACCAATACTAGGGGCAATTACTGCATATACTGGCAAAATTACTAGGGGTTATTACTGCGTAAACTGGCACCAATACTAGGGGCTATTACTGCATAAACTGGCACAAATACTAGGAGCTATTGCTGTGGAAACTTGCACCAATACTAGGGGCTATTACTGCATAAACTGGCACCAATACTAGGGGTTATTACTGCATAAATTGGCACCAATACTAAGGGCCATTACTGCGTAAATTGGCCCCAATATTAGAGGTTATTACTGCGTAAACTGGCACCAATACTATCGGTTATTACTGTATAAACTGGCACCAATACTATGATACTAAGCTTTATTACTGCGGGAACTGGCATCAATACTAGGCTTTATTACTACCTAAACTGGCATCAATACTAGACTTTATTACTGCGTAAACTGCCACCAATACTAGGGGCTATTACTGCATAAACTGGCACCAATACTAGGCTTTATTATTGCATAAACTGGCACCAATACTAGGGGTCATAACTGCATAAACTGGCACCAATACTAGGCTTCTTTACTGCATAAACTGGTACTAATTTTAGTGTTTATTACTGCATAAATTGGCACCAATACTAGGGGCTATTACTGCATAAACTGGCACCAATACTAGGGGCTATTACTGCGTAAACTGGCACCAATACTCATGGCTATTACTGTGTAAACAGGCACCAATACTAGGGGCAATTACTGCATATACTGGCAAAATTACTAGGGGTTATTACTGCGTAAACTGGCACCAATACTAGGGGCTATTACTGCATAAACTGGCACAAATACTAGGAGCTATTGCTGTGGAAACTTGCACCAATACTAGGTGCTATTACTGTGTAAACTGGCACAATTACTAGGGGTTATTACTGCGTAAAACTGTTTGCTGAAATTGCTTTAAACTATGAAGACAGGCTTTTAAGAGTTTTCCTCTTTCTCAGGTCTGAAGCAATACCTTAGGAAGAAAGGAAACCCCTTGAAAGCTTGTCTTTTACATGTTAGTTTAGAACAATAAAAAGGTATCATTGCATACTGCATTACTCTCATATTTTTTCCCTTATTTATATATATATACTTATTTCAGGTTTTTTTTAGTGGTATGATATAGTGGTGAAAATTATGAGTGCCCCCCAGTTTTGACTGTGGTATCGTATGTGTCCCCTATATATTTTTCCTAGAGCCGCCACTGCTTGTCGCGACCTCCGCAGCTTATGAAAATGTATGCTAACTAAACCCCTGTTTTTAATGCAAACTGTTAGATAGGATAATATGGTTGGTAGCAGGCTGAATGGTGGGTTGAGCTGGGAATTTTCTTGGGTTTTGTTTTACATGCGTTGCCCTTCCATGTGCTCCTTGCTGCAAAGGCCAGTTATAGGTGGAGGCAGTGGCCATTTGTTTGTACAGTTTTCATTGAGGCATGTCAGTCCACAGGAGATTCGAACCACTGCTTGTGTGAATGAGATCAGGGGTCCAACTTCTCTAGTACTGACAGTACTGGGTTTTCAACCCTTGCTGCAACTGTTAGCTGATAACAAAGTAAAAATATAGGCGAATTTATTATTGTATATACAGCATGATTGCATTTCAGTAATACAAGGGGATTCAATCGGGCTATGATTTCTCTACTGTTCATTGCTTTTGTGTCATTTTCTGCTTTTAAAAAAATGATCTGTATGAAAAAAGTTTACAGAACTTAATGTCCACAGTACCCTCAGTAAAACTCCAGGAGCTATGACCAAAAGAAATGTTAATATGATTCATTAGCAAATGCTTATGTATACAAAACTGTAAGTCATAATACTGAATCGCATACTTTTTAATGATCCAAAAGTAAACCTCATCAAACATCTAACGATACATTTTAAAAAATGCTTACATCAAGTTGTATTCGCCTCTGTTTTTATTTCAAAGCACTGTAAATGTATCCTACAAACTCTTTATTTTACGTATATATGCACTTTGCATAATATAAATAACTTAATGTTCTTTGCAAATCTCATGAGAACATTCAAATGTCTTCTATGCTTGTAAAACTCACAGCTTCCACTTGAAATGCTGACCTAAAATATATTGAATATTCATCAAATAATACAATGACCTCAGCAATTTTGTTAAGCAGCAGTACTTCAGAGGACATTTAATCTCTACCTCTTGAAAGTTTAAAATATGAAATTCACAATGCAGCCTTAGTTCTAGGCAAACTCCTAAAACACTCAATTTTGTTACTGTTCTCTTGTAACTTTGTCATACTTATTTCTATATACAGGGTATGTCATTGACAAGGCTGCAGATAGAGAGCAAATGAGTTCATGGCCTGGAATTAGAACATGATCAATATACTCTTTGTTCTATGTTAATTACAGCTATAGATGTAGGTTAAAGTCTTAAACCAAATTAAAATTTTGGTTGTCTCTCTCATGCTAAACGATGTTGTAAAGCTATTCAGTTGCTAACATGTAATTTGCTGTATACTGCATACACTATGTGTATGTATATATATATATATATATATATATATATATATATATATATATATATATATATATAAAACCATATGCACTTTATATATTTTTCACTATTCACACAGTGGACTCCATATTATACATATTCACTAAGTCACGGATAAAACATGTTCATATTATTATCACAGTAACTATGATTTCGATAGAAACTGTATTGTGATGAAGAAGATTTTTAAATTTGAATTGATTTGTAGGCTTCAGGTAAACAGCATATAGGACAATTTGCTTGAAAAGATTATATTATTACACAGATTATGGTCAGAAAGGTTAAAATAAACAAATTGCAAAGTAAAAAATTGCAATGTACCTGCACAGATCACTTCCAAAACAAACCCCAAAAATAAAGGTTTTTCATGATGATGATGATAGTCAAAAAGTGTGTGAAAGAGCTGTAGGCACTTTGGACTATATGTTTTTTTTTTTTTTTTTTAAATATTAGCATGTATCAATGCTATAACACAGTGGTTCTCAATTCTATTTTTGGAATTTTTGATGGAAGTGAGATTTGTAGATACTTACTCTTTTAACTGCCTCTCGTCCAGCCACTATATACTGCATAAATGGCTGTATGGGAGCAGCACTGATCCTCCTGCATTGGCAGCTTTTCACAACAAACAAGGCTATACTGGCGCAATAAAGATAGAGGATAACCAACAAAAAACTACTAAGCAAAACATATAGGACAATAAAGGACCTAGATGGTGTAATAAAGTCCATAAAGTCCATAAAACACACCAGGTCTGTAAACACTTGAAGGCAGCTCTGTCACAAGTGGAGAAGGTGAACTTGCAGAGTACTAGGAGAGAAAGACAGGCGCCACTCTAAGTGTAGTAAGACTTTGTGTTTATTAGGAATTCACCAATTTACATACTTACAATCGTGCAAGTAGCAAAAACAACAGTGGATATGCATCTCAGGGGTGCGGCGTACTTCCAGCTTGGGCGTGGAGCGTGATGACGTAGGCTCCTACGTCATCACGCTCCACGCCCAAGCCGGAAGTACGCCGCCGGAAGTTCTGACAGTGTCCCCAGGGTCCGAGCTACGCCGATCTCCACGGACTGCAGCTGATCTTCTGAGTGGACCAGTCGGTTCCTTTCTGCTTAGGCATCCGGATCACCGCACCCCTGAGATGCATATCCACTGTTGTTTTTGCTACTTGCACGATTGTAAGTATGTAAATTGGTGAATTCCTAATAAACACAAAGTCTTATTACATTTAGAGTGGCGCCTGTCTTTCTCTCCTATTGGCAGCTTTTGCACACTCACAAGAGCATGCAGGGGTGGGATCCACCGGATACAGTGGATCACCGATCATTATACTGGGCTGCTGTGAGCGGCCCGGGTACCAGGTGATCACTGTGATGAATCACATCGATCACAGTTACAGTAGTAGACAGGACTGTCATTGTTTAATACTCTGCGATCTCTGTTATTGGTCACAGCAATCACATGGTACCAGGGCCAATCTCTACCATGTGATAGCTGTGACCAATCCCAGCATCACATTTGTAAACAAGGTTTCATGAATGAAACCCTTGAATAATCTTACCGATTGCTTATTACAGTAATTGATGTAAAAAACAATCACTGTGGTAACACTGCAGTGCTTTGGTGGTTTATAAAATGATGTTTTTATTTATGTATATATCAGTGGTATTTAGACAAGTGTAAATCACAAATGTCTGATTTAAAAAAATATTGTTCATGTTGTACCGACCAAGGCTTCAAATTATGCTTTGAGTGTAGATTGTGTAATGTATGCATTCATTTTGTATGATGCTATATACTTAAAAAATATGTTTTTTAAACTAATCAACTTTAATAGGTATGTTTCTTGATGTAGATATCAGTGAGAATTCTCTCATTAACAAGGATTTGATCACTTAAAAATCATAATATATAAAAAGTAAAAATACATTTCTAATTTTTCTAATTGGTAAAAAAAAAAAAAAAAAGTTTGGCAACCCATGAAAGCATTTTGCTGTAAGAGAAACTCTGCTTTATGATATCTTAAAGGGACCTATGTGTAACTGATTATTTTTGTAGTCAATTTCAGGTTTTGACTAAATAAAAAATTTGACTTTAGTAAATCAACCCCATAGTGTTTATTGTATCTCTGGCTGATAAAGGTGCTTTTGATTGTACTAAATAATACACTTTGTTGGGTGATAAGTAGAAAGTATGATTGATGTAAAACAGCAAGCCTGCCTTTGGTTTATATATTATCATATCTTTGGTTCTGTATTGCTGTGCAGTAAGTAAATACAGTAGCTTGTTTCAAAGGTATAGTATTTAACAATATGGTAATGTATACCTAAAATGTTGGTTCATAATGAAAGAGCATTATTTTACACACAAATATTTTTATTATTTTTAAACTTTGTTTATTGAAATAAATTGCACATACAAATGATACTTGTCAAGCCAATACAGTGGCAACGTACTATCCAACAAACAACAGTGGCAATGTACTATCCAACAAACCGTGTATACAAAGGGAATTGTCACAGCACTGGAGTATCAAAGCCTGTAAATTCCGTGCTGAAGCAACAAAAAGGTAAACATCCACGTATATAAATAATCAGAAAAATCAAACACTTACATTAAACAAAAAAGAAAAAACCAGAGTAAGCAATCGGACATAAGAATACTGCACTCATGTATGTTATTAGACTGAATGTGTCCACTCAGGCGCCCAGCACCACACAAAGTTACTAAAGGAAAAAGAAAGAGTAGGGCACAATGTTATTCGTCATCCCAAAAGTCATAATAACACTCTAACTTCAAACTCAAACAGGGGAGGGGTAGTAGCAACAACAGAGGAGGGGGGGGGGGTTGACGAAAAACGGAAGGTAACTAAGGTATAGGGTCAGAGACTAAATGTAGAAGGGAGTCACTGGTGTCTTGTGTGTCCAGCCAGGGTCCCTAGAGTCTAGACAGGCAAATATTGGTATATAGATCTTTATAGACTTTGAGTGGTAGTGGCAGGAGCAAGTAAAAGACTGGGCTTCAGCTTTGTGGAACACCTTAATAAGAAGGCTTGGGATTAGTCAATACTTTCTGTAGCAAATATTTTTGCTACATATATGGTATAATGTTGGCAGGTTGTTGACCCCCTATTTCTCTTTGGGTAGAAGAAACAACCAAACCATACGTCTCTTGTCCCACCAAATATGCATTTTATAAAAATGGGTTGCCCTTAAGTTGATTTAAAATAGTCCTATCTTCTCAAAGAGTTATTAGATATGTGAAAGACTAAGTTCCATAAATGAAGAAAGACATTCAGGTTTGTCCGCATATTCCTAAACTACAACGCTGAGCCTAGATTTCACTAAAATATGTGGACAAATTCTAAAACCATGTGGACGCATGGGCTTATGCGTGTCAAGGTGGGCTACTGTATGCATTATCGTTCAGAGACCAAGACTAACAAAAATATGTTGCTTTAACCACTTTACCTCTGAGTACTGGAATAGTACTGCGGCAAAGTGGCTCGTTCCCGTCTGACGAGGTAGACCTACGTCGCCAGACTCCTCCCCTGTAGGCGGCGCTCGCGCGCCGCCGGAGGCGCGCTCCCGCTGTTTTCATTCACAGCGGGAATCGGGCCAGGGGAGGAGCAGCGGCGATCGCCGCTGCTCTGCCCCGATCGTCGGGGATCTAGTGTGGAGATCCGCCCGCCTGTGTAAACACAAGCGGGCGGATCTCCTCAGTGACAGGGAGTGACAGATCCGAGTGTTCAGCATAGCTTTAACCCCACATTAACCCCTCCCTCTCCAATAAAATTAACCCCTTCCCTGCCAGTGTCATTTTTACAGTAACAGTGCATATTTATAGCACTGATTACTGCAGTAATGTCACTGGTACCCCCAAAAGTGTCAAAAATGTCAGTCAAGGGTCCGATCTGTCCGCCGCAATGTCGCAGTCCCGCAAAAAAAAATCGCAGATCGCCGCCATTACTCGTTAAAAAAAAAACGCCAAAAATGACAGAAATCTTTCCCTTTGTTAGTAAACGCAATAACTTTTGCGCAAACCAATCAAAATACGCTTATTGCGATTTTTTCTACCAAACATGGGTAGCAGAGAACAAATTGGCCAAAAATTAAAAAAAAAAATTGGTTTTTACATCTTTTTTGGGGGGAATTTCATATAAAAAAATGTTAAAAATATTGTTATTTTTTCAAAATAAACGCTATTTTTTTGTTTATAGCGCAAAAAGTAAAAATCGCACAGGTGATCAAATACCACCAAAAGAAAGATCTGTTTGTGGGAAAAAAAGGACGTCAATTTCGTTTGGGTACAGCGTCGCACGACCGCGCAATTGTCAGTTAAACTCGCACAGCGCCGAATCGCAAAAAGTGGCCCAGACGTAAGACAGCAAAATGCTCTAGTGGTAAAGTGGTTAATGGATAATGAGCATTTTGGTAACATTCTTAGTTAAAGATTTATACGAGAATTTTCTGACCTCTTAGACTAATAATGTGCATTTATTAACTTTGCCATAGTGGTTTAAAGAAGCAGGCACAAATAAAATGCTTGAGTCAGGTTTTTTTATAAGATGTGTATGGTAAGTTGATAGTAGACTGTGGAGTGTTTCTCTTCTGCACCTCCCCTTGCATCCTGAGTACTTTGTGATAAATAATAAACCAAATATTGCAGCGCTGCTAATAAATAAATAGACATATAAATAAATAAAACATCAATATCACTATGTGTCCTTGTGCAAACTTGTGCAAAATGTATATTGTGCAAAATCTCGCAAGATCACACAATAAATAATCAGAGGGATAAATCTATGCGCTACCACTAGAAAAAAGGTGGGGATGAAGAGGGGGCTGAAATGTAAAATGGAGCACCCGGACTCTGCAGCCAATTCCTTAGTGTCACCACAAACAAAGTAAGTTAAGAGAAAGAAGAAGCAGTGCAAGATTTCACTACTGGATGGACCATATATATAGGACTGAACCTAATAAGACAATAAATAATCCACAAAAATTCCTAATAAACTTGTACAATATAAATACTGTGTAATGATCACGTGCTAATAATGTGAAAATAACTATTGCCAAAAAACTTATTTGAACCAAGATGTATAAAGTGCTTCTATAAACAATGAATTGAAAACTCAAAAAAGAAATATCATATAAATTAATTTTCCAAGTGATGTGAAGAAACTCCAATAAGTGCCCTCTAAAGAGTGAACCCCTGCAACTACAGGTTGCACCAGGGGTGTGCAAATAATACAGTGAATTAATATGTTGAACTCCTTGATGAAATGGTGAATAAGATAGGGTAAGTGCCCTCTGAAAAGTGAACCCCTACAACACAAAGACGGTTGTACAATGGGTACAAAAAATTTTGTATTTGTATTTTATTCTTCTTTTTCTTAACAATAAATAATCAATCTTCATAAATTCATAAATAGAGAATCATAAATTAAAAGTCCATATAGTGTCCATCAGGTGAAAAATAAGGTGCTTCTGTGCTTCACTGTGTACAAGTGTGGGGATGATCCCCTAGTGGTTGCCTACTTACCACAACACACTCGGTAAAACGCATTCAGGAAATATTTCTGCAGTGTAGTCACCACCTTTCTGCCGGCCTGGTATCCGCAATCATGTGGAGGGATCCTTAATGGTGGTCTTTTCACATCCAGAATCCCCTCGTGGGAAAGAAAAGGCCATCCATAGTGAAGTATGTCAAATCAAATTTATTGTATCCATAAAAGAAACTACTTACAAACGTTTAAAAATTGATAGGCATATGGGTCTCAGCTCGGTGGTTGCTGCTTCCGCAGCGTGCGCCTCACCGGCCGGAAATGACGTCAGGTCCACTCAGCTAATCGCTAGACGCGTTTCGTCGTCCAATCACGGCGTCTTCTGTAGCTCTTTGTGATAAATGTTTCTGATGTGTGATGATGATCTATTGCTATTTCCAAATGGACGTGTAATGCATGGCAATGCATTGTTACTTATGTTTATTCTTCTCATTTTCCTTCCTCAGCTATCAAATCAAATCACGATATGTGTCAATAAGGTGATGGAAATTTTATGATGCTGATCCATGATAACAGAAACCTTTAGCATGTAGAGACTCTTACACAGAAACTAGTATTATGGTGATATTTTGTATTCTTAGGTAAACATACAGTAGGCTTAACTAGTCTGACAGTTTCTCAAGGTAACATTTGGGGGTCAATTTTTAAAAAATATGTGCTGCATAAATGTGACAAATTTTACATATCGAAAAAAAAAAAAAATCACCACATTTTGTCTAATATGATTATTTTGTCAGTGCCATCTAGTGACCTTTAATATTTTCCTAATTAGGGTGTTTTAGGAATATATACTGCATTATAGCAACTAGATGTAGCTTATTAGCAATAATCATATTCGAAAATAAATTATGACTTTCCTCTGTGTCTTTACAAATGTTGGAACTTAACAATTAGCTATGTAAGGTAGGCACCTTCACTTGTCAGTTTTATCTCAGGTATGGCTGAATATGCCTGAATTAAAACAAAGCATACAGAGGTACCTTTGCAGCTGAAATGAAGGATCTTGTATTGCTGTGAAGAAGAACAACCTACAATACATGTATTACTACTAAAAGTGTGAGACTGTCTACCTGGAATATGCATGTTCTTTGGTTATACTGATTGTTCTTATTCCACTCTGTCCATAGATTTAACACTCCATCTACTGACTGAGAGGTTTCTTGGGTCATTTCCATATCACAATTACTTCTATTCTTTGGTCTTCTTCTTATTCTTCTCCTTCTAGGGATCTCCCTCAAAATTCTTCTTCTGTATTTGTACCCTATCCTTTTCACACAAATACGTCATCTACAGCTTAGATCGGCTGGTATTTATTTCTTTATTGAGTTCTGTACATGTAAAGTTTATGTTTCCGTGACAAAATCCTTGATCTCTTAATTGTCTTTAGAGAATAATAGCATCTATCACTTGCATATATTCTTGCTTTTATTTTCTGGGACACGTTGTTCTGTTCTTTTCCCATGAAACCCAGGTGGAAAACATTTTTGTTTTTCACATCTATTCTTTCCACAATATATTTGCTTTACATGTTTGCATTTGTTTTTTTATTTTCCTTGAACTTTTTTTTGTTCATGTTTTCACTTAGAAAGGCATTACTTCTTCCTATTAATGTCATATCACACTCTGTGTGCTATAATGTTCTATATACAGTATCTCACAAAAGTGAGTACACCCCTCACATTTTTGTAAATATTTTATTATATCTTTTCATGTGACAACACTGAAGAAATGACACTTTGCTACAATGTAAAGTAGTGAGCGCACAGCTTGTATGACAGTGAAAATTTGCTGTCCCCTCAAAATAACTCAACACACAGCCATTAATGTCTAAACTGCTGGCAACAAAAGTGAGTACACCCCTAAGTGAAAATGTCCAAACTGGGCCAAATTAGCCGTTTTCCCTCCCCGGTGTCATATGACTCGTTACTAGTGCTATAAGGTCTCAGGTGTGAATGGGGAGCAAGTGTGTTAAATTTGGTGTTGTCACTCTCACTCTCTCATAATGGTCACTAGAAGTTCAACATGGCATCTCATGGCAAAGAATTCTGAGGATCTGAAAAAAAGAATTGTTGCTCCTCATGAAGATGGCCTAGGCTATAAGAATATTGCCAAGACCCTGAAAATGAGCTGCAGCACAGTGGCCAAGACCATACAGCGGTTTAACAGGACACGTTCCACTCAGAACAGGCTTTGCCATGGTCGACCAAAGAAGTTGAGTGCACGTGCTCAGCATCATATCCAGAGGTTGTCTTTGGGAAATAAACGTATGAGTGCTGCCAGCATTGTCAGCCTGTCAGCCTGTCAGTGCTCAGACCATACGCCGCACACTGCATCAAATTGGTCTGCATGGCTGTCATCCGAAGCCTCTTTCTAAAGATGTTGCACAAGAAAGCCCACAAACAGTTTGCTGTAGACAAGCAGACTAAGGACATGGATTACTGGAACCATAACCTGTGGTCTGATCTGACCAAGATAAACTTATTTGGTTCAGATGGTGTCAAGCGTGTGTGGCGGCAACCAGGTGAGGAGTGTGTGTCTTGCCTACAGTCAAGCATGGTGGTGGGAGTGTCATGGTCAGGGGCTGCAAGAGTGATGCTAACACTGGGGAGCTACAGTTCATTGAGGGAACCTTGAATGCCAACATGTACTGTGACATACTGAAGCAGAGCATGATACCCTCCCTTTCAGAGACTGGGCTGCAGGGCAGTATTCCAACATGATAAAGACCACAAGCATACCTCCAAGATGACCACTGCCATTCTAAAGAAGCTAAGGGTAAAGGTGATGGACTGGCCAAGCATGTCTCCAGACCTAAACCCTATGGGGCATCCTCAAACAAGGTGGAGGAGCGCAAGGTCTTTAACATCAACCAGCTCCCGAATGTCATCATGGAGGAGTGGACGAGGACTTCAGTGGCAGCCTGTGAAGCTCTGGGGAAGAACTCCATGCCCAAGAGGCTTAAGGCAGTGCTGGAAAATAATGGCGGCCACGCAAAATCTGTTCAGATTCAGCATTGTTCACAAAATGTTTTTTTTTTTTTTTTGCTGCTTTTTTAAGAAAAGACAAATAGAAGCCAGAGTTCAAAAAAGAGTTGAAAAACTGAATGTAAATACATCACCAGGAACAGATGGCCTACACCCAGGAGTCCTTAAAAAACGTAGCCAGTTAATAGCCAGACCGGTATTCCTATTTTGTATGGACAGCCTAAGGACTGGAATGGTACCAGTTGATTGCCGAAAAGCCAATTTGGTACCAATACTCAAAAAAGGGCAGAAATACATACATGGAAACTACAGATCAGATTGATATTTTGCAAACTATTGGAGGGGATGATAAGGGACTATATACAAGAATTTACACATGAAATATATCAATCCCATTTATAATGTTTTTGAAGTGTATGTAATATTTATTTTCTTTTCACCATTACATCAATAGTTGTTCTTGATGTAAACGCTATGCATTGTAATTTTTTTTTTTACTCAATAAAAATCTAAAACAGTAATTAAGTTATACATGAAAACAGTATAATTAAAAGTAATCAGTAGTCTTGGGCAAATGGTTCGGCCCGAGCATGAGTTCGGGCTGAATATTGGCTGTTTGTCCATTCAGTGAAAACTCAAATTGTCGGGGTGTTCGAATGTTTGTTCGGTCTGCCAAATGCCTCACAATGCACTGTGCTCAGCACAGTGCATTGAAAGGCCTGATTGGCTAAAGCAAAAAAGGCTTTGCATCATCAGGGCACATAGCACTGTCAGAGCCATGATTGAACACAGTCATTACGACTCTCTCCAACAGTGGCTCATTGCTGATAGCTCCACCCCACACTAGAAAAGGTTCCTTCCCAGAGCAGCCGTTTGCAATGTGATATTGGAGTGGTGATTGATAGAAAAGGGCTCTGTTCATTGATACTAGCGAGTTAGTGTGCTATTGTGATTTTATTGTGACTGTAAAGTATCGGTGTAGTGTCAATATAGTAATAGTGCAGTGTGAGTGTAGTGCAACTGTTCATTTTTACTTTAGTGTCAGTTTAGTGTGAATATAGTGATAGTGCAGCATGAGTGTAGCACGACTGTTCATTTTTTATTAAGGTGTCAGTTTAGAGTCTCATAGCGAGTGTACTGCAATATATTAAAGTGTGTCAGCGTAGAGCGTCAGGGCAGTTTTACTGAAGTATATTGTAGTGCGTTAGGGCGATTTTGCTGCAGTATATTGAAGTGCAATAGTGCAATTTTACTGCAATATAATTGAAATGTGCTAGTGCATGTAGACTGCAGAATATTGGAGTGTGTTGGTGTAGGTTTACTGCAGTATATTGAAGTCCATCATGGTACTTTCACTGCAGTATATTGAAGTGTGCTAGTGCACATTTACTGCAGTTTATTGAAGTGTGTCAGGGTACTTTTACAGCAATTTATTGAAGTGCATTAGTGCATGTTTACTGCAGCTTATCGAAGTGCGTTAGTGCATGTTTACTGCAGTTTATTGAAGTACGTTAGTGCATTTTTACTGCAGTATATTGAAGTGCATCATGGTACTTATATGGCACTATATTGAAGTGAGTTAGTGAACTTTTCCTGCAGTATATTGAATTGTATTTGTGTACTTTTACTGCAGTATATTGAAGTGCATTCCTGCACATTTACTGCAGTATATTTAAGTGTGTCAGGGCACATTTACTGTAGTATACTGCAGTGCATCAGGGCACATTTACTGCAGTATATGAATTGCGTCAGAGTACTTTTACGGCAGTATATTGAATTGTATTAGTGCACTTTTACTGCAGTATACTGAAATGTTTTAGTGCACTTTTACAGAAGTATATTGTAGAGCATTAGTGCACATTTACTGCAGTATATTGTGTCTCAGGGTACTTTTACAACAGTATATTGAAGTATATTAGTGCATGTTTACTTACAGCATATTGAAGTGCATTAGTGCACGTTTACTGCAATATATTGAAGTGCATTAACACGCGTTTGCTGCCGTATAATGAAGTGCGTTAGTGCACTTTTACAGAAGTATATTGAAGTGCATTAGTGCACATTTACTGCAGTATATTGTGTCTCAGGGTACTTTTACGACAGTATATTGAAGTATATTAGTGCATGTTTACTACAGCATATTGAAGTGCATTAGTGCACGTTTACTGCAATATATTGAAGTGCATTAACACGCGTTTGCTGCCGTATAATGAAGTGCGTTAGTGCACTTTTACAGAAGTATATTGAAGTGCATTAGTGCACATTTACTGCAGTATATTGTGTCTCAGGGTACTTTTACGACAGTATATTGAAGTATATTAGTGCATGTTTACTACAGCATATTGAAGTGCATTAGTGCACGTTTACTGTAATATATTGAAGTGCATTAACACGTGTTTGCTGCCGTATATTGAAGTGCATTAGTGCACTTTTACTGCAGTTTACAAAAGTGCGCTAGTGCAGTTTTACGGAAGCATATTCAAGTTAGTTAGTGCACTTTTACTGCAGTATGTGGTAGAGCACTAGTGCAGTTTTACTGCAGTATATTAAATTGCATTAGTGCACTTTTACTGCAGTATATTGAATTGCGTTAGTGCACTTTTACTGCAGTATAATAAAGTGCAGCAGTGCAGTTTTACTGCAGTATGTTGTAGTGTGTCAGTGGAGTGTGTCTGTGTAGTGAGTACTCAAGTTAAAGTGCACCAAGCACCACTTTCCATTGATAAAAGTGCATCCAAGTATACATTTCCCCATTTCTATTACATTTCGATATTAAGCCACCCCCATCATGTCTGGGAGGCCAACAAGGAGAGGCAGACATTCCCATGGCACTGTGAGGGGGCCAGCAGTGTATGTGTCCACAGGCAAAGGTGGACGCGGTCTGTCCTCAGGCAGGGCACCATTTCCTCTGTTTAGTGATGTTGCTCGTGCTATTCAGCCACAGCATGCAGAGGAGGTGGTGGATTGGCTTACTTAACCATCCTCATCCTCCTCATCCTCTAACACCCAAGCAGAGACTAGTGCGCAGTCTACCACAGCTGCCAGAGCAGTTTATTCTGCCTGCTTCTCCACAGCTACTCCTGCCAAAGCCCCAGCATCATGCATGGAGGAGTTCCAGGAAGGGGCCTGGCATGGACTGGGGGGGGGGGGACCCCACGCCATTTTTTCTTTTCTTTTTTTTTTTAAGCTGGGTGTCAGCAATTGTAACTGAGTAGATTTAAATGTGATTTGACTCTTTTTTTTTTTTAGAAATTACATTTTTGCTGCAGCATGTGTTATACATGCTACAGGTGTGCTACTTTGAAGACAGACTAAGGGGACTCCCCCAGGCACTATATTTAAATACATTTTTCATTTTTATTGTTCCTACTTGCATGAAATTACATTTATATTGACGGTAATACAATACCATAGCCGGCAATAGAAAAATGTTAAAAAAAAATCCATAGCAGACCCCTATCTGAGCATGCAGCCCAGCAGGTCAGGAAGGGGGAGGGTTGTTTTTTTTTTTTTTACATGGGGTTCCTCTTAAAACCCATACTAGGGATCGACCAATTATCGGCAATGGCAATATATCGAGGGCCGATATGCACTTTCCCTGATGTATAGGAATCGGCCCCTGAGGTTACCAATATTGCCGATATTTCAGGAAAGTGCATGTACTGGAGTGTTGCCGGCAGCAAGAGGCATCACCCCAGTTCCAGCGTCCATAGCCGACGGTCGACTGTCTTGTAATGACAACTGATGCGGCTGAGAAGCTGCTCGCATGTCATTGCAAGGAGCGGGAGGGGACGTCTCCCCCCCCCCGCCACCTTCCGTGGCTCGCCCAGGTCTCCCGTCCCACCAGGAGACCCGGGCAACCATCCTGCATGGCCGCCGAAGACCCGATCAAAGCAGCATTCGGGTCTGATCAGGTCTCTATGTAAAAACCCGTAAGTGAAAATTTTTTTGAATGTACAAAAATATCGGCCAATATGGGCCGATACCGATATTTAATGGCCAAAATATCGGTATTGGTATCGGCTATAAAAAATTCGATATCGGTCGATCACTAATCCATATCAGAACCGAAGGGCCTGGGGCCTGGTATGGACTGGGGGGACCCTACGCCCTTTTTTTTAAACATTTCTCTGTTGCCAGGCAATTTACATTAATCTGTCAATGGAAAAGCCCACTGACAGGGATGATGGTATAGCGAAGGATATCACAGGCCCTTGCAGCACATCTGCCAGCAGCACATCACCAGCTGTAGACTATAGCAGGCAAATGTCTCTGCCCCAGCTGCTGCAGCAAAGAAAAAAGATACAGTCCCTGCCACCCACCTCATCTAAATTTCAGCTTGTCAAAGAGGCTGGCTCTACAACTCCTGCCTTTCCATCTGGTGGATTCTTCTCCCTTCTGTGAATTTGCAGAATGTGCTGTACCACAATGGAAGGTTCCCAGTCACTATTTCTTTGCATGTAAGGCCATTCCAGCTCTGTACCATCACATGGAAGGCAATGTTGTGGCATCATTGGGCAAGGCAAACAACCACAAGGTCTGCTGACACGTGGTACAGCAAGCATGGTCAGGGACGCTATATTTCATTCACAGCACACTAAGTAACTCTGCTTGCAACTTGGAGGGATGCAGGACAGGGCTCAGTGCTGCAGCTTGTTTTGCCTCCACGTCTCCCTACAGCTGGTGGTGATAATGCGCGATTTGTCAGCTTCACCCCCTCCTTCATGCTCTGCTCTGCTGAATTTTTCTATGAACTGCTAGTACTCTCTAAACATTCAAGGGGCTATTCCATCAGTCAGGATAAAGATGTCATGCAGTGCTTCAGCTGGTCTGTCTAGGGGGCAGGAGCCACACCGGAGCAGAGATTCTTTCAGCATTGCAGGGTCAGGCCTAGAGGTGATTCACGCCATGCCAGCTGGAGCCAGGAATGATGGTGTGCGATAATGCCACTAACCTCCTGTCCGCTCTTAGGCAGGGAAAGTTGACACATGTGTCATGCCTGGCACATGCCCTCAATTTGGTGGAGCAGCATTTCTTAAACAGGTATCCAGGGTTGGAAGATCTGCTAAAGTAGGCCAGAAGAGTATGTAGCCATTTCAGGCGGTCATACACAGCCAGTGCTCGGTTGGCTGAAATTTCACGGGAATTCCACCTGCCCTTAAACTGCCTGATTCATGACATGCCTATCAGGTGGAACTCAACTTTGGCAATGCTGCAGCTGCTGCACATGCAGCAGAGTACCTGTGTGAGTATGGCACAATGACAGGCTCAGGCCGGCTCCGCTTTTTTTTTTCCCCAGGCCAATGGCTGCTATAAAAAGATGTATGCACTGTCACTGTTTGAAGAGGTCAAAAGTATGGTGAGCAGTGACAATGCATGCATCAGTGACACAATCCCTATTGTGTTTCTGCTTGAGCAGACTCTGCATGGCATTATGAACAGGGCATTTGCAGCAGAGCAGCAGGAGGAAGAAGAGGACTTCCTTTCCTCTCAAGGCCCACTTTATGCAGACACCATTCTTACGATGAAACATAACACACAAGAGGAGGAAGATTCTGGCAGTTTTGGAGGCATTGAAGCAGGGGAAAACATATGTCAACCCTTGACAGATGATTTTTCATCCCCAGATCCCTTGGGAGTAGTACCTGACTGGGAGGAGGTAGCTTCAGTGGCCCAGAGGACTCTGCTTCTCATGCCTCCACAAACTTGCGGTGCATTGGCTCCCTCATTCTTCAAAGCCTGTGAAAGGACCCGAAAATTTATGGCATCAAAGAGAATGATTACTATTGGCTGGCAACCCTCCTTGACCACCGTTACAAGGGGAAAGTCTCAGATCTTATCCCATCCCCACAGAGGGAGTAGAGGATAAAATATCTTAAGAACACCTTAAAGAGAAATTTATGTAATGCCTTTCCAGACTCTGCTAGGTTACAGTTTCATGGAAAAACTAGTTTTTAAGCTTCTGTTTGTTAGGAGAGGAGCGATGGAGAAGGGGGCCACCTCAGTGATGTATTTCAAAAAAATTTTAGTCCTCGACACCCAGGGCTGTCAGCTTCCACATCCCATTGGCAGGGTCTGCATCATAAAATGGTGGAAGATTGTCTAGGGGTGAAAACAGACATGGAAAGCTTTCCAGTTAATGATCCACTGGGTTACTGGGTTATGAGAATAGACCACTAGCCAGAACTTGCTGAGTATGCAATTCAGCTGCTGGGCTGCCCTGCATCCAGTGTGCTTTCTGAACGGGCATTCAGTGCTGCTGGATGTTTTGTGACAGATAAAAGATATCCACAGACTCCGTTGACTCGCTGACATTTATCAAAATGAATCAGTCCTGGATTAACAGCAGCTACCAAGCCCCTGATACAGATGTCGCCAATTAAATGTTTTCTGGATCTAGAATCTCTACAAGACTGTCTATGCTGCCTACGTTTGTGGGTGTTGATTTTATCTAGAAACTTTTTTTGGTATAGGTTTCAACACCCAAGGACCAATTTAACATGTTTGACAGGTGCATATCATTTTAATTCTTTACAGCAAGGCCAATTCTTGCTTTCAACAAGAGTACCTCTATATCAACACCCAAAGTCAATTTTTTTTCACCTGTTACCTCTATCCAAAGTCTATGAAACAGACACCAGATTTTATCCCCAAAAAATCTCTAATCTTGTTCCAAGTGTACTAAATTGTGGCCTCAATTTACAGACTGGCTCCCTAAGCTGTTGTTTATAAAATAAAAAAGCTTGGCCTTTATAAATGTCATTTTTTTGCTGCAGCAGGTTCTATACATGGTTCAGATGTGCCACTTTACAAGCAGACTAAGGGGCCCCCCAGGCACTATATTTAAAGGAATTTTTAACTTTTATTGTTCAACTTTCAGCATCAGTAAATCGCTGCTTGCCCAAACACCACATGTGAAGGGAGGCAAACAGAAGCACTGCAGCAAGGAGTGATTGCGGCATTCTGAATTGGAATTGATAAACCTGCTTTAAACTTAAAGTGAAGATAAAAGTATTAAGAGTCCTTCTAGCTCTGTATAAAGCCTGCAGCCACCTCCACCATCCATCTCCACTAAACCCAGGGATTGAACTATCCTGCATACCTCCTAAAAAGACTACCTACAGCCACATAACGGACAGAACAGGATTACCCGGAAGCAGGAATAGGATATTGGAAAGAGTGAAAGCCCCTAATTATCACCCCGAAGGCTAACCTATATACACAGGCGTATTTTACACCTTATCAAGGTGAGAGTTTAGAGCACCTAGATGTGACACCTGGTGGAGGCAGCAAGTCACAGCACTTTTATCTGCACAGAAGCACGTTTTGGTTTTTAAAGTTGAAGAGATTGAGTTGAATTACACCATATTGTGGATGATATTTAATGGACACTAATGAATAGTGTTGAGCGAACACGGACTGTATTATTCGTGTTCGTACCGAATAATTGGATTTTTTGTACCCGAACACGGACACGGACACTTTACTGTATGTTCGGGTAAAAATCCGTGTTCGGTCGTTTTATTTCCGGGTTTTGCATGCTTTGGCGCTCTTTTCATGGCGGGCTTTCAACAGCCAATCAACAATCGTTTAACCGGTGTGCCTTAAGCCATCCCAGCCATGCCTGCAAATGTCTCAGTAGCTGTGATTGGCCGTCTGAAGCATGTGACCAAGTCTTTATAAGTTCGAGGCAGCCGCAGCGGCGTCATTATGCTGCTTAGATTCAGGGACAGAGCACACATCAACGTGCTGGCTGCTGATTAGGGAAAGATAGGCAGGAAAAAAAACATTTGTGTCCGGATAGAATTGAGGGACAGGTCGGAGTGTTTAGGCAGGGCGAGTTGTAGGCATTTTAGGGATAGAGTCTGCTGAATTATAGGGTCAGTGTCTTCTACAAACTACAATCGATATTGCTGTGTGGGGGGTGGGGTCTGCACTCAATCCTGATCTACGATCTCTTCTCAATCCTGTTAGGGACAGAGTCTGCTGAATTTTAGGGAAACTGTGTTCTACAAACTACAATCGATATTGCTGTGTGGTGTGGGATTGGAGATAGGCAGGTGTCAGTGATCCACATCCATTTTTCTGTGTGTGAGCTGCAGTGAACACAATCTTTTTGGGCTGCAGTGAACACAATCTTTTTGGGCTGCAGTGAACACAATCTTTTTGGGCTGCAGTGAACACAATCTTTTTGGGCTGCAGTGAACACAATCTTTTTGGGGTGCAGTGAACAAAATCTTTTTGGGGTACAGTGAACACAATCCTTTTTGGTGTGCAGTGAACACAATCTTTGTGGGGTGCAGTGAACAAAATCCTTTGTGGGGTGCAGTGAACACAATCTTTTTGGGGTGCAGTGAACAAAATCCTTTTTGGGGTGCAGTGAACAACATCCTTTTTGGGGTGCAGTGAACACAATCTTTTTGGGGTGCAGTGAACAAAATCCTTTGTGGGGTGCAGTGAACACAATCTTTTTGGGGTGCAGTGAACACAATCTTTTTGGGGTGGAGTGAACAACATCCTTTTTGGGGTGCAGTGAACAAAATCCTTTTTGGGGTGCAGTGAACAAAATCATTTTTGGGGTGCAGTGAACACAATCTTTTTGGGGTGCAGTGAACACAATCTTTGTGGGGTGCAGTGAACACAATCTTTTTGGGGTGGAGTGAACAACATCCTTTTTGGGGTGCAGTGAACAACATCCTTTTTGGGGTGCAGTGAACACAATCTTTTGGGGTGCAGTGAACACAATCTTTGTGGGGTACAGTGAACAGAATCTTTGTGGGGTGCAGTGAACACAATCTTTGGGGGGTACAGTGAACACAATCTTTGTGAGGTGCAGTGAACACAATCTTTGTGGGGTGCAGTGAACACAATCATTGTGGGGTGCAGTGAACTCAATCTTTGTGGGGTACAGTGAACACAATCTCATACTTCTGAAGGTTTGAGGGTGCTGCCTGTTCCATACTCCCCCTACTCCTCATCTAGCCTTTTAGGGGTACAAACAATAGTAATTGGGGCCTAGTGTGGTTGTGTACGTGTGATATACATACACTTTTTTGGGATCATATTTTCTATTCCGCTATTTAATCAAAAACCTTTGGGGATCAGTTAAATTGGGGGATAGTCTGTGTTGGTACGTGTGAGAGAGATCCACCTTTCCAAGTTGTTGGGGTTCATCTCATACTTCTGAAGGTTTGAGGGTGCTGCCTGTTCCATACTCCCCCTACTCCTAGCCTTTTAGGGGTACAAACAATAGTAATTGGGGCCTAGTGTGGTTGTGTACGTGTGATATACATACACTTTTTTGGGATCATATTTTCTATTCCGCTATTTAATCAAAAACCTTTGGGGATCAGTTAAATTGGGGGATAGTCTGTGTTGGTACGTGTGAGAGAGATCCACCTTTCCAAGTTGTTGGGGTTCATCTCATACTTCTGAAGGTTTGAGGGTGCTGCCTGTTCCATACTCCCCCTACTCCTAGCCTTTTAGGGGTACAAACAATAGTAATTGGGGCCTAGTGTGGTTGTGTACGTGTGATATACATACACTTTTTTGGGATCATATTTTCTATTCCGCTATTTAATCAAAAACCTTTGGGGATCAGTTAAATTGGGGGATAGTCTGTGTTGGTACGTGTGAGAGAGATCCACCTTTCCAAGTTGTTGGGGTTCATCTCATACTTCTGAAGGTTTGAGGGTGCTGCCTGTTCCATACTCCCCCTACTCCTAGCCTTTTAGGGGTACAAACAATAGTAATTGGGGCCTAGTGTGGTTGTGTACGTGTGATATACATACACTTTTTTGGGATCATATTTTCTATTCCGCTATTTAATCAAAAACCTTTGGGGATCAGTTAAATTGGGGGATAGTCTGTGTTGGTACGTGTGAGAGAGATCCACCTTTCCAAGTTGTTGGGGTTCATCTCATACTTCTGAAGGTTTGAGGGTGCTGCCTGTTCCATACTCCCCCTACTCCTAGCCTTTTAGGGGTACAAACAATAGTAATTGGGGCCTAGTGTGGTTGTGTACGTGTGATATACATACACTTTTTTGGGATCATATTTTCTATTCCGCTATTTAATCAAAAACCTTTGGGGATCAGTTAAATTGGGGGATAGTCTGTGTTGGTACGTGTGAGAGAGATCCACCTTTCCAAGTTGTTGGGGTTCATCTCATACTTCTGAAGGTTTGAGGGTGCTGCCTGTTCCATACTCCCCCTACTCCTAGCCTTTTAGGGGTACAAACAATAGTAATTGGGGCCTAGTGTGGTTGTGTACGTGTGATATACATACACTTTTTTGGGATCATATTTTCTATTCCGCTATTTAATCAAAAACCTTTGGGGATCAGTTAAATTGGGGGATAGTCTGTGTTGGTACGTGTGAGAGAGATCCACCTTTCCAAGTTGTTGGGGTTCATCTCATACTTCTGAAGGTTTGAGGGTGCTGCCTGTTCCATACTCCCCCTACTCCTAGCCTTTTAGGGGTACAAACAATAGTAATTGGGGCCTAGTGTGGTTGTGTACGTGTGATATACATACACTTTTTTGGGATCATATTTTCTATTCCGCTATTTAATCAAAAACCTTTGGGGATCAGTTAAATTGGGGGATAGTCTGTGTTGGTACGTGTGAGAGAGATCCACCTTTCCAAGTTGTTGGGGTTCATCTCATACTTCTGAAGGTTTGAGGGTGCTGCCTGTTCCATACTCCCCCTACTCCTAGCCTTTTAGGGGTACAAACAATAGTAATTGGGGCCTAGTGTGGTTGTGTACGTGTGATATACATACACTTTTTTGGGATCATATTTTCTATTCCGCTATTTAATCAAAAACCTTTGGGGATCAGTTAAATTGGGGGATAGTCTGTGTTGGTACGTGTGAGAGAGATCCACCTTTCCAAGTTGTTGGGGTTCATCTCATACTTCTGAAGGTTTGAGGGTGCTGCCTGTTCCATACTCCCCCTACTCCTAGCCTTTTAGGGGTACAAACAATAGTAATTGGGGCCTAGTGTGGTTGTGTACGTGTGATATACATACACTTTTTTGGGATCATATTTTCTATTCCGCTATTTAATCAAAAACCTTTGGGGATCAGTTAAATTGGGGGATAGTCTGTGTTGGTACGTGTGAGAGAGATCCACCTTTCCAAGTTGTTGGGGTTCATCTCATACTTCTGAAGGTTTGAGGGTGCTGCCTGTTCCATACTCCCCCTACTCCTAGCCTTTTAGGGGTACAAACAATAGTAATTGGGGCCTAGTGTGGTTGTGTACGTGTGATATACATACACTTTTTTGGGATCATATTTTCTATTCCGCTATTTAATCAAAAACCTTTGGGGATCAGTTAAATTGGGGGATAGTCTGTGTTGGTACGTGTGAGAGAGATCCACCTTTCCAAGTTGTTGGGGTTCATCTCATACTTCTGAAGGTTTGAGGGTGCTGCCTGTTCCATACTCCCCCTACTCCTAGCCTTTTAGGGGTACAAACAATAGTAATTGGGGCCTAGTGTGGTTGTGTACGTGTGATATACATACACTTTTTTGGGATCATATTTTCTATTCCGCTATTTAATCAAAAACCTTTGGGGATCAGTTAAATTGGGGGATAGTCTGTGTTGGTACGTGTGAGAGAGATCCACCTTTCCAAGTTGTTGGGGTTCATCTCATACTTCTGAAGGTTTGAGGGTGCTGCCTGTTCCATACTCCCCCTACTCCTAGCCTTTTAGGGGTACAAACAATAGTAATTGGGGCCTAGTGTGGTTGTGTACGTGTGATATACATACACTTTTTTGGGATCATATTTTCTATTCCGCTATTTAATCAAAAACCTTTGGGGATCAGTTAAATTGGGGGATAGTCTGTGTTGGTACGTGTGAGAGAGATCCACCTTTCCAAGTTGTTGGGGTTCATCTCATACTTCTGAAGGTTTGAGGGTGCTGCCTGTTCCATACTCCCCCTACTCCTAGCCTTTTAGGGGTACAAACAATAGTAATTGGGGCCTAGTGTGGTTGTGTACGTGTGATATACATACACTTTTTTGGGATCATATTTTCTATTCCGCTATTTAATCAAAAACCTTTGGGGATCAGTTAAATTGGGGGATAGTCTGTGTTGGTACGTGTGAGAGAGATCCACCTTTCCAAGTTGTTGGGGTTCATCTCATACTTCTGAAGGTTTGAGGGTGCTGCCTGTTCCATACTCCCCCTACTCCTAGCCTTTTAGGGGTACAAACAATAGTAATTGGGGCCTAGTGTGGTTGTGTACGTGTGATATACATACACTTTTTTGGGATCATATTTTCTATTCCGCTATTTAATCAAAAACCTTTGGGGATCAGTTAAATTGGGGGATAGTCTGTGTTGGTACGTGTGAGAGAGATCCACCTTTCCAAGTTGTTGGGGTTCATCTCATACTTCTGAAGGTTTGAGGGTGCTGCCTGTTCCATACTCCCCCTACTCCTAGCCTTTTAGGGGTACAAACAATAGTAATTGGGGCCTAGTGTGGTTGTGTACGTGTGATATACATACACTTTTTTGGGATCATATTTTCTATTCCGCTATTTAATCAAAAACCTTTGGGGATCAGTTAAATTGGGGGATAGTCTGTGTTGGTACGTGTGAGAGAGATCCACCTTTCCAAGTTGTTGGGGTTCATCTCATACTTCTGAAGGTTTGAGGGTGCTGCCTGTTCCATACTCCCCCTACTCCTAGCCTTTTAGGGGTACAAACAATAGTAATTGGGGCCTAGTGTGGTTGTGTACGTGTGATATACATACACTTTTTTGGGATCATATTTTCTATTCCGCTATTTAATCAAAAACCTTTGGGGATCAGTTAAATTGGGGGATAGTCTGTGTTGGTACGTGTGAGAGAGATCCACCTTTCCAAGTTGTTGGGGTTCATCTCATACTTCTGAAGGTTTGAGGGTGCTGCCTGTTCCATACTCCCCCTACTCCTAGCCTTTTAGGGGTACAAACAATAGTAATTGGGGCCTAGTGTGGTTGTGTACGTGTGATATACATACACTTTTTTGGGATCATATTTTCTATTCCGCTATTTAATCAAAAACCTTTGGGGATCAGTTAAATTGGGGGATAGTCTGTGTTGGTACGTGTGAGAGAGATCCACCTTTCCAAGTTGTTGGGGTTCATCTCATACTTCTGAAGGTTTGAGGGTGCTGCCTGTTCCATACTCCCCCTACTCCTAGCCTTTTAGGGGTACAAACAATAGTAATTGGGGCCTAGTGTGGTTGTGTACGTGTGATATACATACACTTTTTTGGGATCATATTTTCTATTCCGCTATTTAATCAAAAACCTTTGGGGATCAGTTAAATTGGGGGATAGTCTGTGTTGGTACGTGTGAGAGAGATCCACCTTTCCAAGTTGTTGGGGTTCATCTCATACTTCTGAAGATTTGAGGGTGCTGCCTGTTCCATACTCCCCCTACTCCTAGCCTTTTAGGGGTACAAACAATAGTAATTGGGGCCTAGTGTGGTTGTGTACGTGTGATATACATACACTTTTTTGGGATCATATTTTCTATTCCGCTATTTAATCAAAAACCTTTGGGGATCAGTTAAATTGGGGGATAGTCTGTGTTGGTACGTGTGAGAGAGATCCACCTTTCCAAGTTGTTGGGGTTCATCTCATACTTCTGAAGGTTTGAGGGTGCTGCCTGTTCCATACTCCCCCTACTCCTCATCTAGCCTTTTAGGGGTACAAACAATAGTAATTGGGGCCTAGTGTGGTTGTGTACGTGCGAGATACATACACTTTTTTTGATCATATTTCCTATTCCGCTATTCAATAAAAACCTTTGAGGATCAATTGAATTGCGGGATAGTCTGTGTCGGTACGTGTGAGAGAGATCCACCTTTCCAAGTTGTTGGGGTTCATCTCATACTTCTGAAGGTTTGAGGGTGCTGCCTGTTCCATACTCCCCCTACTCCTCATCTAGCCTTTTAGGGGTACAAACAATAGTAATTGGGGCCTAGTGTGGTTGTGTACGTGTGATATACATACACTTTTTTTGGATCATATTTTCTATTCCGCTATTTAATCAAAAACCTTTGGGGATCAGTTAAATTGGGGGATAGTCTGTGTTGGTACGTGTGAGAGAGATCCACCTTTCCAAGTTGTTGGGGTTCATCTCATACTTCTGAAGGTTTGAGGGTGCTGCCTGTTCCATACCCCCCCTACTCCTCATCTAGCCTTTTAGGGGTACAAACAATAGTAATTGGGGCCTAGTGTGGTTGTGTACGTGCGAGATACATACACTTTTTTTGATCATATTTCCTATTCCGCTATTCAATAAAAACCTTTGAGGATCAATTGAATTGCGGGATAGTCTGTGTCGGTACGTGTGAGAGAGATCCACCTTTCCAAGTTGTTGGGGTTCATCTCATACTTCTGAAGGTTTGAGGGTGCTGCCTGTTCCATACTCCCCCTACTCCTCATCTAGCCTTTTAGGGGTACAAACAATAGTAATTGGGGCCTAGTGTGGTTGTGTACGTGTGATATACATACACTTTTTTTGGATCATATTTTCTATTCCGCTATTTAATCAAAAACCTTTGGGGATCAGTTAAATTGGGGGATAGTCTGTGTTGGTACGTGTGAGAGAGATCCACCTTTCCAAGTTGTTGGGGTTCATCTCATACTTCTGAAGGTTTGAGGGTGCTGCCTGTTCCATACCCCCCCTACTCCTCATCTAGCCTTTTAGGGGTACAAACAATAGTAATTGGGGCCTAGTGTGGTTGTGTACGTGCGAGATACATACACTTTTTTTGATCATATTTCCTATTCCGCTATTCAATAAAAACCTTTGAGGATCAATTGAATTGCGGGATAGTCTGTGTCGGTACGTGTGAGAGAGATCCACCTTTCCAAGTTGTTGGGGTTCATCTCATACTTCTGAAGGTTTGAGGGTGCTGCCTGTTCCATACTCCCCCTACTCCTCATCTAGCCTTTTAGGGGTACAAACAATAGTAATTGGGGCCTAGTGTGGTTGTGTACGTGCGAGATACATACACTTTTTTTGATCATATTTCCTATTCCGCTATTCAATAAAAACCTTTGAGGATCAATTGAATTGCGGGATAGTCTGTGTCGGTACGTGTGAGAGAGATCCACCTTTCCAAGTTGTTGGGGTTCATCTCATACTTCTGAAGGTTTGAGGGTGCTGCCTGTTCCATACTCCCCCTACTCCTCATCTAGCCTTTTAGGGGTACAAACAATAGTAATTGGGGCCTAGTGTGGTTGTGTACGTGCGAGATACATACACTTTTTTTGATCATATTTCCTATTCCGCTATTCAATAAAAACCTTTGAGGATCAATTGAATTGCGGGATAGTCTGTGTCGGTACGTGTGAGAGAGATCCACCTTTCCAAGTTGTTGGGGTTCATCTCATACTTCTGAAGGTTTGAGGGTGCTGCCTGTTCCATACTCCCCCTACTCCTCATCTAGCCTTTTAGGGGTACAAACAATAGTAATTGGGGCCTAGTGTGGTTGTGTACGTGTGATATACATACACTTTTTTTGGATCATATTTTCTATTCCGCTATTCAATAAAAACCTTTCTAGGGCAAGATCTTAAATTACAGAAATATGAGGAGACCGTCAAATAAGGGCCGTGGCCTGGGTCGTGGTGCTGCTGGTAGAGCTCCTGTTGCAAGGAGAGGACATGGTCGATCTGTGCCAGCTACACGCACAAGTGAAACACCTTCCTCAAGTGTGAGTAGGCGACAGAACCTGCATCAGTATTTGGTAGGGCATCAAACGCCCCTAGAAGTGATGAGGCCAGAACAAGTTGAGGCGATAGTAGATTGGTTTGCTGCTGACAGTGCCTCCAGTTCCTTCACATTGTCTCCCACCCAGTCTACTGCAGAAAGGTCAGAGTTGGCACCTGCAGCCAATGTCCAACCGTCTTTCACCTCACCCCCTTGCAAATCAGGCCAGCAGTCTGAGCCCCAAGCCATACAGCAGTCTCTTATTCTTTTTGAGGACTCTGTCAGCAGGGTTTCCCAGGGCCATCCACCTAGCCCTGCCCCAGAAGTGGAAGAGATTGAGTGCAGCGATGCCCAACCACTTATTTCTCAAGATGAGTACATGCAAGGATCATCGCAGCACGTCTCCGATGATGACGAAACGCAGGTGCCAACTGCTGCGGCGTTCAGCATTGTGGAGACCGACAAGGAGGGCAGGGGTGAAGACTGGGTGGAAGATGATGTGGAGGACGATGAGGTCCTCGACCCCACATGGAATGAACGTCATGCAGGTGACCTGAGTAGTTTGGAGGAAGAGGCGGTGGTCGCACAGAGCCACCAGCACAGCAGAAGAGGGAGCAGGGTGCAGAAGCGGAGCGGCCGTGCCCTAGACACTACGCCCGCTACTGCCCAACGCAGCAAGGGAACGAGCGCACCAAAGTCAGCTCAAAGGAGTTCTCTAGCGTGGAAGTTCTTTAGAAAATGTGCTGATGACAGGACACGAGTGGTTTGCACCCTGTGCAATCAGAGCTTGAAGCGAGGCATGAACCTTCTCAACCTGAGCACAACCTGCATGATCAGACATCTAAGTGCAAAGCACGAGCTGCAGTGGAGTACACACCTTCAAAACCAAGAAACGTCTCTGGCTCATCCTGCTTCCTCTTCTGCTGCAGTCTCGGCCGCTCCAGCCACATCTGTAGTGATACCGGCACCTGCCACCCCGCAAACAGACGATCTGTCAGCAACACCACCACCTGGGTCACCAACAACCATCTCCACAATGTCCCGTGGAAGCGTTCAGCTTTCCATCTCCCAAACACTTGAGAGGAAGAGGAAGTACCCCCCTACCCACCCGCGATCCCTGGCCCTGAATGCCAGCATTTCAAAATTATTGGCCTTTGAAATGCTGTCATTCCGTCTGGTGGAGACGCACAGTTTTAAAAACCTTATGTCGGTGGCTGTCCCACAGTACGTCGTGCCCAGCCGCCACTACTTTTCCAGGCAAGCCATCCCTTCCCTGCACAACCAAGTGGGGGAAAATATCAGGTGTGCACTGCGCAACGCCATCTGTGCCAAGGTCCACCTAACTACGGATACGTGGACCAGTAAGCACGGTCAGGGGCGTTATATCTCCCTAACGGCACACTGGGTAAATGCAGTGGCGGATGGGCCTGAGGCGGATAGCAATTTGGCGCATGTCCTTCCACCACCGAGGATTGCAGGGCGCTTCAGTTTGCCTCCTGTTCGTAACTCCTCCTACTCCGCTTCCTCATCCTCTACCGCCTCCTCATCCGGACAGCGTAACACCTTCACCACCAACTTCAGCACGGCCAGGGGTAAACGACAGCAGGCAGTTTTACAACTTGCCTGTTTGGGGGACAAACCACACACCGCGCAGGAGTTGTGGAGGAGCATGGAACAGCAGACAAATGAGTGGTTGCTGCCAGCGAGCCTCAAGCCCGGCCTGGTGGTGTGTGATAACGGGCGAAATCTCATAGCAGCTCTGGGCCTAGCCGGTTTGACGCACATCCCTTGCCTGGCACATGTGCTGAATTTGGTGGTGCAGAGGTTCCTTAAAAACTACCCCGATATGTCAGAGCTGCTGCAGAAAGTGCGGGCCGTTTGTGCGCACTTTCGGCGTTCTCACCCTGCTGCTGCTCGCCTGGCAGCGCTGCAGCGTAACTTCGGCCTTCCCGCTCACCGCCTCATATGTGACGTGCCCACAAGGTGGAACTCCACCTTGCACATGCTGGAAAGACTGTGCGAGCAGCAGCAGGCCATAGTGGAGTTTCAGCTGCAGCACGCACGCGTGAGTCGCTCTGCGGAACAGCACCACTTCACCACCAATAACTGGGCCTCCATGCGAGACCTGTGTGCCTTGTTGCGCTGTTTTGAGTACTCCACCAACATGGCCAGTGGCAATGACGCCGTTCTCAGCTTAACTATCCCACTTCTATGCCTCCTTGAAAAAACAATTCGGGCGATGATGGAAGAGGATGTGGCACAGGATGAGGAGGAGGAGGAGGATGAAGAGGTAACATTTCCAAGGCTTTCAGGGCAGTCATTCGCAAGGGGCTCCGAGGGTGGGTTCCTGCACACGCAAACGCCAGGGACGCAATTGTCCAGCAGGGGCACAGTTCTGGAGGATGAGGAGGATGAGGAGGAGGAGGAGCTGGAGGAGGAGATGGAACCATGTTCACAGCAGGGTGGCACCCAGGCCAGCTCATGGCCATCACTGGTGCGTGGCTGGGGGGATACAGAGGACACGGACGATACACCTCCCACAGAGGACAGCCTTTCGTCGCCTCTGGGCAGCCTGGCACACATGAGCGATTACATGCTGCAGTGTCTCCACAACGACCGCCGAGTTGCCCACATTCTAACTTGTGCTGATTACTGGGTGGCCACGCTGCTGGATCCCCGTTACAAGGACAACGTACCGTCCTTAATTCACTCACTGGAGCGCGATCGCAAGATGCGCGAGTACAAGCGCACGCTGGTAGACGCCATGCTGCTGGCATTCCCATCTGACAGCGGGGCCACAGTGGAAGCACAAGGCAGAGGAGGAGGAGGAGGAGGAGGTCGCCAACGCAACCAGGGCACCGCCAGCACCTCAGAAGGCAGGGTTAGCATGGCCGAAATGTGGAAAAGCTTTGTCAGCACGCCACAACAAACAGCAGCACCAGCAGCTCAGATGGAACGTCTTAGCAGGAGGCAGCATTTTACCAACATGGTGGAGCAGTATGTGTGCACACGCCTACATGTAGTGAATGACGGGTCTGCCCCCTTCAACTTCTGGGTCTCCAAATTGGGCACATGGCCTGAGCTTGCCCTTTACGCCTTGGAGGTGCTGGCGTGCCCTGCAGCCAGTGTATTATCTGAACGGGTATTTAGCACGGCTGGGGGCGTTATAACAGACAAGCGCAGCCGCCTGTCCAGAGACAATGTGGACAAGCTCACGTTCATTAAAATGAACCAGGCATGGATCCCACGGGACTTTTCCGTACCTTATGCAGAATAGCAATGGATACCGACCTTACCCACCCATTGTTCCATTTTTGCTCTTTCTCACTCTTTTGGGGTGTACCCTCATTTAAAATTTTTGAAAAGAAGCAGTGTTGGCTACCTCGTCCTCCTCCTCAGGGCCAGATTAATGTAGGGGCTATTGGAGCTGCAGCTCCAGGCCCCTACCTTTTATATAGGCCCCGGGTTGGCCATATTCACTGTTACCGCTCTTCTGTCACTTGTAAACACAGAAGTCTGGCTTCTATGCTCGCTTCCCCAGGCAGCACCCTCAGAACCTCCCCACACAGCGTGAAGGCCGGACAAGGAGGGACAGTTGGCGATGCATGGATGTGTTTATGGGCTTCAGAGACAGCATCCCATGTTGAATTAGGCATGCATGGCTGCACCCTTCCTCCTCTGGGTGCATGGCAAGGCACGGCCCTTAAGGCCCTTCAAAATCCTCAGCACCAAGCCCATGATGCTGTTAATCCGGCCCTGGTCCTCCTCCACCGCCGCTTCCACCTACACCGCCCATAGGTGTGCGCAGCCTATTGCATTAAGGTGTGCACCCCAAAGTTGAAATACACATGCATGTGTTTGCCAGCAGGGAGAGTAATGTATCGGGGCCATGTACCTGTAGGCAAGGAGAAATAGAGCAGAGCAGGTCCCAGGGAGATCTTTCCCATCTCCTCACTGGCAATGCTATGTGCCCTAGGTGATTAGGGTGTGCCCAGGCACACCCAGCACACCCTGTGCGCACGCCTATGTCACCGCCACATCCACCACCACCTCAACCTCCCTCCTACTCCATATGGGCCTCGTCCTTCAGAGATGAAGAAGAACATTGTTTTATTTTTCTGTTTTTTTTTTGTTGTTTTAAGTTATTTCCCTATCCACATTTGTTTGCAGAGCACTTGCCATGCTCTTAATTACGTTTTGCTGCCATTTGCAGCACTCTAGCCCTTTCCTTTGGTGTTTTAGAGCCATTTTAGTGCCTTAAAGTTCGGGTCCCCATTGACTTCAATGGGGTTCGGTGTCCGGGAAAAGTTCGGTAAAAGTCCGGGACACGGACCCGGACTTTTTTTTAAAGTTCGGCCGAACCCGTCGAACACGGACATCTAGGTGTTCGCTCAACCCTACTAATGAACACTGCACCTTATTAATTTAATTTATATTGATTTAAGAGTGAAAGCACAAAGCACTTTATATTTTTTGGAGCAACTATTTGCACATTGTTCAATTGGAATACGTATTTATTGGTTGTCTTTAATATTTTTTGAAGATTGAAAGCACTCAGCACTTTTAAATATGTTTAACACGGTATAGAGGGAACACAGATTGTTTATACATTTATTTATTTACGTCATCACGTTTATATTTGAAGTGGAAATATACCCCAGCCAAAAGAATATGTCATTTTAAAAAAATAGCACTTTATTGAGTTTAATAATTTAAATATCTATCACATCATCTAATATTTTAACATTTCACTTCTGAAGCGCGCCACAAACCCACATTGTTTTAATTCTAAAAAAATGAATGTCCTTTCTTCCCCACAAATAGAACTTTCTTTTGGTGGTATTTGATCACCTGTGCATTTTTTATTTATTGCGTTATAAACAAAAAAGAGCAATAATTCGGAAAAAAAAAATATTGTTTTTCACATTCTGTTGTATAACATTCCCCCATGGTAAAAAAAATCCCAATCAGTGTATGATTGGTTTGTGCAAAGTTATTGTGTCTACAAACTAGGGGAAAGATTTATGTCATTTTTATTTATTTATTTATTTATTTTTTCTAGTAATAGCGTCAATCTGCGATTTTTAGCGGGACTGCGACATTGCGGCAGACAGATCGGACCCCTAACTGACATTTTTGACACTTTTGGGGGGACCAGTGACATTACTACAGTAATCAGTGCTACAAATATGCCCTGTTACTGTAATAATGACACTGGGAGGGAAGGGGGTTAACCCGGGGGTGATCAAAGGGTTAAGTGTGAGCCTAGTGGGTGTTTTCTAACTGTATGGGGGAGGGGCTTGTGAAATGACCATAGAGTCCTGTGTTCCTATACAGAAGGATCACAGGCGCTCTGTGATCATTTCAGGGAGAACAACGGTCAGCTGTATTTACAACAGCACGCCGTCGTTCTCTCTCAGCTGGGAGCGATCGCCGGTGCCTGGCGGCAATTGCGGCCGCTGGCCCCGTGGATTGGCATCCCCGCTGCCTAGTGGGGCCCCCAGGAGCACTCCCACGAGCCAATGTACCCATACAAAACAACGAAATATACAAGTAGGCACTTTGTACCCACTTTTAATGTACAGAGAGGAAGAGGTGGAGCCTAAAGAGGAAGGGGTGTGGTTTACAGATGATAGGGTGGGTCTGAAACAGGAATGGGTGTGACTTTGACAGGAAAGGGTGGGTCGTAGGTAAATTAGGGTGTGCATGAGTTTAATCCGGCCTAGGGCAACACAAAACCTAAATACACCACTGGGTGTACCCATCTTCATTTGATTCCATAATCTCTGGACCCTGTCCTCTACTGTACTTTCCCTGACCAATTTCCCCATGCAGCCAGAGGGAGAAGCAACAGTCACCCTCCCAGGTGCCATAGACTCTCAGGCATCCCAGTCCTCTATATTGGGGACACAGAGAGCCACCTCTCTACCACAGCTCCTCCATCCAGGGGATAACTTTCCACTCATTGCCATGGGAGATCACACTCTCCCAGAAGAACCTTTCTAGCTCTCTCCAACTGGCTGTACTGGCTCCTCTTGAACTCACCTGCCACAACCATTGGCAGGCACGCTCCATGATCCATAGGTCTCATGATTGATCTTAACATTGTTGCCAATAAAATCCATCTCCCGGGTATGGACAACCACCCAATCTCTCTCAAGGGATGACTTGCTTTTTTCTTTAGCTTGCTCTTATGTGGCCAGATGCCACTTTTAGCAGTCCACAGCATCCTAGAAAACAGGCTCACTCTCTTGCCTGTATGGGGCTTGCCCGGACAAAATCCCTTCCATCCATAATAGTCTTTTTCTTATCTCCTTTTAAATAGCATCCTTTTTGTGTTTTAACTACCCCATTCCTGCAGTCAGGCATACAGTGGATTATTAATACAGTTCCTTTCATGTACACCACATGCTGAACACTGCAAATCACAGACAGTCTCTGACCTGAACTCAAGGTTGGGCCAAATACCTGTAAAACTACAGCACCGGCGCAACTGCATTCTCAACCAATTGTGATAACTTGGAGGTTGTATAACTCAAATTTAGTGCTCACCTGTGAGTCCAGTCCACATCAGATGTGCCTTCTCAGGGCTTTTTCTACACAATTTTATTTAAACACAATGGAAAACCTTCACAGCAATCAGCTTCCACCATCAACACAAAAATTAACAATATTCAACCTCCTAGCTCTCTATGGCAGGCCTGCTGCTTAGGCCTTGTGTCTTGGTCCTCCTGACCATTTAACACAGCATTCCAATGCTTGTACACAAACGCTGTACCTCTGTCTGCTCTCTGTCCCTCTCCTGTAGCTCCTTGCTGCTCCATCTCTCAAGCTTAGACCTTTCGTTCTGTCCAAGACAACACCATGCAAACATGCACACCTATATGGCTGCTCCCTTGCAACCACACACGGACTCCTCAGGAGGTTGGAGCCCAAAACCTTAGTTCTGATTACCCTAAGAACCCAGCACACACCTGCACAATTAGTATGCCACTCTCTACAAAACCAGAAAGCCTTCTAACACGTTCCCCTACTTTTTCACCTTGGCAGGACCTCGTACTGCCAGGCCCCCTACAGATTTAAGGCATCACCTAAGCATTTAATTCATATAATTTTTGTATTTTATATATTTCCTGTAAAGCCGCCGAAAAATACCCTCTCCCTGCCAAATTATACATTTAAAAATTGTGATTTTTCATTAGTACATGTCCCCCAGGTCAATACTTGCATATTACTTGCATATTAGCTCAGAAAATGGCCATACCTATTTCTAAGCTTCAGCTTCTATTGACTTTAACCATCTCATGTCCAGACACTTCCACCGCCTTCCAGCCCAGGCAATTTTTCAGTTTTCAGGACTGTCATATTTTGAATGAAAATTACTCAGTTATGTAACACTGCATCCAAATAAAAATGTTATAATTTTTTTTTAGATGTACAGAACATTCTTTTGGTGGTATTTAAGCACAACTGAGTGACTTGCAGAATAGTTATTACGGGAAGGGGATGTCTTTTGAGATTTCCTTCTACTGGCCTTCGTTGGAACCCCCTAAGAGCATCGGTGCAGTTAACGACAGTCCCAGTTAACATGTATGAAGTATAGGTATGATGTGGTTCAGATGCGGTAAAGGTTCTGTAAAATGATGTATAGGGTTGATATAGGTGCAGTCTAGGTTTTGAATAAGTGTGGTATAGAATGCAGTATTGGTGCAGTATGGATTGAGTACACTTGGTGTTCTGCTCTCAGTGGCTTAGTCTTTGCAAGCATTTTAAGAAATAGGGGAATAACCCTGTCCCCGGTACCCAGGATGCTGTGGCTTTCTCTTGCTGTAGAAGGGGGCCCCCTCGGTTTCTTTCCGAAGGCTTTCAGCGATCTGCAGTGCAAAACAGAGGGCTAGTGGATGTTCAAGTCTACCTGCAACAGCAATGCAGGTGCTGTGATGTGGGCAAAGCTGCTCTGCCCCTGGGTGTCCTCACTCCCAAACTCAGGGTCAGATCTCCTCTGTTATAGTCTCCCACTGGCAGGCGAATATTCACACAGAGGTGCTCTCTCTCTCTCTAACTGCCTCAGAAAGGAAGAACTTTCCCAGGCAGTTTAACCACTTTAAGGCCCGAAGATTTTCCTGCTTAATGACCAGGTCCTATTTTGCAATTCGGCACTGCATTACTTTAAGTGCGACGCTGTACCCAAATAAAATTGACGTCCTTTTTTTCCCACAAATATAGTTTTCTTTTGGTGGTATTTGATCACCTGTGTAATTTTTTTTTTTTTGCGCTATAAACAAAAAAAGAGCGACAATTTTGAAAAAAAAAAAAAAAACAATATTTTTCACATTCTGCTATATAACATTCCCAAAAAAAGTGTAAAAATCACATTTTTTTTACATTTTCAGCCAATTTGTTTTCTACTACATATTTTTGGTAAAGCAAATCACAATAAGCATATTTTGTTTGGTTTGCGCAAAAGTTATTGCATCTACTAACTAAGGGAAAGATTTATGTCATTTTTATTGTTGTTTTTTTTTTTTACTATTAATGGCAGCGATCTGTGATTTTTTGCGGGACTGCGACTTTGCGGCGGACAGGTTGGACCCCTAACTGACATTTTTGACACTTTTTGGGGTGCCAGTGACATTACTACAGTAATCAGTGCTAAAAATATACACTGTTACTGTAATAATGCCATTGGCAGGGAAGGGGCTAACAGTGTTGGTGATCAAGGGGTTAAATATGACCCTAGGGGAGTGATTATAACTGTGGGGGGGGGGGGTTGAGCTTGTGAGATGACCATAGAGACATGCAATCCTATATAGCAGGATCACATAGTCTCTGTGATCATCTCAGGGAGAAGAACGGACGGCTGTGTTTAGGCGCGCCGCCATTACTCACTTGCTCTGGGTCACTAAGACTATCTGTCCACAGGGACTACTTACTGGTAAAAGCATGGCATAATAGCCGCCTTTTACAGATGTCCACCGAAGATATATGAAACCCCACAGAATACTTACGACGCCCTCTAGTGCGGACCGGTATTTGGGATCCTTGAGGGAATTCTGATTGGAGGAGTGCGGCCACTCTTACCTGTGGGGCTGCCATATTCACCCTGTCCCCCACAACTTACTCAGTTTGGGGGTTTCCTTTCTTTTCCAAATTCAGAAACGTACAACCCTATAGACACCTATAGATCTGTGAAAGCAGATAACCAGAGTTTGGTGTATACCAGCAGGGGCTTCTGGAAACTGAGGTTCTTCAATCCGTTAAGATTTTAATCCCCCACATGGCCTTTCTTTCCCTCGTCTTACAGAGGACTGTCTGAGATCTGGCCTCTCTTGTTGGACTATTGAAAAAGGCAAATTGACCGAAACGCGTCTGGTCCTATCCAGACATCTCAGACATCTCCAGCATCAGAGACGTATCTATGGCCATGTTTTAATGACATATTTGCTGTTTTTTGTTTTTGTTTTTGGCTTATTACATGTTTTGTACAACATATATTTTGTATCACATTTGTCTAATAAATTCTATACTCATTATACTCAAGTCCTGGTCATTGCCTTTAAAGTCCCACCCTTCAGGGGAACTTTTTCTATGACGGCTGTGTTTACATCAGCCGTCCGTCCTTCTCTGTCAGCGGAGGGGGGGATCGCTGGTGTCCGCCTGACACACGCACTGGCTCCCCAGCTGATGAGCGGGGGCGGGAGCGCACCGCCAGTGGCGCACGCTCGCCACCTAGCCTCCTGAGAGCGAGCGATGTAGAGCTACGTCGTTCCACCCAGGAGCAACTGCCTGCCGCAGTAAATCTGCAGCGGGCGGTCCTCAAGTGGTTAATGAAAATCCTTTCTCACTCCTCCTACTGCACAATGCCTATTTTTATCTGTAGTGTAAGGAGTCAATTGGCCTCATTATAAGGCTGCCATCTCAAACTACAAACGCCAGAATTCTCAGCGCTCTGCTTAGAAGTCTATGGGCTTGTTTGGCTTTGGCACTCCCTCTGCTGGCCAGAGGAAAATGGTGCAGCATAACATCAGTTTCTCAATAGAGGGTTGGAAGAATAAACAGCAATGCCAATGTCTCCATACTGCTGGAGACTTACAAAATTAAAATTATTCCAAAGCTAAGTTTTAAATATATCTGTATATAGTTTACAGTACCAGGAATAACCCAAGAGATGTCAGATTATATAAGTAACAAGATCATACAGGGTTACCCCAGAATCCATTATAGTAGTAGAAAATGTCTAATTTATATTGAATAAAACTTCAGTTTTGTGCACTTATTATTCAGTGAAGCAGGATCTGCACATTTTGAGACTAGATAACAGAATGTACTTTCAATGATCTACATATATTGCTAGGCAACCATTCTTTAGAAATTGTGGATGTGTAAACTAGACTCTGCACATTTAGTCTGCATTATTTAGAACAAAATGTGTAGAAATGAGACCCACTAAAACCAAGCCAAAGTTAAATCAATATTAGTTTGCAAAAAATATTGTAGTTATTAAGTGTATGCTGACTGGATTTTTTTATTGCTCCTAAAGAAATTAGGTTGAAAATATGTTACACAATTTGACTCCTGGTATGAGGAACGCCTAAGATTTTACTTGTAAAAAAAAGGAATTCCTTCTGGATTCTGTAGCCTCACTGATTCCCAAGATCAAAGGACAGAGTGAATGATGAAATTGTTACCTTTTTTCTTGATTATTTGTAGCCATCTGCCATTACACATTTAATCTGAGCTGCTTTATCCATTCAAGTCAATGTTAATTCAAAAGAAATTCTAAGCAATTTAATGCAACTCAGAAACAGGTTAATACAACTAATACACAGCTCACTTTAACTCTTTGGGCAAACGTGCAGAGAAAGCTTGCTTTCTCTGAATTCTGCAGCTCTAGTTTGAAGCAGTCAATCCTGTGTCCAGGTTTTGCTGGACACCTGAAACCTGACTGAGTACAGTAGGTGTGCAGTGTTGTTATATACTCCTCAGATCTGAAGATGGTCCAAAGCTCCCAGTTTGGAGACCACTCTCAGTAGGGGAGACGGAAGCTTTAATCAATGGGTCAGAGGGCCCAGCCAGAGGTCAAGTGCCAAAGGGTCTCAGTTCCAGGAGTCAGGTCAGCTCCTATCGGGTGTCAGGAGAACCTGACTCCATAGGCCCGAGATGGGCCATGTAGAGGGGTGCTGAGACTAATGGCTAGAGAGCCAAGTATGCAAGAGAATTGGACAACACAGTCTGAGAGATTGGTAAGAGGTACAGCGTGATACTGCAGTTGAAGCTGAGTGAGCTTATGAACCAATAGGCTTGGCATTTTCCGGTGTTTGTATTCTACTGAAGCTAGAGAAGACCCCCTGCATGGAAATGAATTTGTTTGTAAACTTTTGCTTTCTTTTAAAAAAAAGTGGGATACCAGACCCTTAAAATATAGTTCCTGTCTGTGCATCTGCTGTGGACTGGTGCAAGAGGCATCTAACTACACTAGAGCAAGTGGGAAAGGAAAGCAAGCCATCACTCAGTGCAAGAAGAGAGCAGATGGGAGTGCCTGTCCGTGGCAAGGAAGGAGAAATCTGTGCTGCTGACTTCATACAGCCTGTGTTGCCTTCTGAACATGTTGAGGACTTTTTGGATTCGTTTATGATGATTGTTTCCTATAAAGAGTGCCCCAGAGGCCGCTGGGCTGAATTGGTGCAGCCTTTTTTGACAGAGAAGTACCAAGGGGTGTATCGCTTGATGGGTCATGACCGAGATGACTATGGCAAGTACCTAGAGGCAATCCAGTCTGGAGAGAGCTGAAAAAGTTCTGTGGAGAGAATGTGGTCTCCCATAGCAAAAGGAGAAAATCTGTTTGAAGAAAGGAGGAGCTTCAGCAGAGATGTGGCTCAATTTCTGAGTGAAGATGTTTGTGCAAAAGTGTCTATTGTCCCCCCCTGGAAACGGTGGAGAAGATTTTGTTCAGCTTGCAGGGGGTAGCAGAGAGTATGAGAGACTGGTGGTATCATGTTGTGGCTGCTTATGTGGAGTAGTCATCCCAGGGAAGAGTGCACAGTAGCCAGCATTCTGCAAGGGGTCTGCCATTACCCCTGGCAACAGGAAACCAGTTTGGCCAGCGGGGGTTGGGGTGTTAGAGAGCCCAAGAAGGCTGCAATGTCGCCCCATGGCCATGTGGGAGCATTAGCCTGTGAGAGCATAGCAGTTAAGGGACAATGCCCTCAATTGAAAATTTCAACATTTGCCAAGTAGAATGATAAGACTGTACAAATGTGAAAGAGACTGAGTATGAGTCTAATTCTGGTGAAGTGGTGAGGAAATGTGCTTCCAGCAAAGACTTGCTGCTGCATAGTCCCCTGTGTGGTGGGGAAATATGGGTTAATGCTGAACCCACAGCGAGGACTGATAAGGAATTCTCTTCATGCAGTGTTGTATGTAGCAGGGAGACAAGTAGTAAAACTAAATATGTATTGCTTACAGAGTTTAAAAATGCTGAGGTAATAATGTGTTAATTCAGCCTACAAAGGCTGAAACAGCAGAGTCTTATAAGGTTAATGAAGCACCGCCAGTACATGGTGGTAAAAATATGGTATTGCAACCAGCTATGTCAGGGATGACCACAGAATAATGTGTGTGTCAATGCCTTTAGCAACCATGACAGGTGCAACAAAGGTACTCCTGGAGACCTCCCAGGAGCTCACAGTGTCTAAGCTGAAGGTTCCCCAGGACAACTGTGTAGCCGCCCTGAGGGGCAATTGGATTTCTTATAAGGTGAAAAATCATGCACTAAATGTCCCATAGGCTCAAGCTGGTGATGGTCGAAGACAGCCTGTAAAAGTCAGAAATTATGATAATGCTGATAATGATAATGTTGGGAAATGTATTACTGACTATGATTTGATGGCGGAACTACCAGGGTCGCAAAGTTCACACTTGCAACCAGTCCCTGGCATTTCTCCACTGCTGGGGGAACCAGCGGGGTTGCTAGCTTCAGGGCTGAGATTAACTTTTACAGTCCAGAGCCTCCTCCTATCAGTGCCTCCTCAACAGGACTCTGAGCTGGAAGCATCTCTCTCATACAGCCCAGAGCCTGCACTGACAGTTCCCCTTCCCTCCTGCCTCGCACAGATGGGGGAGGAGAGTAGAGATCTGCTCCTTCTCCTCCCGCCCTCTCCCCCTGTGTACACCATGGGAAGTGTGAAGCTAAGCAGCTGAATTTGATCATTCAGCTGCTGGGCTTCACACTTCCCATGGTGAACACACAGAAGGAGAGGGGAAGGTGGAGAAGAAGCAGATAGGTTCTCTCCTTTCTCATCTGTACAAGGGAGGAGGGAGGGGGAACTGTCAGTGCAGGCTCTGGACTATATGAGAGAGATGCTCTCAGCTCAGAGTCCTGTTGAGGAGACATTGATAGGTGGCACTGATAGGTGGCACTGATACGTGGCACTGATAGGGGGCACTGATGGGCACTGATAGGCAGCATTGATGGGCACTGATATGCACCACTGATAGGCTGCACTAATAGGTGGCATGAATGGGCACTGATAGGTGGCATTGATTAGCACTGATAGAGGACACTGATGGCCACTAACAGGCAGCATTTTGGAGCACCGATAGGTGACACTGATAGACAAAACTGATGAGCACTAAATGGTGGAATTTATAGGTGGCACTGATTGGCAATGATGGGCACTGATAGGAGGCATTGATGCGCACTGATAGGTGGCACTGATAGGCAGCACTGATGGGCACTGATAGGCGGCATTGATAACCACTGATAGGTTGCATTGATGGAAGGCACTGATAGGTGCCACTGATACTCAGCACTCATAATCAGGACACAGAAGTTACAGAGCATGCTGGATGCATGCCCCAGGGGGCACGCAAGAGGAAGGGTTCTGGAAGGATGTCCATGGATGCCCTCCCAGCACTAGAAGCCCAGGGGTTGGATGGAAGTGGGGGTCAGGGGGGGCCCTTCATGGTTTCTTGCACGGGAGCCCCCAAAGGTTCTAGTTACACCTTTGGTTTGATGTTTCCCACGAGGATTCGTGCTGGAGCCGGCGGCTGTCCAGGACAGCTCTGATACTGCTCTGGTGGAAAAGCAGGGGAAATCAGCTCAAATGGTAGAACGTGTATTAACAGAGTCTAATATGTTTAAAAGTTACATGTGCAAGGTGTCTGCTGTCAAGCCACACTATCTGTCTGGATCTCCTTGGACCAATGGAACGATGCTGTGAAGTTCTGGTGACTGCAGCACAGACTTGATAAACTTGAATAATCTGGCCATTAGGTTTTTAGCATGGTTGAAAGAAACTACTGTGACAGGAAGTCAGGTAAATCTGTGGATGTTGTCACAGACAGGAGATACAATTCACTAATTACTATAGGGTGTTGGCTGCAAAGGCAGCAGGAAGGTGAAAAGAAGTTGAAAACCATTCAGCTGTTCGGAATGAGGAAGTTAAGGCCTCTATAATTTGTCCAAAGGAAGTCTATTGATTGCTGCCTCCTGACGCTGTGTGAGTAGAGGAGGACAGTCAGATGTGTGCCCCCTGAAAGCTGTGTGAGCATGGGGAAGACCTCCTGGAGCGATGTGCGCTGAGGAGGGTAAAAAGTGTGAAGACTTCTCAAGGTGAGAAAATGAACTATTTCTATGTGGAAGAAATAAATGAACTGTTTGCTATGTGAAGAGACAAGCAAAGGGACATGTTCAATGTGAAGAGGAAAAGGGACATGTTCAATGTGAAGAGGAAAAGGGACATGTTCAATGGACATTTGTTGTGTGAAGAAAAAACATGGACTATGGAGTGTCTGCTGTAGGATCACAAAACAGTGTCTTCCATAAAACAACACAATGTTAAACGAAAAAAACGATAATTCCAAAGAAATGGCAAAAGTGCCCTATGAAGAGCGAACTAATGTCGCTCTTCGTGATGCAGTAAAAATTAGTTGATGAAGTGACACAAGTGGTAAAGTTGCCAGAAAGTGAAGCCCAATCACAAAAAAAGAAAAGTATGAAAACATTTTTTTAAATAAGAAGTGTAAAAAAAAAAGCCCTCTGAAGGGCGAACCACTGCCAACTCTTCAAAAAAATATATATCCAAATATATAATGTGACAAGGTGAGTAATCTTGATTGATTGATTGAGTCTGACACAATTAATCAATCAAGAAAAAAATAGTCCCAATAAAAATTCAATAAAAAATTGAAAAAATAGTTCATAAACAGGTGAAGAAATTCAAACAATTCCGGTGATTCCCAGTGCGAACTTAAGTGAACGGTGCTTCAAAATAAATACGTGTAATGGCCGCTCACCTCCATTAACACTCACAAGGAGCGTTTCAGGTATCACTTGTCAACCTGTAGACTCAAGGGAATGTCTCCTTTAAATGCTGTATATCTCGTGGTCAAATTCCTCTCTATGGACATCAAGCAGGAGGTGGCTGCTATATGTGCTGGTTAGGAACACTCACATACAGGAAGAAATTGGAAGAAGAACTCATAGTGTAGTAACTTCGGGTAAGTTTAATAAATAAAATTCAAGGATACACTTACATTCGAATCGATCAAAAACCGCCTTTCAAATAGAACACACCGCCGATGCGGTTACAGCTGTCGCTGCCAAGAGCTTCCTGCTTCCGGTCTTTTGGTCTGACGTCGCCACGGCGTCCCAATATTGACAATTTTGAAAAATGTGAAACAATACTAAGCATCCCCATGAATAAGGTTTTGGTTGCCAATGGAAACCACAAATAGGTTGTTGAACCTAAAAGACCTATTGTGCAGGGTAAAACTGGCATAAATTATGGGAAATGCGATTCTTCATTAAGCAAAGTCGGATCCCTACATCTTCAGGACAGAAAGTTAGGGAGAAGTGTTATAAAAAGAAGAGGCACAGACATAAATTCTTCACAGCAATATCTCAGTGGCTCATTCCAGTTTATATGTGGCTGTATAGCATAGTCTCTATAAAACTCTGTAACAACAGAGAGTCAAGCTGGGAATAACAGCTTAAGAAAAGCAGTTCAGAACACAAGTCTCCCAATGCTAGGTCTCTGGGAGCGTCTCAGAGGTTGGAGTCGTGGTTTCATCTTTCCAGACAACAGCCAATGCATCTGCCTTCAGATGGATGGTGGTTCAGGGGGGCTCTAAAGCAGGACCATGGATCTAAGCTGGGTGGCCAAAAGGCTGTGTAGTATTGACAAGGTCGATTGCTTCTTTAAGTTTTGGTAATAATAGTGGAAGAGCAGGAGGCAGCCACCCTTTAATCTCTGTTGGCAGAGACTTTTGTGGCCCACAAACCTGGACAGGTTCTTTGAAAATACCCATATAGACCTCTCTATTAGTCTTAAAGGGTTTGAGAAGTTTATGGTGTAGGGATGTCAGTACTTCTTGGACTCCTTATCTCTGGATATTCTATAGTGGCACATTTGAAATACACTGTTGTAGGTCAACTATATGCCCCCCCCTCCCCAGATTTGCAATTTTTTTCACAAGAATGTGCCTTAATGTCAGAGTAGCACTCTGTCCCCAGGTTTGAATGTTGAAATCCGGGGTTACCAAATCTTCTTGCTTTGCCCATGGCCACTCTTTAACAGACTGTTGGAATTCAGACTACCCTCCTGAATCCAGAATGTTGGCAGACATCCCAACCTGCAAAAACTCATTTCAGGGAGGTGACAAAGTCATTTCAGGGAGGTGAGCCCCCCCCCACACGCCGACGCCCCCCCCCCCCCCCACGCACACCTGCGCCGCACCCCCCCTTTCCAATTTAACACTACCAGAGAATAATGAAATGAAATGTAATCAGTATACCTGGTCACTGGTGCTGGACACTGATGCTGGTACTGGACACTGATGCTGGTACTGGTCACTGGTGCTGGTACTGGTCTCTGGTACTGGCCTGGTCACTGGTTCTGGTACTGGCCTGGTCACTGGTGCTGGTACTGGCCTGGTCACTGGAGCTGGTACTGGCCTGGTCACTGGTGCTGGTACTGGTGCTGGTCACTGGTGCTGGTACTGGTACTGGCCTGGTCACTGGTGCTGGTACTGGCCTGGTCACTGGTGCTGGTACTGGTCACTGGTGCTGGTACTGGCCTGGTCACTGATGCTGGTACTGGCCTGGTCACTGGTGCTGGTACTGGTGCTGGTCACTGGTGCTGGTACTGGTGCTGGTACTGGTGCTGGTACTGGTCACTGGTGCTGGTACTGGCCTGGTCACTGGTACTGGTGCTGGTACTGGTGCTGGTACTGGCCTGGTCACTGGTGCTGGTACTGGTACTGGCCTGGTCACTGGTGCTGGTACTGGTCTCTGGTACTGGCCTGGTCACTGGTTCTGGTACTGGCCTGGTCACTGGTGCTGGTACTGGCCTGGTCACTGGTGCTGGTACTGGCCTGGTCACTGGTGCTGGTCACTGGTGCTGGTACTGGTACTGGCCTGGTTGGTCACTGGTGCTGGTACTGGTCACTGGTGCTGGTACTGGCCTGGTCACTGGTGCTGGTAATGGTGCTGGTCACTGGTGCTGGTACTGGTGCTGGTACTGGCCTGGTCACTGGTGCTGGTGCTGGTACTGGTCACTGGTGCTGGTACTGGCCTGGTCACTGGTGCTGGTACTGGTGCTGGTCACTGGTGCTGGTACTGGTGCTGGTACTGGTCACTGGTGCTGGTACTGGCCTGGTCACTGGTGCTGGTACTGGTGCTGGTCACTGGTGCTGGTACTGGTGCTGGTACTGGCCTGGTCACTGGTGCTGGTACTGGTACTGGCCTGGTCACTGGTGCTGGTACTGGTGCTGGTCACTGGTGCTGGTACTGGTGCTGGTACTGGCCGGTCACTGGTGCTGGTACTGGTCACTGGTGCTGGTACTGGCCTGGTCACTGGTGCCGGTACTGGTCACTGGTACTGGTGCTGGTCACTGGTGCTGGTACTGGTGCTGGTACTGGCCTGGTCACTGGTGCTGGTGCTAGTACTGGTCACTGGTGCTGGTACTGGCCTGGTCACTGGTGCTGGTACTGGCCTGGTCACTGGTGCTGGTACTGGTGCTGGTCACTGGTGCTGGTACTGGTGCTGGTACTGGTCACTGGTGCTGGTACTGGCCTGGTCACTGGTGCTGGTACTGGTGCTGGTCACTGGTGCTGGTACTGGTGCTGGTACTGGCCTGGTCACTGGTGCTGGTACTGGTCACTGGTGCTGGTACTGGCCTGGTCACTGGTGCTGGTCACTGGTGCTGGTCACTGGTGCTGGTACAGGCCTGGTCACTGGTGCTGGTACTGGTGCTAGTACTGGCCTGGTCACTGGTGCTGGTACTGGTCACTGGTGCTGGTACTGGCCTGGTCACTGGTGCTGGTACTGGCCTGGTCACTGGTGCTGGTACTGGTGCTGGTCACTGGTGCTGGTACTGGTGCTGGTACTGGTCACTGGTGCTGGTACTGGCCTGGTCACTGGTGCTGGTCACTGGTGCTGGTACTGGTGCTGGTACTGGCCTGGTCACTGGTGCTGGTACTGGTACTGGCCTGGTGACTGGTGCTGGTACTGGTGCTGGTACTGGTGCTGGTACTGGCCCGGTCACTGGTGCTGGTACTGGTCACTGGTGCTGGTACTGGCCTGGTCACTGGTGCCGGTACTGGTCACTGGTGCTGGTACTGGCCTGGTCACTGGTGCTGGTACTGGTGCTGGTCACTGGTGCTGGTACTGGTGCTGGTACTGGCCTGGTCACTGGTGCTGGTACTGGTCACTAGTGCTGGTACTGGTCTCTGGTACTGGCCTGGTCACTGGTTCTGGTACTGGCCTGGTCACTGGTGCTGGTACTGGCCTGGTCACTGGTGCTGGTACTGGCCTGGTCACTGGTGCTGGTCACTCGTGCTGGTACTGGTACTGGCCTGGTTGGTCACTGGTGCTGGTACTGGTCACTGGTGCTGGTACTGGCCTGGTCACTGGTGCTGGTACTGGTGCTGGTCACTGGTGCTGGTACTGGTGCTGGTACTGGCCTGGTCACTGGTGCTGGTGCTGGTACTGGTCACTGGTGCTGGTACTGGGCTGGTCACTGGTGCTGGTACTGGCCTGGTCACTGGTGCTGGTACTGGTGCTGGTCACTGGTGCTGGTACTGGTGCTGGTACTGGTCACTGGTGCTGGTACTGGCCTGGTCACTGGTGCTGGTACTGGTGCTGGTCACTGGTGCTGGTACTGGTGCTGGTACTGGCCTGGTCACTGGTGCTGGTACTGGTACTGGCCTGGTCACTGGTGCTGGTACTGGTGCTGGTCACTGGTGCTGGTACTGGTGCTGGTACTGGCCGGTCACTGGTGCTGGTACTGGTCACTGGTGCTGGTACTAGCCTGGTCACTGGTGCCGGTACTGGTCACTGGTACTGGTGCTGGTCACTGGTGCTGGTACTGGTGCTGGTACTGGCCTGGTCACTGGTGCTGGTGCTGGTACTGGTCACTGGTGCTGGTACTGGCCTGGTCACTGGTGCTGGTACTGGCCTGGTCACTGGTGCTGGTACTGGTGCTGGTCACTGGTGCTGGTACTGGTGCTGGTCACTGGTACTGGTCACTGGTGCTGGTACTGGCCTGGTCACTGGTGCTGGTACTGGTGCTGGTCACTGGTGCTGGTACTGGCCTGGTCACTGGTGCTGGTACTGGTCACTGGTGCTGGTACTGGCCTGGTCACTGGTGCTGGTCACTGGTGCTGGTACTGGCCTGGTCACTGGTGCTGGTACTGGTGCTAGTACTGGCCTGGTCACTGGTGCTGGTACTGGTCACTGGTGCTGGTACTGGCCTGGTCACTGGTGCTGGTACTGGCCTGGTCACTGGTGCTGGTACTGGCCTGGTCACTGGTGCTGGTACTGGTGCTGTTACTGGTCACTGGTGCTGGTACTGGCCTGGTCACTGGTGCTGGTACTGGTGCTGGTCACTGGTGCTGGTACTGGTGCTGGTACTGGCCTGGTCACTGGTGCTGGTACTGGTACTGGCCTGGTGACTGGTGCTGGTACTGGTGCTGGTCACTGGTGCTGGTACTGGTGCTGGTACTGGCCCGGTCACTGGTGCTGGTACTGGTCACTGGTGCTGGTACTGGCCTGGTCACTGGTGCCGGTACTGGTCACTGGTGCTGGTACTGGCCTGGTCACTGGTGCTGGTACTGGTGCTGGTCACGGGTGCTGGTACTGGTGCTGGTACTGGTGCTGGTACTGGCCTGGTCACTGATGCTGGTACTGGTCACTGGTGCTGGTACTGGCCTGGTCACTGGTGCTGGTCACTGGTGCTTGTACTGGCCTGGTCACTGGTGCTGGTACTGGTGCTAGTACTGGCCTGGTCACTGGTGCTGGTACTGGTCACTGGTGCTGTTACTGGCCTGGTCACTGGTGCTGGTACTGGCCTGGTCACTGGTGCTGGTACTGGTCACTGGTGCTGGTTCTGGCCTGGTCACTGGTGCTGGTACTGGCCTGGTCACTGGTGCTGGTACTGGTGCTGGTCACTGGTGCTGGTACTGGCCTGGTCACTGGTGCTGGTACTGGTGCTGGTCATTTGCTGGTACTGGTCTCAGGTGCTGGCTCTCTAGTGCTGCTCTCAGGTTAGTTCACTGTGTCTGTCACAGAGTGGGGTGTCACGATGATTGGTCCCACGCGCCAAAATGCCTCCTGGAGTAGAAGATGTGGCTGTAGTAGAGAGCAAAGCTGCTGCTTGCTCTCTGCAGCTCCTCCCCTAGGCGGAGTGCATGACTCATATCACTCCGCCTGTGAGCCGGCACTACTTCGGCTCAGACATGATTTCTCTGTGCAGGCTTGCTGACAGCTGACTGTAATGTTCTGGTACCTTTGGGTACCCTAATTACTCTTTCATAAGTGTATGCGCCCCACCATTCTCTTTTGGTAAGGTGCGCATACACCTTTAAGACTGATGCTGTCATCACTGAGCGCCGGACTGGATGGCTATTTAGATCGCCGGCTCTCACTCACATGTGTTCGTTCAAACTGCTTTGTGCCTTGATGCTAACCTGTCTTGAAGCTCTCATGCTTGCAAGCATACCTCGCTGTCGGAACCACGCTGCGCTGATCCCTGTATCCCGCTACCGGATCATCCGCTCTTGCCGAACCTCTCCTCTGCTACATTGCTATTAGTGATAAGTACCCCACAGGGGAAACCTCTATAACCTTTATACTAAAGCTTACACTATCTAGCTCTGCATACTAAGGACTATTACTACATCTGCATTATCTAAGATTGCTAGCTCTTGAGCCTACTACCACCTGTTCTTGCACTGGGTTGATCTCTCTTGTATGTCCACCTGCTACTCTGTCATCTACTACCATACATGATTGCTAAACCTATCTGCATCCCATCTGCTACTATCTTACTTTCAAGAACATTTCCTTTCAAGTGTCTGTCATCTACCATCTCTACCCAACCTGTCTCTTCAGCCTATTATCACTGTGTTACTTTATACATAAGTCACTCTAGGAAACATCTTATTGAGTGTGTGTATTTACTTGCTGAATTGAGATCATCCACACATGATGAGTCATTGAGAGTTGGGATTGGTGTCTCAGCGTTTCTCTACATGACTACTGAAGTGGAATATTTCTGCAGCTGAAAATCCACATCATACGTAAAACGCAGGAGCGTTACAGATTGAACAAACCACAAATGGATTCAGCAGAAATAACCACTCAGATGACACAATTAAAACAGCAAGTAACTGTGTTAATACACGCACTTGCTGAATTAAAAGAAGACAATCAGGCTCTGTCGCAGCAGGTAATTAGACTGACACAACTTACCACTGCTCAGTCCCCTGAACCCAAAATAAATCCTCCTTTGGTATTTACAGGCGATCGCAAAATATTTCGCAAATTCGCATGTGAGTTACTTTTCTTGCTAAAACCCCGTACCTACCTTACTGATCACATTAAGGTTTGTACTATTATTTCTTACCTAACAGGCGATCCTCGGGCCTGGGCAGACTCTCTTTTTGAGAAAAGCGATCAGCTTCTCACCTCCTATGCCTTGTTCCTAGCAGAACTCACTAGCCTATATGATGATCCCAATAGGCAGAGTACTGCCGATCTTCAATTAAGATCCTTGAAACAAGGTGGGAGACCTGTAGAAGACTTTGTCGCAGAATTCAAGAGATGGACCCTTGATTCAGAATGGAATGATGCATCTCTGAAAACCCAATTTAGGCTTGGCCTATCAGAGGCCGTTAAAGACGAGCTCGCCCGAGCGGATCTGCCAAAAACCCTGGATGCATTGATACAACTCAGTATCACCATAGATAGAAGACTACGAGAAAGAAAGGCTGAGAAAATGGGAATGCCATTATCCAGTTCTTCTCGGATTTCGGCCGTTGACCCTGTTCCTATGGAGGTAGGAACCATACGCCCACCTCTATCAATTATGGAAAGAGCCAGAAGACGATCTGGTAATCTCTGCTTGTACTGTGCATCCCCGGATCACAAGATAAACGTCTGTCCCCTAGTCTACAAAAAGAAGGGTGAGTGTTCACATGTCCTCCTAGGGGGATTGACAACTTCAATCACTAACCCTTATCTTTCTGTTTGCTTAACATTACAGTGGGACCAGAACAGGATTACTACTAAGGCCATGATTGACACAGGATCTTGTGGAAATTATATTGACATACGTTTTGCTGCTTTAAATAAAGTTCCTATTATTTCTAAACTTAAACCTGTCTCAGTGAGTCTTATTAACGGTGTTCCTTTATCCTCTGGTCCGATCACTGATCAGACACAGGCACTCCTAGTCACTACTAACGGGTCTCATATGGAGACCACTACCTTCGATCTAATACCTTCACCCCACTTTCCCATTGTTTTGGGACTTCCCTGGTTGCACACACATCAACCAACCATAGATTGGAAGGAACGGACCCTGACCTTCCTCTCTTGCTATTGTGAGGGAACGTGTAACCTCCCGTCTTTCGGGAAGATCCTGTCTGTGGTGACAGATGAGATTGCACCACTATGTTATCAGGATCTCTCTGAGGTTTTTCTTGAGAAAAATGCTCAAGCACTACCTCCCCATCGAGACTATGATTGTAGCATTGATCTACTCCCAAATAGCAAATTGCCGTTCGGTCATGTTTATCCTCTTTCACAGGATGAACTTTCCCATCTCAAAGACTATTTGGATGAGAATTTGGAAAAAGGTTTTATTAGACCTTCCACTTCTTCCACAGCAGCAGGACTCTTTTTTGTCCGCAATAAGGACTCAAGTCTCAGGCCTATCATCGACTATAGGCAATTGAATGCTATTACAATAAAAGATCGCTATCCTCTACCGCTTATCCCTGAGCTCATTGAGCAGGTGCGTGGAGCTACCTATTTTTCAAAATTGGACCTGAAAGGAGCATACAATCTCATTCGAATCCGTGATGGACACGAGTGGAAGACTGCATTCAGAACCAGATACGGATTGTTCGAATATCTTGTAATGCCATTCGGGCTATGCAACGCCCCTGCAGTTTTTCAACGATTTATAAACGATATTTTCACAGACTTACTAGATGTCTGTGTTGTGGTATATCTGGACAATATACTTATATATTCACGATCCCTGTCTGAACACATAAGACATGTAAGACTAGTATTATCGAGATTGCTTGCACACAACCTTTATGTGAAACTGAAAAAATGCTTGTTTCATAAAGAAGAGGTACTGTTTCTAGGCTACATCATATCCAAAACAGGAATCGAGATGGACATGAGTAAGATATCCTGCATTCAGGATTGGCCTACACCAACCACACGCAAGGCGCTACAGCGATTCCTTGGATTTTCGAATTTCTACAGGAAGTTCATTAGAAACTTCTCTGCCATTGTGAGACCTCTCACACAGCTCACTAGCATTAAAAACCATTCAAATGGTCAGATGAAGCAAATAAAGCTTTTCACCTGTTAAAGACAAGGTTTACTTCTGCTCCCATACTACGCCATCCAGACCCATCCCTCCAATACATTCTGGAAGTAGATGCGTCAAACATGGCAGTAGGAGCAATACTCTCCCAACGACCAACTCACACTTCACCACTTCATCCAGTCGCCTTTTTTTCTAAATCCCTAAGCAGTCCAGAGATAAATTACCCCGTGGGTGAAAAGGAACTGCTTGCTATAAAATTGGCTCTGGAGAATTGGCGACATCTACTCGAAGGCACCCAATTACCAATACTTATATACACGGACCATAAAAATCTCCAATATCTTCAGACTAACAAAACTCTCTCACACCGACAGGTACGATGGTCACTATTCTTTCTAAGGTTTAACTTCCTAGTGACCTACACACCTGCAGATAAGAACAAAAAGGCGGATGCACTATCACGACTAACTGAAGAAAACTACTTCGAAATCCCTTCCGTTCCTATAATACCTCACAAATGCATTATTGGAGTTGTCCGTTCCTTGAAGGAAGAGGTTTTGCATGGTATAAGTTTGGATTCACCCCCACCACAACTAAATACTGATGCAGAAGGCTTCCTCTACTACAACGACAAACTTTACATACCACCTACCATACGCACCAAGATCTTGGAATTATCGCATGATGTGCCTATGGCAGGACATATGGGTATGACAAAGACTCTTAATCTGATTACCAGGCAATTCTGGTGGCCTGACATGAAAACATCTATACAAAAATTCGTCTCTTCATGCAATGTCTGTGCCAGGTCCAAAATTGACACTACGAGACCATCCGGTCTACTATGCAGTCTACCAATACCCCAAACTCCATGGGAAGTTGTGTCCTTGGACTTTATAGTGGAATTGCCTCCTTCCAAAGGATTTAATACCATCTTAGTGTCAGTGGACCATCTGACAAAAATGGCACATTTCATTGCTATTCGCAGACTACCTTCGTCTAAACAAACGGCAGAACTCCTGATGAAACATGTCTTTAAGTTACATGGTATCCCAAAAACTCTTCTGTCTGACCGTGGATCACAATTTATTTCCAAGTTCTGGCAAGAACTATGTCACATACTACGGATCGAGCGGAAGCTCACTTCTCCTTACCATCCGCAGACCAACGGACAGACTGAAAGAGTCAACCAATGCATCGAGCAATATTTACGTTGTTACACTTCTTACCAACAGGATGATTGGGTGGATCTTCTCCCTCTGGCAGAATTTGCCTACAACAACGCAACCCACAGTACGACCAAGCAGAGTCCGTTCTACTTGAACTATGGGTTTCATCCCTCTATTCTTCCACCACGCATCCTTCCTTCAAATAACCCAGTAGCTTCAGACTATCTTACCCAAATAAAGGACTCTCTGGGTTCGCTTAATACTACCATTGCACACGCTCATAGTCAACAAAAGAAGTACTATGATCTTCGCAGAAGACCTTCTCCTCAGTACGCTATCGGGGACCTCGTTTGGCTCTCAACAAAAAATTTAAGACTGAAAATCCCTAGCAAAAAGCTTGGACCTCTGTTCTTGGGACCTTTCCCAATCAAGAAACTTATTGGAAAAGCTGCAGTACAGCTTACATTGCCAATAGACCTCAAAATACATCCCATTTTCCATGTGTCACTACTGAAGCCCCATGTTCCTGACCAAGGAATAAGGCCTACTATCCCACCTCCTCCTCCTGTACAAGTTGAAGGTGGAGAAGAATATGAGATAAAAGAGATTCTGGATTCTCGTATCCACAGAGGAAGACTTCAGTACTTGGTTCGATGGAAGAACTATGGGCCCCAAGACGACACCTGGCTAAACACCTCTGACATACATGCCTCTAGATTAATTCGCAATTTTCATGCGAAGTACCCAGACAAACCAGCTCCAGAGGCCTTCAGGAGCCGGCCTTAAGGGGGGGGTACTGTAATGTTCTGGTACCTTTGGGTACCCTAATTACTCTTTCATAAGTGTATGCGCCCCACCATTCTCTTTTGGTAAGGTGCGCATACACCTTTAAGACTGATGCTGTCATCACTAAGCGCCGGACTGGATGGCTATTTAGATCGCCGGCTCTCACTCACATGTGTTCGTTCAAACTGCTTTGTGCCTTGATGCTAACCTGTCTTGAAGCTCTCATGCTTGCAAGCATACCTCGCTGTCGGAACCACGCTGCGCTGATCCCTGTATCCCGCTACCGGATCATCCGCTCTTGCCGAACCTCTACTCTGCTACATTGCTATTAGTGATAAGTACCCCACAGGGGAAACCTCTATAACCTTTATACTAAAGCTTACACTATCTAGCTCTGCATACTAAGGACTATTACTACATCTGCATTATCTAAGATTGCTAGCTCTTGAGCCTACTACCACCTGTTCTTGCACTGGGTTGATCTCTCTTGTATGTCCACCTGCTACTCTGTCATCTACTACCATACATGATTGCTAAACCTATCTGCATCCCATCTGCTACTATCTTACTTTCAAGAACATTTCCTTTCAAGTGTCTGTCATCTACCATCTCTATCCAACCTGTCTCTTCAGCCTATCATCACTGTGTTACTATATACATAAGTCACTCTAGGAAACATCTTATTGAGTGTGTGTATTTACTTGCTGAATTGAGATCATCCACACATGATGAGTCATTGAGAGTTGGGATTGGTGTCTCAGCGTTTCTCTACATGACTACTGAAGTGGAATATTACTGCAGCTGAAAATCCACATCATATGTAAAACGCAGGAGCGTTACACTGACACACTCTTCTGCCTGCATCGATGAGTCATCTGACTCACTGTGACTCACACACAGAGCCGGGATATTGCCCTGAGCTCGCGGGTGTCCGTGAGCTCAGGGCGGAAAGTGGGAGTCTCCCGCGACTTGCGGGAGACTTGAAATGTCTGTGTTGGAGTGTGTTCAAGTTCTTCTGTGGCCTATAGGTATGTGGACTCCTTGAGAGTACAGCCTAACATAACATAAAAGGACAGCCTGTTAAGGAATGTACTGTATGGATACATTTCTAGACCATATTAGCTAAGTAATAGATCCATTTCCTTTTGTTTCTCAAAAGCTAAGCATCTCAGAAGGTGTATCATGTATAATTCCTTTTGGATGGTTATGAGTAGTGTATCATTTTCTAATGCCTTGTGAGTGGCACCATTCTTGGAAGAACTTGCTTTCAACACAAGTTCTTCCACATGGTCTGAATGTGCTTTCTGAGGACAGCATAAAGAAGGAAGAAGTGCTTTCACACTATCTAGATGACATTCTTGGTGTTCTTGAGCAAGACAGCACTGACACTGCAAACTTGATAAAGTAAATCACCATGACTAGAACATGAGAGAATCCATCATCTAAAATCTTGAGTGTAAAAAAGTTGATGATCAGTGCTTCCATTATAGCAAATGTGTGCCAAGTCAGAGGTGGAATCTGGGCCCCAGCATCATTCAACACTGAACAGACCACACAGGTTTGGTTTGTCTCTTGAACTCTTGTGAACACTCCAGGATACCGCTCCCATGTAGATTTTCCACAGATAGGGTCGAGGCCTAGATAGTACAACCTGCCAGTTCACTAAAGATTTATGGGAGAACATTTTGCTGTATCATTCCCCATGTTAAGAAAGATCCATTCATGTGCAATTTGTTTGTTAATCTCTGGTAGTAGCTTTGGTTTTTCTCATAGACTGAGCTACCTCCATAACCTTAGCACTTGTATTAGGAAGAAACATATAGATCCTCTTTCTGTGTCTTTGCCCAGATATACTCTCCCAGTACATGGATGAGGTTCTCCACACAGTAGCTGGGTCTTCCAGAGAAGTGGTGTGCAATTAGGCTGCTGCCTGGCTGGCTGCATTCTGGTTCTGACAGCAGAGGGCTCTTACATGGCTGCAGATGAATTGCCCAACTACCTTTGCCACATCAGGTGTGGCCTCTCTGAGTTTCTGAGGAAGGGAATCTGAGGAACTTATCTTCCCTGTGCATTCCCAGGAACCTAGGGAGGTGTGGCAAATAGAGTCAAGAAATGCTGCTCCTGCATCTGAGCATGATGAGTAAATGGACACTCTGCTAAAAGTAAATCCACATACATCACATACCTGTATTGTGTTCACTATCATAAAGAACACAATTTGCACGTTTCATAAATGGGGAATGGTTTTATATTTTAAAGTGCCTCTACAGCGTTAGTTTATTGAAACACTTTTGAAAACTTCTGCAGGCAATGGTTTGTGACATTGTGATTGATGCAGGTCCTGACATGCAAATGACAATGCCCACTCACTGTACCTACTTCATATTGTTCTTTAACTAATTTTGGTTCTGGCTATTTCAATTTCCATTTTACAATCATGTTTTAGGCACAGTTTTGCTTTTACAGTAAATAGTAAGTCATACCTTTCCCCTTTTCTTGTTTTCATAATACCCAAATACATTTTTTAAGATCCTAACAGATACTGCATTTGCTACTTGTGATAAATGAAAACATAGCAACAATGTTAGTATGGTTAAAAAGAGAGGAATGTATTATTTATTATTATTGTTTGTGACATTTGAACTATATTGTTCATTATTTAGATATGTATTCCATTTACTGATGCTATGTACATTGCAGTTATATGTGTATTTTATTTTATTGTCAAACCTGAATTCTTTACTTAAATAAAGAATATACAAAATAATAGTAATAATAATAATAATAATAAAAAGACATTAAAGTCCATGAAATGCAACCTATTTTTAAAAAAAATAATTCCAATTGCTGACTTCAAGAGCACAGTAGCATAAATGCTCAGTAAGATAAATTCCAATGTATCCTACTAGTGGGGAAAATAACTACCTGACTCTGTCAATGTCAGCAAGATTAATTTCCTGTATTCATTACTCCACTGATGAGTACTAATAATTGTAACTTGAGATACCATTTGTTATAAAGCAGATACAGTTTACCTTTAAAATAATTCATGCTGTTGTTGCCATCTCCCATGGTACAAAATTCTATTCATAACCCAGGTATCGAACAAATATATCAGTGCAGGCAGTGTACTGATATAAGAAATAGTGCATCTAATCACTGTACCTCTGGTTTACATGTTTGTACATCAGGATGATCCTTGCAGAGTCTATTTGTATTGATTCATTCATACCCACTCATTATACAAAGCTTTATCGAACCTTGAAACATTTGCCTTCAATTTGCAAGATCGAAAATTTGATTCAGGTCAGATGTCAGTCCATCTGGACTTATTCATTCAGCCCTGTTAGAAATTTATCTTATAAAGCAGGTAAATTACATTGTCTTTCTTTTAACTTTATTAATAATAAAGTAGTTTGTTTATTCAAATTCTGTATTCATTAGAGGTTACGTTTTACTATGCGGTTTAATTTAGTGGAAACTGTACATTCTTTTTTTTTTGTTATATTGGATATCCCAGTGGACAGAAAAATCACTGACTATAATAATCAATCTGGCGCCAAATTACTTAGCTACATCAACATCTCCATGTTACTGAGTCACATTTCCCTTTTACCTTAATAAACTAAACATAGTGAACAGAAAGGTTTTCTTCTCAAAATATAATTGGAAGAATTCATGCAACCAAGAGGATAGTGTATTCACTGGTTTCTCAGTTCCTCTGCATTATTAATAAATGATTAAGGGGTCATGTTGATAGCAGTTTAAAAAACTGTGCAAGCTTTGCCTGCATCAAGCAAATCTCAATGTGGCCAAAGCAGTTCCCACCCACAAACTTAAGTTGTCCTTGGACCATATGAGCAAAGGTTCTGTGTGCATATTTGAATGATTTGTTGAATACAATGCAAAGCAGTATATATAAACATATCCTATTAAAAAGTTTGCACTGCATCAGGTCTTTAGAAAAAAAATAGGATTTATTATAGGGTTAACCTAACACAATGATATATACAATATTTGATAAAGTGCATTTTACCTGGATGTATTCTAAGTTCATAATTTTGTGCAATGAAAAATCAATACATAATGAATGGTTTTATAGTCATAATAAATAGGTAGATTTCACACATAAATTATGGGTAGTGGAATTTATTCTTATGACCTGCAAAAATCTTTTTTTCCCATTTCCGTTAACAGATGGATGTGGCACATATGTGGTAAAAAATGTTATTCCCATTTCTGTATAGAAGACCAAGATGTCAGGCACAAAAAGATTTTCCAAAATAGCAAACAATCTATTAGAATAGAATAGAATAAACAGATTTTGTCTTCTGAAGCCATGGAATCTTTAATGTTCCGAAGTATTTCTTCCTGTCTGAGCAAGCCTTACATCGACTAGAGACTGCTAAGCCCTTTTACCTAGAAGTCGATGCATCCACTGTGGCCATAAATGCTGTACTTCTGCAGTCTGTCCGATTCAAAAGCACCCCATGGCTTTCTTTTCTGGAGGTTCTCATGTGAAACTCATCAAACCACCACTGCAGGCACTGTTGGGGTGCTTGGTGGAGGGTATGTCGGGACACACAAAGAGGCTCATAGCCTTTATATTTGTAGTGGCCAGAATTTTCATTGCCAGGTTTCATTGCCAGGACTCGGAAATCTCCTATGGTTCCCTTCAACCTACTAAAGTCCAAGTTATTCTGGATAAGGGTAAAAAAAAACCCTCTCGACGATCCTAAATGATAAACTTGTCTTGTTTGACTTCGGACCCCTGGATTAAATACCTCTTGGATGCCTTATGAGATGGGTTTGCCATAGAGAGTTTTTTTTAAAATAGGGTGCATGTCTCTCTCTTTCTTGCTTTATCTTTCTGCCCTCTATCAACTATTTCCCTTCTTTAGCTTTCTCTATATTGGCCAAGTGGGGTATTTGCGACTACATGAGAATCAAGTCTGACCGGTCCTTTAAGAGGGTATAGCAGGTTTTTGATAGTTCAGTGTATTATCTTCTAAATGTCATCCTATGCTTACAGATTACTGTGAGAGAGACAAGTTTCCCCTAGCATTACAATTACATTATTTGAGCATCTCCTCCCACATTCTGACCAATCTTCAGAGAGGTGAGATATGACAGAATGGGACAATATGTATTCTCACCGCTTAATTTCTCTCTCTTCTTTATATTGTTTTCTCTTTATTTTATTTCAAATTTCCATAAGGTGGATGAAGATACACTGTGTTTATTGACAACATGTACTCTTATGTGTCGCAAAGATTTGTACCCTAGTTTACAGCCAGCTACACCAGCAGAAGCATTATGGCATCATGGATTGTGAGTTGTTGGCCATCAGGTTGGCAGCGGAGGAATAGTGGTATATTCTTAGGCAAACTCGACATTGTCCCACTATTTTTATCAATTACAAAATAAAAAAACTACAATAACTCCAATCTGCTTGACAACACAATCCTAGGCAAAACCCAGTTCCAGCAAAACCTGAATTCCTGTTTTTTTTTATCACCATGACATAGACTCCTCTCCTGAATTGGAGCCTATTGTTCCACCTGCTCAGAATTCTGGCATTGACTTCCAACAAAAAACCCTCTTCCTGCCACCCAATTTCAGAAACAAGATTCTTCACTGGACCCACAGATCCAAACTGGCAGGCCCTCCAGGGGCCCATAAGACATTCTCTTTCCTGTCCCATTGCTATTGTTGAAGTGAAGAGGTATGTTAAAGACCTTGTGGCAGCCTGCACCACCTGTGCCTAGATCAAAGTCCCCTCTCAAACAATGGAAGTTGTTATTTATTTTTTTCTAGAATTAATATATTACCTCTAGAGAAGTATACTGTATATGAGGCACTTAAGGTCCCGATGAAGTGGATACATACGTGAAACGTGATGACCACATACATTGTTGTTGTTGCCTATTATTTACACCTGACTGATCTTATATTGTCTTGTATATGTTAATTTAAATTTTAAGGGGACATTTTTGTCCACCTTTGTATAATAATAAAATGGTATGCTTTAGGGCTCGAGAGATATGCTGCCAGTAAGATGACATATCTACCTATGTTTCTATATTATTTTCTCATCCTCCCAGTGGATCCCTACAGCAACACTGTTGCTGGTCAAATCATATAGTTTGTGTGGCACAACACTAGAACCCAGCTAGTAGGTCCACTTTAGTTAGAAGTAAACATTACAATGGTTTTAGCCTTCTGCATTTACAAAAATATTATTAGGCATTTCAACTAGCTCACATCTAAAAATACCATACCTAATTTAAAACTCCCATCTAGGTATCCTTGGAAGCCCAAAGCTGTGATACCATCCATGTAAACAACCTATTCTGGCATAATTAAACTCCCTTATTTTGGGAATTAATTTTGGTTGAAATATTGGGGGGATAATGCCCCTGGTAACTCTTTGCTATCAGACATATGATAGTTTCCACCAAGTCTAAGATTCTCTGTGGATAGAATCAACGGTACCTCACTTTTTGAGTGAAGCTTCGGTTTTACCAGGAACTGCTGCAACATCAGGTTGAAGATCCTGGCCATGTAGAGCTGCCAGAATCTCTGGCACACTGTGTCTCCTGTACCCAAACATATCAGCTGCAATAGAGCATGGTAGCATTTTGCCTGGGCTGTTGCATAGGTTTAGGGGTGTTTAGTGGGGTGGGGGGGGTGCTGGTGGCTCTGAGGGATCAGAAGATGCGGCCAAAGAAGAGGAGGGAATGCAGGTTATTGTGTTGTCACCAATGTACAGGATAGGGGGCAGTACCACCAGCTCCACCTATGTCCCTTGTCTTGAATCCTTTCTAATCACCAGCAAATTGATCCAGTGTGCGGTGAAGGCTATATAGCTTCCCTGCCTATGCCTGCTAGACTACTTGTCTGAGGTCATTTGGATTCCGTTGCTGGCTGCTTTGTCCAGCAACATGGACTCATTACCATCACATTCTGGAAAAAGGCACAGATGACCTATTAGGCTAGGTACGTGCTGATGTGATGTAGCGTAGGTCAAAAACTCATGTAAGCTCCAATAGCTGGAAAAGGAGCAGCTGCAAAGCCAAAAGTTTTGCTAGGCTGCCACTGGGACTCTGAGCATAATTCAGGGTCATATTTTCTCCAACCATTGTAGAAGAGACTCATGCCTGAAAACGAAAGGTGGGATTAGGAGAATTTTGACAAGGTTCAAACCTTTGCTTTATCCTAATCAGCATGGCCCCATGACCCTCTTCCCAGCTTCATGTGATATAACATTAGTCTCTTTGTTAGACATCCCTTCCTATCATTATAGGTCCCAAATGTTGCAGTGGATGCAGCTATGGAATGTTCTGGAGGGAGGACAGGAAGATAGTGTTGGAGCATAAGGAACAATAAGTGGGGGCCTTTTTCTACCAACTGGTATCATTGAAGTACTGATCGAGTAAAGATTTCTGGTGCAGGTAATTTGCTGCAGGTAGAGGCTGCAAAATACAATATTGCTATTGGCAGAAGATGTGTTAAAAGACTCAGACCGAAGAGCTCTGTGAACTGGCCCTGGGGATAGCAGGGTGCTGTAGCTGTGGGGTAGTGCCAAGCAATGAAAAAGGATTGCTTCTCTCTCTGGTCTTTTGTAAGCTGCCCCTGTTCCTAGATGAAAACTTCTTTGTTGCTGTTCTGCCTCTCCCTCATTTTCCTCCCCTCCATCTGATGTCACTCATGTACAGTCTACCACTTCATCATACCCTTCTCCTTATTGCTGGAGCCCACATGGCAGCAAGCTGAAGAAGCATAACTGCCTCTATATGCTCCCTGCCTGATAGCATACCACTATGGTCTTGGCCCTCTCTTCTTCATCCTCAGTATCTGAAACAGGCATGAACATGACCAAGATTATGCTTCTGCAGCAAGTGACTCATTGTTCAATTAAAAAATTCTGCCAGCTCCTCCATGCTATTTTACAGAGCCATGGCAGAACTAGCAGAAGAGGAGGAAGAGGAAGAAGAAAGTACATTGTCATAATTCCAGCTAAGTTCCTTTTAAATATAAAAGCTAAACCTGTATCAAGTTAATAAATAACAAATATTTGGAAATTTTAAATTGCGCATTTTTGAGAAATAGTAAAAATCGGATGTACGCAAACATTTCTCTAAAGATCTGGAGGTTTTTCTTTTTCACTTACAGCTTTCAGAGTTTGTAAAAGACCCCCCAAGCCATACATTTTCTGAAAGCACATGGCTAGTAGAAGAAAAAGAAGGTGCAACTGATTTTTAAGGCACCGTGATATTTGCCCAAATGTTTATCAAACCACTATTTTTGCTAAAAATACACTAAAATCATTAATTAGTTAATCCTATATTGAGTTAATAAATAACAAATATTTGTACATTTTAAATTGCACCTTTTTGTAAAATGGTGAAAATTTAAGGTATGCAAAATTGTAAAAAAAAACTGTTTATAAGAGGTTGCTATTTTTCACTTACAGCTTTCATAATTTGAAAAGACCTCTCAAATCGTTATTAGTGCACATAAACACAACATAATTTACAAAATTCCTGCTAAATTACTACTAAAGCATCGTTCACATGTGGCATACTAAAGTGTATGCCCATGGAGGGCCATGTTTACCTGCACAGGCAGATCTGCTTGACAGAGTCCGCTAAATGTTTTTTTTTCTTGTTTTTTAATTTTTACATTTTTCTACAATTATATATATATATATTTTTTTTTTTTTGGGGGGGGGGTGTCTGTGGTGACATATCAGAGGTCTAAAAAGACCCCCATATCTCTTTTTTGAGACCTCTGCATCAGAAAAGTGGACGCAGACCTGTCATCCCTGCTCTGCGGGGATCAGCAGACATAGGGGGTTGAAAGGATAGGAAAGTGGGTCTTTGGTGAGATATCAGAGGTCTAAACAGACCCTCATATCTCTTTTTTTGAGACAGAGAAAGGGACATAAGAAAGTCCCTTTTGCTGCAGCACTTTTTATGAATGAATAAGGAGTCTGTATAGAGACTTCTATCCATTCATAAACTGACAGTCTGACATAGTAAACTCTCGGTTTACTATGATCAGCTGTCAGTGGACACAGGAACCATCGCTAGCGATGGATGCCTTGGTCCACTGTACTACAGGGAGGGGGCTGGTAGAAACATGTTTACCAAGCTCCTCAAGCCACGGCTTCTCCAGCACCACCCCTGCCTAAATCACAACCACCCCCCCCCCCCCCCCGCTCTCAGGCTTACAGCTCACCGCACATAGCGTCGGTCAGCTGCTGCAGGCGGTCGGAGGGGAAGGAGGAATGCCGCTGGAGCAGGGATGGATCAGGGATGCGGGGTCGGTACGGGGGGTGATCAGACAGGTGGGGGGACAGACTGTGACCCCCTCCAAGCCCCAACAAGACGTGGGAGCGGCAGAGGATGGATGCCTGCTTCTAAAGGTAGCTGCAGGGGATCAGGTTTGCGGGGAGGGGGGGTCGGATCGGGTGTGGAAATCAGTGCTATTGGGCAGGAAGGGAGATGATAGGGATAGGAAAGGAGAGTGGGGGGGGAGTAGTTTTAGGTGTCAGGGAGCGGTGGGAGGTGAAGAGGCTGGGGACAGGGAAACGTCAGCATGTTTGGGGTCACATTTCTGCTTAATAACTCTGATCAGCGGATTGTAATCCGCTGATCAGAATTATAGATTTGTGCAGCAGAGTCTGCAGAACAATTCTGTTATAAGTTCATGGTCATTAAAGTGGTTATGACTGACCTGGCAGTAAAAGAGTTAAAGCCCAAGGGTATCCTTGTGCTCATATGATAATATAAGAAAAAGGCCAAAGGAAGTCTCATAGTGTAGTATTTAATTATAAGACAATTGACATGTAAAGAATAAGAGTAAAACTCACATACTACAGTGCCTCAAATATCAGCACCAGTGTATACACCTTGTAGCATCTTTTTCCACCTGCCACATCTATCTCACAGATCAGCGTGTGTTCCAAGCCTCAGTTTCGATCCGGATGTGACATCATGTAGACCCCGGAAGCAGTGGTCCTAACGCTTCCACGTATGTTTCACCAGATATGGCATCTTCAGGAAACACACACACACACACACCAGACACACAGATCCCTGGAATTTGTCCCTGTCTATGATAAATTCCACGCACTAGTACTAATCTTCATGCAATCAGATTGTCAGCCAATCACCACAATACAGACAACAAAAAGGCACAGCTATGATCTTGGTGCATTATGTAACTATGCAATCCCACACACACAATCTAACAATAGTCTTTTAAAGATTTGTGCATTCTTTACAACAATAAAAAACCAGCTTAATAATTTTTAAATGTAAAATCCCTAGGCAGGCAGTCCAAAGAAAAGGATACAGAAAGCTATGAAAACAGAAGTTAAAAAAATGAGACATACACAAGCAAACAGTATTTAAATAAGAAATATTACTTACTGAAATAATATTTATTTTATTTTTTTTCAGAAAACGTACAAAAAAATTTTAGATTTAGATTTTGCACAATGTTTAGCTTAATGAGGGTGTGGAAATATTTTTATACATATAAAAAAATCCTACATACATTGTACCATGATCAGGCCAAAAGTTTCATTCCAACATGAGTTCTAAAAACAAGAAGTCATGTCACCGGAAGCCCTATTTTGTCATCTATATGCAATTGCATCAAGAGCTCTAAAAAAGGGGCAAAAGACCATTAACAACCTGATAGGGTATCTGACACATGACACACCGGCATAAAAGCACTTTTTTACTTCATTTTTATTAGGAAGTCAACAACATCAGGTGAGTGGGATGTGTGTACTAGGTATACAGAGGAGAGAGCACACTCTAATTTGTCACATCACATATTTTTGTGGACTCATTTATGCACACAGCACTTTTTTATGTGGAATATGTTGTTTATTTATTATTGGTGTATTGAAGACTGCTGTCTTTATCCTATTAGAATAATTCTTCTATATAACAGTTAAGATTTTAAATTCTAGATCCTCAAGTAAGAACAATGGTCTTAGCTTTTTTTTTCTGCTATATTTACCAGAACCAGTAGCACCGTAAAAAGTATTTAATTTAAATAAAAAGTAAAATGAATTACACCTCCATTTGTTTACCATTTTCATCTTGAACAACTTCTTTTTGCATTACTGGGCATTCACAGAAGGTTTTATGATTGTGTGCTGCCCCAGATGGGCGTTATGTATTATTACTTTTTTCGCACACATCTGTTTCAGGCCAACCTTGCTAATTGGCAGGCAGCTGCATAATCTGGAGTGTCCAGTGAGAATGCACATTATCTAGCAACTCCCCCCACCAACCATACAGGCACACAAATAAGATTTATGGGCTTTCCAATGCTGTTTATTAAAATGATTATTGTTAAAATCATGGCAGACCTGTACTTTGATTTTAAAAAATGTTTATAACAATAAGCGAAAATATGAGTCAAACATACTCTGGTTTGGATGGAACTTGACAACTTTTTTTTTTTTTTGAGTGTACAGTATAAGTAGTGTAATTCCCTATTGATATTTTAATTGTTTATTTAAATGCATGCATTTTCTGAACTATCCAAATCACACCACTTTTACACTCACAAGTCACTCCTATTGCATATCCGTTTTTTTTTTATTGTGAGTTGAAATGTGGCAACCCTTCTCTCACTGGATAGCTGAGCCATTAGCTTGCAACTAGGCATATATTACATTTGCGGTGAAGGAAGATTGAATGAAGAAAGGAAAAAATGTGCCTGCGTAGTGGGAAAAGCTTGAGCGCCAACACAGCTGGGTCCACCAGAGGATTCTCCATCACCTCTGTACCTTAGTCCAACTCTACATTTGGGATGACCCTCATAAAAGACAGTGGGAACTAACTCCATGCAGCTTATCATCAGTGCTGCTGACTAATAGACTATTGTGCTACCCATATTTATTTATGGCTATAATTTTTAACCCACACTCAAATTATACAGCAAAAACAGAAAGTACTGTGTTCAGAGTTCCTGAATGAAGTTATGCTAAGATGTATCATTTACACTATACTCTGTCACCCATAGAATTGGTGATACATCCTTGAAAAAGGCCGTGTACGGCCGAAACGCGTCGGAAAACCGATTGGACACCCGCTCTGAACCTAGTTACTGTCTAAGATACACAGAACAGCAGAGCAGGAATGTCCTAACCAATGTCACCAATACTCACCTGTAAACCCACCTTCTATCTTTTTCGTCACTCTCACTCAATGGGCCTTCACCCATTCACTTATATATGTTTGTAATACCTTATTAATTACCTTTCTTTTCAATAAATTGTTTTATAAAAAGCCATCAAAATCTATTTACTCCTGCCCTTAAAGTCCCAAACCTGGCCTGAGGCACCAAAAACCACAAACATAAACTCCAGGGACGGTGGCAGAAACTACTACAGGTTTCCACTAAGATCCAAACCCCCTCTCTTCCAAATACACATCCATGCCCTCACGGATCTCTGGAAATCCCAAGTAATATACCCTAAACGACTACATATGACATCTGGTTGCTGATCAGCAGAGCACCAGACAATACTACTTACAGGGAAAAACACCCTTCTTTGTGGACTCTAACCACAATAAAAGAAAGGACCCTCTTCTTCCCTGTTCCCCTCTCTTTCTTATACCAAGAAAGAATGACTGAAGAGGAAAGAAGGAATGTGGGAGACCTGGTTGGCGACGAGTGGGAGACCCTCACGCAGGGCATCCAGACCAGCTTCCAGGACAAGGAACAAACCAAATCAGACATTACGGCACTATTCATGACACTCAAAAGACATCTAGAGTGAAAGTCAGCCCTACACTGGCACATAAAAACTTTTGTTCACTACATAAGCAAAAAAATCAACCCAGTAGGCTTAAGGATTCAAATCTTCCCAACTATGGACAACGTTACGGTCCAAATGAAGAAGGGATGGGAAAACCAACGAAATGAATGTTCTTGGAATCTAATCATTCTGCTCCAAGAGGAATATGTCAGGCAAATCAAAACCTTAGACAACGACATCAAAAAAACATATGAACAACTATCTCCCCTTAAAACGGCCCCGCTATACAGCGAACAAGAAAATAAATCAAAACTACATCTGGAAGAATATAGTAAAGAGATTCTAAGAAAAAAAGAGCGCAAGTACTGGCGAGACAAAAATGCCTTCTCACAAGGAAGAGCCTATAAATGGTCAAACCAAAGACAAAATATGGTAAACCTCAGAACAGAACAGGACAACCATACTACACTTCAGATTCCTCCTCCCATGCCTCCGGCAAGGAACAAAACAGAGGCAGTAGAAGAGAAACCACAAAACCATCTGGCCATGAACCTAGAGCGGAAGATGAACATACAATAGATAACATACCTTATGAGGGAGAAAACACCACACAAGGTACAAATGAGAGACAACCGGGCGAACCTAGATAACCTATCAAGCCTCATCAAATCTTTACCAGATCCAGGACAAACAGAGATGATGACCCAAAACAATAGGGGATTTTTTTAGGGAAACAGAACCTAAAACCAAAAAAACAAATACAACCAAACCCCAAAGAGAGGAGACAGGAAGAAGAAAGGGAAAAATGATCCTGAATCTGTCAACACACACTCTCACGGAAGAACAAGAGGAAGTCCTATCCCTGGGACTATCGTTTTGTCCCAACACCGGTATTGACAAATTTGAAACGATCAAAGACATTAACCTCTTCGCAAGAAACTTATTATTCAAAACCTTTTATCAGAAACAACCACAACAAGAGCAGACGACACCAGCCCTAACAGCGGCAGAATTCAGAGCCATAAGGGATCTCAAACTGTTACTTCAGGAAAGTAATTTTGATGAATGGGATGACCACATAGAATCAGGTACAATGTCAGATAGTGAGGAGGAAGAGAAAACCCCCCAAAATTTGAAGTTTAAAAAGAAATCAAGCAAATTTCCGTCTTTTTACTCCAACCGGGCTATTGCACTCTTTGTGAGGCAAACTACAAAAGATATTGAGAAAATAAAGGGAAAAACTCGGAACCAAACCTCACCAAAAAACAAAAATTAGCCCTGAAGGAACTAAAAGACAATGATAACATCACCACGAAACCTTCGGATAAAGGAGGGAATGTAGTTATCATGGACAATGAAAAATACAAAACAATGGTTTTCAACATACTCACCAATAAAAATTGCTACAAAAAGATACTTCCAATAATGACGAAAACATACAATGAGACTTTCTACTTAAAAGTAGATAAGACGTTGAATGATGGCGTAATTTCACAAACATTGTGGGAATTCATAAGAACTACACACCCAAGAACACCAACCCTGTACGCACTACCAAAAGTACATAAAGATGTAAAAAATCCTCCTGGAAGGCCAATAATTTCCGGAAATGGCAGTATCTCTGAATCCATGAGTAGAGTAATCGACATGTACCTACGCACACATGTAACAGAATTACCATCATATACCAAAGACCTGAAGATACATACCTGGTTACCGTAGATGTGTAGTCGCTGTACAATAATATTCCGCACACAAAAGGCCTACATGCAGTCCAAAAAACACTAGGACGACAAAGCGACCACGACCAGAAATTCAACAATTTCATCGTTGATATGTTAGAATTCATATTGAATCACAACGTGTTCACGTTCTGTGGCAATTACTACCTGCAAACCTGTGGCGTAGCTATGGGAACTAGCTGCGCCCCCTCATACGCAAATATCTACCTGGGCACGTGGGAGCAGGAGTTCCTGTCAAAGGAGGAAAACCTCAAATACTTGGAAAGGATTCATCTGGCAAAGGTATATTGATGACATCCTGATTGTCTGGAACAGACCAGAACATATGATACATGATCTATTAAAAGACATGAATCAAAATGAACATAATATGTTTTTCACCATGACTTACAGCAAAACCAAGTCTCCTTTTTAGACACCATAATATACAAAGATCCATCTGGAAAAATCTCCACTACCCTGTACAGAAAAAAGACAGCAGGTAACACGATTTTACATGCCGCAAGTTTCCACCCACAACCACTAAAAAACTCCATACCCTACAGTTAATTTCTAGGGCTAAAAAGAAATTGTACTGACCCCGAAAACTTTCAGCTGGAAGCAGATGCCCTAACTACAAGACTTCTACAAAGAGGCTACACAAAGACCTCATTAAGGAAGGCGTTCAATCGAGCCAACAAAAAAGAGAGAGAAACACTCCTCTTTAAAGACCAGAAGAAACAAGCAAGCAACTAACCCAATACTAGGATAATCTTAAGATTCACCAACGAACACCAACAAATTAGAAATATTCTAAACAAACACTGGTCCATCTTAAAAGAAGAACCCAGTATCTCCAGCCTACTACTGGAATACCCAGCTATCTCCTTTAGAAAGGCAGGATCACTACAACAGACTTTGGTTCACAGCGAACACAAATATGGATCCAGAAGAGACCCATGCAAAATCAAGGGCACTTTTCCATGTGGCAGTTGTGCCCAGTGCCATGTGATTTGCCAAACCAAAGACACCATTTTACCAAATGGAGACCCATTCAAACCTAAACATTTTCGTAATTGTAAGACTAAAGGAGTGGTTTACATGATGCTCTGTGAATGTGGGTCGTTCTATGTCGGGAAAACCCGACAAGAACTAGGGAAGCGCATAAAACAAGCATTTACAAACCATGCGTATCGGCAACTATTATGTCCCCTTAGGGAGACACGTGGCCCATGACCACAAATATAGAATGCCAGGTGTCAAATTTATGGCCCTCGACCGGATTCACATACCAGTAAGGGGAGGGGACTGGAACAAGACCCTTTTGCAAATGGAAATGCGATGGATTACCTTGCTCAAGGCCACTTTTCCACCGGGCCTGAACGAAGCAGAAAGCTTCCGTCCTTTCCTTGAAGGATTCTCCTCAGGCAAAACGGACTAAGAAACCCAAAAATGTTTTGACCTTGTAATAATTTTTTACAGGTCCCTTCCCAAAACCTCCTAAGTGCTCATATAAAACCTTGACCTAACCTCACTAAGAGATCCTTGTCATCCCTTAATGACACCTATAACAATCAGAAAATAGATTGGATATGCACCAACATTCTCTATTCTCATATCCTGTTCAGATGACCCATGCCCACGCAAAATCCCTAGGCTCTTTCTCTCCCCCCTGTCAACACACCGAGCCACCCCTGCACTTAACTTGCTTCCTTAAATCCTCAAAGAAACTGCTGTTAACAATTCTAAAACATCCTTACTTTCATATACAATGCGGTGATGGCACAAACACTTGTGTGTATTGCCCCTTGTTTTATATGTATTTGCATATGTATTTATTTTGATAAGCTCAGCAATGTCTGTTTTTCCACATTATATACCTATTATGTAAATCCACTTCAACTATGCCCACTTCCCGCTATCTTCAGGAGCTCCCAGCACAGAAAGCCCCAATTCTTCTGGATCGGGGCAATCAGAGCCGAAGGTTGGTGATCGCACCTCCCACAATCCCGCCCTCGGGATTACTCGGACTCTCCATCTGTGTCGGCGGCCTACGTGGCATGTCCGCACAGCCCCCGGGGATGCGCACAGTCTACGGCTCATGTGCACCGGCCCGGCTGTGTCACAGACAACGTCACGAGGCGTCACGCAGCGCGGATCTGCGCATGCGCGACCCGCTTTATAAGGCCGGGGAATTTTCACAGGCATTCAGCCTCTCTCCAGCCAAGGGAGAAGACACGCCGGAGTTCACATGCTGCTAGAACCTGCCTTTTACCTTGCAACCTGAACAAACTGTAAGTCTTGGAAGAGATTTTAACAAGTCTCTCACCAAACTTTTAGTGCCTTATCTTTGCCACTTTTAAAGTAGCCATATCCTAAACCACATGCCGAATACTTTGGATGTTGTTATCTTACACTTACAAACCGGCATTTTTGAACCTTATATTATGTGAAAATCTACCTACAGATCCATCTGGATTGCTCAAAATTCTTATACCACTAGAGACCACATCGGACACCTAGACTGAATCTGTTGGTCTAGTCAAGTAAATATGCTATAAACTACTTATTCACATATATATTCAGCACACCCTTTGGATATACAATAACCCATAATATTTTCACTTCAAAGCAGCATAAGTTCCTGTAGCATCCTGAAACCACGGGGAAGGCATATTTACATGAAGGGACATAAAACATGTATGTAAAATATTTATTATACTGCATAATTCCTGAATGAAGTTATGCTAAGATGTATCATTTACACTATACTCTGTCACCCATAGAATTGGTGATACATCCTTGAAAAAGGCCGTGTACGGCCGAAATGCGTCAGAAAAAACGATTGGACACCCCCTCTGAACCTAGTTCCTGTCTAAGATACATGGAACAGCAGAGCAGGAATGTCCTAACCAATGTCACCAATACTCACCTGTAAACCCACCTTCTATCTTTTTCGTCACTCTCACTCAATGGGCCTTCACCCATTCACTTATATATGATTGTAATACCTTATTTATTACCTTTCTTTTCAATAAATTGTTTTATAAAAAAACATCAAAATCTATTTACTCCTGCCCTTAAAGTCCCAAACCTGGCCTGAGGCACCAAAAACCACAAACTGTGTTCAGAGTTTAACCACTTCAATACAGGGCACTTTCACCCCCTTCCTGCCTAGGCCAATTTTCAGCTTTTAGCTCTGTTGCATTTTGAATGAAAATTGCACGGTCATGCAACACTGTAACAAAGCCAAATTTATGTCATTTTTTCCCCACAAATAGAGCTTTCTTTTGATGGTATTTGATCACTCCAAGTTTTTTTCTCTTTTGCTAAACAAATAAGAAAATACAGAAAAGTTTGAAAAAAAAAATGTTTTTGTTTATGTTATAAAATTTTGTATACGAAAGGAACAATATTCCTTATCCCACCCACTCAGCGCTCATGTATATGCAATACTCCTAGGATCAACCTTGTATATCTAGCAATGCAGCAAGATGTACTCATATGCCTATATAACCAGCGAAGCAGCTGCTATACTCAAATCATAACATAAAAAAGGTGCGTATAAGAGCCTTAGCCCAAATAAACACTAGCAGCGCTAAAAACCGCCTCTGACGAGGTGGAAGGTATATGGCAATTATTAGCAGCCTAACAAAGTAGTGAATAGATATAAAGCCTTTAAGTTCATAAGTCCATAATATTCTCAGGGTGAAGACACACGAAAGGTTGGAAACTCGTTGTGTGATGAAACACAAGACTTCTTTATCGATCACTCAGCAACCATCATATCCTTCACCTCACCACTGTGCTCCCCCCCTTGAGAGTGGACACGTACCCTTAACGCTAGGGTTTAGCGCTTTATTCAATTAATAATCCTCCACTTCCGGATGGCGATCCCCTCAGGATTCCACTCCAACTAGTAGGGATATAGGCAGCACCTCCTCCTCTCCTCTCACATAAAGGGGGAACAGATACCTCCTCCTCTCGTCTCACATGAAAGGGGAACAGATACCCATAGCGTAATACGTACAAACAAGGCCTTATTAAAAGGTTAAAATCACACTCACATGGAATCGGATGTATTATGCGAACAACATATCCAAGGCACAAGACCTGGTCCTCCCGCTACAAACGTTGTCCCCACTGAGCCACACGGTACAGGTGATCCAGCCACCCTATCGCGATGTTACCCGGACTCAAATGGCGTTTAGTGCTGGGGATCCTCTGGGATGTCCTTGGTGTGGAACAGAATGACCGCGTGCTCACGTGCTGACGCGTTTCGTCGGCACTGGACTTCTACTGAGGGCGTGAGCACGCGGCCACATCACCTCATCTTTATACCCCTATGTGAGGAGGGTGGGGGTGTACGTGGTGCTAAACGGAGGGCGGGGTCCTCCACCACGTGGGCGGCCGGAAGTAAGTCCGCCGCCAGTACGCATTCAATCTACGTTGGCGGCCGGAAGCTACTCCACCGCTGTTCTCCAGGTCCGTTCATCCGGACACTGGAGACACCGGAAGTGACGTTTAAAAACTCCGCCCCTCGCTGTGTCCACCTATCCTGAACCTCGGAGGGACCGGAAATGACGTACGTCGCTCATCCCGCCCTGCCCTCGAGGCAGGAAACAGGAAAAACATCAGAGGTGACGCTTAGAAACTCGGCCCCCCACTGAGTCCGCCTATGCGGACACAGCAGGGACTGGAAATGACATACATCCTTCGTCCCGCCCTGCCCTCGAGGCAGGAAACAGGAAGTGGAGCCAGCTGTCATCCACTTGTCCGGACCAGAAGCCGGAAGTGGAGCTCCCAGTCAGCACATCCTTCCCCTATGATACACCAGAGCGGAGTAAACCCCCCTACGTGCATATGATGCGAACTCCTAAACAAAGCAAAGCCTCATCTAGGTCCCACTCTGCCGCAACTATACTGCTCACTAAGGCCGGCTTCATGACCGTCCCTGCGGCCAGTGGGGACATCCCCATTAACATTGCCTCATATACTCCTCAACATTAATTGCATTGGCACACACTTAATGCATTCATCTATTATCTCATAACAGATATACAACTAAAATGAAGGAATATGGATATAGTTGACACATGCCTCAAATATGAAAATCAAATATCCTCAACAGATACGAAACTAAAAGAATAGGTACAAACACTGATTCCCAGCAAGAGCCTACTATTGCCCGCCAGGCTTTATCCCATCAGTGTTATATGTAAATCAGTGTGACAATAATATGAACACTGGTCCTTAAATTCTCTTGATGAATACTCTCAAAAGTTTCTTAAAATACTGATCATTATGACACGATATTGTATATATTCTACCCTTTGTAATGGGGATATCGCTTCAGCTATCACCTTATATCGGTGCTCCCCAGGGGAGCACCAATTATACCGCATGTGTTAGTGTCTAAAAATGGGCTCACTGATTAAAATTACAGTAATATATCTGACCAACTAGGTCCTGGTGTCACCTATCATTCTTGATTGTGGTGCTCCATATCTGGTAACACACTGTCGACATATAAACTAAAACAAATATGCAACAGCCATACAAATGGCCTGACTGACCACTATTAAAACTGTGTACCTGAATCACTGAATAAAACCATATATACACGCAGGAAACTGGTGGTACCAGCTTAAAGCGTGTACCGTTCACTGCAAAAGCTCAATGGGACTTACCCTGTTTCCTGCCTCGAGGGCAGGGCGGGACGAAGGATGTATGTCATTTCTGGTCCCTGCTGTGTCCGGATAGGCGGACTCAGTGGGGGGCGGAGTTTCTAAGCGTCACCTCTGATGTTTTTCCTGTTTCCTGCCTCGAGGGCAGGGCGGGATGAGCGACGTACGTCATTTCCGGTCCCTCCGAGGTTCAGGATAGGTGGACACAGCGAGGGGCGGAGTTTTTAAACGTCACTTCCGGTGTCTCCAGTGTCCGGATGAACGGACCTGGAGAACAGCGGTGGAGTAGCTTCCGGCCGCCAACGTAGATTGAATGCGTACTGGCGGCGGACTTACTTCCGGCCGCCCACGTGGTGGAGGACCCCGCCCTCCGTTTAGCACCACGTACACCCCCACCCTCCTCCCATAGGGGTATAAAGATGAGGTGATGTGGCCACGTGCTCACGCCCTCAGTAGAAGTCCAGTGCCGATGAAACGCGTCAGCACGTGAGCACGCGGTCATTCTGTTCCACACCAAGGACATCCCAGAGGATCCCCAGCACTAAACGCCATTTGAGTCCGGGTAACATCGCGATAGGGTGGCTGGATCACCCGTACCGTGTGGCTCAGTGGGGACAACGTTAGTAGCGGGAGGACCGGGTCTTGTGCCTTGGATATGTTGTTCGCATAATACATCCGATTCCATGTGAGTGTGATTTTAACCTTTTAATAAAGCCTTGTTTGTACGTATTACGCTATGAGTATCTGTTCCCCTTTTATGTGAGACGAGAGGAGGAGGTATCTGTTCCCCCTTTATGTGAGAGGAGAGGAGGAGATGCTGCCTATATCCCTACTAGTTGGAGTGGAATCCTGAGGGGATCGCCATCCGGAAGTGGAGGATTATTGATTGAATAAAGCGCTAAACCCTAGCGTTAAGGGTACGTGTCCACTCTCAAGGGGGGGAGCACAGTGGTGAGGTGAAGGATATGATGGTTGCTGAGTGATCGATAAAGAAGTCTTGTGTTTCATCACACAACGAGTTTCCAACCTTTCGTGTGTCTTCACCCTGAGAATATTATGGACTTATGAACTTAAAGGCTTTATTTCTATTCACTACTTTGTTAGGCTGCTAATAATTGCCATATACCTTCAACCTCGTCAGAGGCGGTTTTTAGCGCTGCTAGTGTTTATTTGGGCTAAGGCTCTTATACGCACCTTTTTTATATAAAATTTTGTAAATAAACATTTTTTTTCCTGCACGGACGAGCACTGATGAGGCTGCACTGACAGGCAATCATGAGGAGGCACTGATGGGGTGGCACTGATGATGAGGCACTAATATGAAGCCCTGATAGGCAGCTTTGATATGCAGCATTGATGGGCACTAATATGTGGCACTGATATGCAGCATTGATGGGCACTAATAGGCGGCACTGATGGGCACCGATAGGCTGCACTGATGGGCACTGATAGGCGGCACTGATGGGCACTGATAGGTGACACTGATGGGCACTGATAGGCGGCACTGATGGGCAATGATTGGCACTGGTGGGCGGCACTCATAGATGGCAATGATAGGCCCTAATGGGCGGCACTGATAGATGGCAATGATGGGCAACACTGATGAGGAGGGCATTGACAGGCTCCCTGAGCACTGATTGGCATCCCTGGTGGCATGGGTGAACATCCCTGGTGGTCATGGGTGGGCATCCCTGGTGGGCAATCCCTGGTGGCTCTAGTGGCATCCCTCAAGGGTCTGCACTGGTAATCAATGCTCTGGTTACCAGCATGGACCCCCCCCCCCATCAGGAGAGCCGCCGATCGTCTCTCCTCTCCTCGCGAACTGAAGAAAGTCGATCAACGGCACTTCCTATTTACTATGTGACCAGCTGTGATTGGACACAGTTGGTCACATGGTAAAGAGCCTACATCATAGGCTCTTTACCGGGATCGGAGATGCGGTGTGTCAGAGTGACATGGCGCACCACCGATCGTCTCTCTGAGCACCCCCCAGGGGCGTGCAGAGCAGCCTATCCTGCTGGGTGTCATATGATGCCCAGTCAGGATAGTGCAACCACTTTCTGGCCATCATTTTGCTATATGATGGGCAGGAAGTGGTTAAAAAAAATGTTCTCTGTGTTGGTAATTTGAAAGACAATCAATATGTAATTAGAAGTGATAAATACGAGTAACAATTCAATTTTCTCTAAATGCAACCTTTGTGAAATTAGGGCTATCCCATAATATAAAAAAAAAAAAACAGGCATTTCAGTGTTATCTGCAAAGGCAACCATTCATATTCAGTAATGTATCGATCTATAGCTAATAAAATAATACATAGTATATGACTGCAGCTTGATAGAAAGCTGATGGCTGTTGGGCTGGTCAAGCGTTATTTATTTATTTGTGAAATAAAGTTTTCTTCCTTAATCAATATTGTTAATACTTTAAGGTGTTGTTGACACTGATGTATAAACCAATTATATTAACATAAGAAAATGATTAATATAGTTTGCTGTGATAAATATGCTGCCATGGAATTCTGCCTAGAAGTAAATTCTGTCATTGTTTACCATATAGGTACTATACTGTATGTTCTATATTATAATATATATCTATATTATGAATCTAATAGAATTTGACAAAACCCATGTGTTTGTTTTACTTAAGAAACCAAATTAATGAATTACCATGATGCCTCATGCAGATGGAACATTATTTTCTACAACGTACAGTACATTCCCGAAATTCAGCTAGGAGTGTGCAGCTCGCCGATTTCCTAGCTCTGAGACCCAGCCATTGCTGACAACTCCAGGTCTCCAATAATGATCGGGAACCAGTCAGCATGGTTCCCAATCCTGGGATTACCATGTCACATATGAGAGACTTGTTTTTATAAAATACTCTCTTGGCTTACTAAGAGTTAATAGCTTTTAGGCCAAGGAGCTGGCCTCGGTTTGGGGGGCTGTTAAATAATAACCCCTTATTAACTCATATTACAGATTTGCTCATTTGCAGGGCAGGGTTTTAATTGTGTATATAGGAAAATACGTGTATCGCTGAGCCAATGTGAAACATTCCCTATAATGCCATCATCAATAGATGTATGCCAACATAGCCAAACCATGCATACAAAAATTGCCCTGAATGAAACTGAATTCTTTATTAATTGGTAAAGGAATACAATAACCATTAACCAAGCACTTTTAATTGCTTATTGTATTCCGTTACCAATAAATAAAAAATTCAGTTCTTTTATATACATCCCATTGCCTACTATTTATTGCCAGCTTTATATCTCCTTTTACCCGTGTTTATGGAGATAACTTTTTGTATGTGGTGTTAACTGTAGAGTACATTTTATTACTCACCAATCTCAACTATAAAATGACAGAAGTTGTTGTTAAAATTTACTTTGCACGGAATACCCAATTACATGTAAGGAAAATTAAAGTATATGCAAATTCTTACCTTGTAATGCAATCCATTCCGTTTAAATTGAAATGCAAGGAAAAAAACATACTTGCATATATAGAAAAACATATTAGAAATAGCTTTTTCCTTTTTTTTTTAAAATGGTTACATGACCTCTATTTTAAGCTGCATAAGGAGTTTAGAGAGCTGGGGGTGGAGATTGTGGGGGGGGGGGGGGTGTCAGCAGGAGGCAGAGACACAGCAGTACACTTATTTTATCAGTGAAGAGCTGTGCAGGGGGCATGTCAGCACAAGTCAGGCAGGATGTGCTGCCAAGTGTAAAGCAAAGAAGGAAGCTGACCACACTGGCATGGATGTGCTTCCATGCCCTGGTGTGGTCAGTTAGAAATAGGAAAACAGTGGGACTGGCAGGATCACCAGGTATTTGATACAAGTACATGGTATAACAGATACACATATCAGCAATATGAAATGGTGAGGTAACGTACACTTAAAAAAAAAACAATAAAATTGTATTTTGCTAGCACATAACTGGAGGATGGACGTCAGCCGAGCTTCACCACATTCACTAAGCTAAGGGAATATCCCTTTGCAATATGAAGAGCCTATTTGCCTTCAGAAAACCCAATTTTTTCAGTTCCAAAACACATTTGCTGTGATTATGGCTGTTAGTAGCAGCCTGGTTTTATAGCAAGCATATAATGCACATGAAAAGACACATTTCACTACATGCTCCCAAATGTTGGACAGCATGCAACTGATCCTAGGGACATAAATGCATATGATGGTACATATGAGGAGCCTATGCTTTGAACTTATTAAAATATGCATTGTAAATCTACTCCTTGGTACCAGAATGAATGACAAATTAGGACCTTGATCTGCACTCAGTGGCCACAAAGGGGCCAATTAGTGTGTGTTTATAGTGTTTAAAAGAGGGAGAAAAAGAAAAAATAATGATAAAAATAAAGATAATAATGATAAATAAATAAATAAATTAAATAATGTAAAATAAAAAATATATAGTGAATAATAATTAATAAAAAAATATATTTAAAAAATATAATGAAAAATGAAGGGGAGAAAAAAGGAGACAATGAATAATAAGAAATGAGAAGGGGCAAATACTTTGGAATAAATCTTCTTGTGTATAAAAAAAGCTGATGTTAAGCAATCTTTCAGTTAGATGTGCCTGCGCAAGATTTCACTGTCATAACCCATCCTGCAGTCTGTTCATGGCCCACCTATACCTTGTAGGCATGTATAGAGCTTGAAAATGAATATGACTTGAACATACCTGATGTTGGCAAGTTCCTAGTGGGAGTCAGAAATGCTCAATAGGCATTCCATATTTTATCGATCTATTATTTATTTATTATTTTTAGCCTATGTGGTCTACTGTGACACCACATAATTCATTGCCTTGTATTTAATATGTCATTTCATTTTAACATGATATATCTATGTACATTTTCTTGTATCACTATCTAAAATGTATCACTATCTATCTATCTATCTATCTATCTATCTATCTATCTATCTATCTATCTATCTATCTATCTATCTATCTATCTATCTATCTATCTATCTATCTATCTATCTATCTATCTACTGTGTATATATATATATATATATATATATATATATATATATATATATATATATATATATATATATATATATATATATATATATATATATATATTGTATATACTGTGTGTATATTATGTATATACAGGATATATATTGCGACATTACGGTTCCCTGTCACAGTGTTTGTCGCCCAGGATTTACAACCAGACAGGTTGAGGGGCTCCAGGATGATTATTTAATGTGGAGGAATCTGTTTTGTCAGTTTCCTTTGAGTTTTTAAAATTCAGTTGGGAACCTGGAGCCTGGAGTTTTCGCGGCGATCTGGGTGGGAGGAAATCTCCAATCCTGGGACCAGGTTTTGAGAATGACCAGGACACTGATTGTGCAGGTTAATTCTGGTCTAATGGCAGAGTCAGGACCAGGGTTCTGGGCTCCACCCTTCTGAGGAGTCCAGATGTGCAAGGGAGAAGCGTGCATGTCTGCATGGTATAGTCTGAGAGCAGACAGAGAGCCCAAGCCTGTGGGCTGGAACAGCAGGAAAGCTGTGAGGAAAAGAGCTGACGGAGGTACAGCATTCGTACAGTAACACAGGGATGCTGGGTGACAGGGTCAAAAGAACCGAGGCACAAAGCCTGAGCAGTGGTGCTTCTGCTAAAAAGAACCAGGTGGCTTGGTTTTTTCTATTAACACTGTTGCTGCAGATTGAAACCACGTTGTGGGAGTTCTGGATGGACTATTTGTTTTTGTTTAATAAAAGTGGGCCAACAAGCCCTTAGTGCCCATTCACATACGAGCGACGCTACTTCGCACCGCGACCTCGGATGTCACGGTGCGAGCAGCGCGCCGCGACCTCGGAGCGGCCGCCACGGACTTCATAACATTGAAGTCTATGGCGGTCGCCTCCTGGTCGCCCCAAAGAAGCTCCAGACGAAGCTCCGGACCCTTTTTCTAAGTCGGAGCGACTTGTGTCGCTCCTATTAGAACGGGTCCGCAGCTTCCCTATGGGAGGCAACCTGTGAGGCGACCAGGTCGCCTCACAGGTCGCCTTAGTGTGAACGGGGGCTTAAACGGCATAACTGGCATGGACTCTGCTCACTGGTAGGCCCTGCACTAAGCTAGGCACCCCCCAAATATCACTATATATATATATATATATACATATAAATATACATATACATATATATAAATATATATATATATATATATATATATATATATATATATTAGTGTAATAAGAGGGCAATACTACTGTAGTATCAATTTTTATGTACAAATAGTATTTTTCTAATCTACCTTTTCAGTATCATTCAAATGAAGGGTTGTCAGGATTAGCAAGATCTAAATGACTTGTCAAAAATGAAATGTATCTTCAATGTCTCTTACAATCGATCATACTGTATTGATTCTGCTCACCAGCATTATGCAGTTCATCAATATTGGATCACTCCCTGTTAAACAGGCACTCAGCTCTGAAAAAGACAGTTCTCTCCTGTGATTCTCAGGCTGAATATGGCACAGTAATCTGCAAAAGATGATGGAGTTTTACTTAAGTTTACAATGTATAACAAGGCTTTTTCCGTGAAATTGTGTTTATCTGCACATCTTCTCATTGTATTTTATTTCACTGAAAGTTAACATTTTAGTTTTAAAGAAAAAAAAAATGTCATATGTGTCTGCAAGTCACAGGACAAAAATGACTTGATTTCACTCTGCTGTACAGGTATGTAGATGAAGAGGTAATTGGGTGCTTTGGGAATAGAAGATGTCTTATTTGAAAGGAAAATTAGCATTTGTGCGCCACACAAGATAAGTAACTTTTGATTAGAAGTGTTGAAAAGGAATTCCCGATTTTAATTATCAAGATCCAGCATTTTCCAATGCTGATATTAAAATAAGTGTGTGACAAGACCTGAGGAATGCTAAGATACAATCAGAATGTATTAGGAGTCAGGATGAAAGTTCTATTACTGTAACAACTAAAATAGGGATGAGCAGGGTTTAAAAGTAGAACACTACTGGGCCTATAAGTCTTAGCTTATCAGTTTTTAAAATTGAATATCATATATTCATTTCCACAAATAATTTCAATATATTCTAGCCTGTTTCCATTAATCTGAATTATCTTGAAGTTTGAAAACTTACTCTTTAAAGAATCCCAAAGCATTTTGTTTATTTCCTTGAAAGCAGTGACACATATTTACTATGCCATGAGATTGTATACAACTATACTGCAGAGGTGCTGAAGAGGAGTAGTTTCAGAAAGCACCATCAGTAAAGGAAACACACACCACGTGACATCATCACTGTTAGCATCCCTGTTAGCAGGCAGCAAGGTGATATGGGATATGTAGTCCTTCATCATACATCAAAAATGGAGAAACAAAAGGAAGATCTCCCATGGGGATTTGGGTGGACAGGACTGATCAGTGGTGGGAAGCATAAATAAAAGGTGAAGAAAGTATCTTAAGATAAAAAGTAAAAAGTAATTTATTAAATATTTATTACTAATAAATTATACTTTTTATCTTAAGATACTTTCTTCACCTTTATATACTATTCCCACTAGTGATCGACCGATATAGTTTTTTATTGCCGATACCGATATTTTGGTCATCGGATATTGGTATTGGCCGATATTGGCCGATATTTTCAGACATTTAAAATTTTTTATTTTTTTTTCACAGGTACTCTGGTGGAGGGATCTAAGGGTCTAAAAGACCCCAAACCCCTCCTCTGCACTTAAAAGCATTCAAAACTCCAAGTTTGGCTGTTTTGAATGCTCGCATTTTTTAAAATTTGCCTCCGAGTACCCGGAAGTGATGTCATGATGTCATGTGTTTACATGGAGACCCGATCAGAGCCGAATGCAGCTTTGATCGAGTCTTCTCTTTGGCGGCCGTAGAGGTAGGATGTCCCAGTGGGACAGGAGACCCGAGCGAGCCGCGGAAGGCAGCGGGAGGGGGGTACGTCCCCTCCCGCTCCTTGGAATGACATTTGAGTGGCTTCTCAGACGCATCGGTTGTCATTACAAGACAGACGACCATCGGCTATGGACGCCGGTACTGGGGTGATGCCTCTAGCTGCAGGCATCACTCCGGTTCAAGCACTTTCTTGAAATATCGACAATATCGGTAACCTCAGGGGCCGATTTTGATATATCAGGGAAAGTGCATATCAGCCCCCGATATATCGGCATTGCCGATAATCGGTTGATCCCTAATTCCCACCACTGATCAGTCCTTTCTAACCAAATCCCCATGGGACGTCTTCATTTTTTTTCTCCATTACCAATTAGGGAAAGGACTGAGACTGATCTAGTTGCAGACACCTATCTGTTCTTTATATTAGACATCAAAAATAAACCAAATTTTGAGAAGAGGAGAGGCCACAAAGCATGCAGGAAATGCAGGAAGTTGTTGAAGGAGAAGGCAAATAAGCTTATATTGGATCGTTAAAAATAACAATTACAATCAGTTGTTATAAAATGGAAGTGTATGCTGTGAATTTTTCCTTTAAAACACATTTACATTTCAAATGAGCTATGCAGGTTTGAAGAGAATCCATTAGTGCATTCCATTAACATTATAATTTCTAAAAATAGTGTCAAATCATATACGTACTGTATATACAACTGGATACCTTTATATTTCAGCAATTGTAGATTTAAAATAAATGTATTATTTGGCTTACAAAGATCAATAAAATTAATGATTTCTGATTGTCTGTATTTAGGTCTGGGTCCTTTCTAAACTTAATGCTGCCCTAGATTTTTTAAAATGTATTAGATTTGTCCCTAAACATATCACCTGCCTATAATTACCACACAAACTAAAACAGTGAAAAGTGAAGAGAAGTAAACTGATGTTCTTATTATAAATAATATATACAGCTAAATGGATTGTTTGCATCGTTGCCAGCCAGTGGGTAGTAATGAGATTTGATTAGGCTTGAACATAAGTTTGCTGCAAATTTCCAGTATTTGCCTCAAGATGGCATAAATCAATTGGTTTTGGCACTCACCCATAATGCCCAGAGTAGATTTTGACCTATGTCGACAGCCAAGAATTTGGGATAACGTAGCCCCTCACTATAAAAGAGTGGCTAAAAGCACTGAATTTTTTTTTTTTTTCGTTCAACCCAGTGGTTGAATGAAAATAAACTGTATGTGTATACCCTGCTTTTAACCTAAACCCGATAGTCCATTTTTAAGACTACTATCTGAGTAAGCAATACGTTTGGATGCAATGTTTTCTTTTGTGCGTGACATTTTAATGGTTTTATATCTCAAAAAAGTATCGAAATTTAAAAAATGTCATACTATTTCCCCAAATCTCTGCACCCCCCTGGTCCTCATAGTAAAAAAAAAAAGTTTGCGAGAAAAATAAAAAAATAAACCTAAAATGTCAGATTGGCCTAAAATCAGAAACTGTGATGCTTAGCATGGAGGTAAAATTTGACTGATCAGCTAAACAAGCAGATCATGAATGACAAAACATGGTAGGGGTGCACACAGCAGTGGCCAGGCATGTCAGCAATTTTTTGGCCAGAGTGGCTGACTGATCCAGCCACAGAGCACAGAAGAGGTAATTGAAGCAATCACAAATGCTTGCATAACTTGAGCTGTGCACAGCAAAGACCAGGCATGTGTGCAATTTTCTAGTTACAGCAGCCACCCAATCTGGTCACAGATGAGGTAATTAAAAAGATAAAAAAAGCCTATGTTACCTTCCTCCAAGGTACAAAGCAGCCAGTATTCATCCAACATTGCTCCCCCCACAGAGTGTGGACCAGCTCACTATTGAAATTAAACAGGCTTGGATCATAGAGTTCCTCCAAACACCTGCAGCAGGCAACAATGCTGATAAGCCAGGATATGCTCTCTACACTAATAGCAAACATTTTTCATTTGTTTCATTTCTGCTCCATTTTACAAGGAAGGGTCAAATGCTCTTGGTGTCATTGCTGCTGCTAACCAGTGTTAATTTTGGCATTGAATTTTGATTTAGCCATTTTAGTTTTAGTCCCATTTTAGTCATCTGCAATTGTTTTAGTTTTAGTCGTATTTTAGTCAACTAAAATCTCCAGTACATTTTAGTCACATAAAATAATGTTAGTCAACTAAAATCGAATGTGTTTAATTAAAATGCAATGCATTATTTAAGCATTTATGTAGAATTTCCAAATTTATTATGCACTCCTGGAGTAAAAAAATGTAATATCATGTTATTTATTTATGGTATTAAGGTTTGAACAAACTCACAGATACATATTTAGCCACTAGGGATATAGGGCTGCAAGAAATCTGGAGTGATGGTGTGAAATGCTATCAAGTTATGGTGGCAGTGGCAATATGGCTTCAGGCGGCTCCAGGTGGCACCCATACCTGAAGGATTTTTTTTAGCAAGGTACTCCCTGCATTTAGCCCTTTTGAGACTACAATTTCTGCTTGTTAGAGCAGGCCTAGAACTTCTTCATTTACACTTCCTGAAAAAAAAAAAAAACTTAAATTAATTAAAAATAGTAGATTGGGGTGTTACTGCTTTCTGTAGCAAAAACAAATAAAAAACAACATAATTCAGCAGCTGCAAAAATACGCTGTTGAGCCTATTCCTGAAAATAAGCTGTTTTGTAACAGGAAGTACATCCTTTATGCCAACCCCCAAAACCTTTAACTTAAAGATTTTGTGTATTTTCCATTCTAATTTCTGAAAAAGACCCTTCTCTGCAGTACATTTCCCCACTTTATGCATCCTCCACAGCTATGTCTGACTTCCCATACCATTAGTTTGACAGCCATCCACAGGGCCACAATTGGCCATATAAAGGTGTTCCCCATTAACTTCAATGCGATCTGATAAAAAATTCACATTTACTGAAATGTTTTATTTTGAATTTTAATTTTGGGGTGTTACTTTCTTATTGGTGAATTTTCAGTGTATTAGCAAATTGGGATTTTTTGTTTCTTGAGTCTTAAAGCCAAAATGATACCTTCACTACAAAATATCACAGGTTGTACGATGATCAATTGCCAGCATTATACATTTTCTCCAAAGGTAATATTGCACTATACAATACAGTTCATTAATGAGTACACTACAGAGAGAAGAGATATCCTAAACACTTTGAGCTGCAAAATCATATCTATCTTCCTTGCAGAATCTTAAACCTTTATTTAATCAGCTTTGTGTATATGTTGTTTATGCACCAGGCTAAAAAAAAAAGGCAAAGGTAAGCAGCTACAATTTGCCTGAATTTGCCTGGATTCGATAGATATTTCCAAAGCTGTGAATACAAGGCCAGTAAGTACAAACACTGAACTGGGTGATGAAAGTCACAAATGATTCATAGATTTTTGACACTATATATTTTATTTCTAGGTTATTATTTATATTTATTATATTTTAATATTATTGATTATTAATAATAATAATAATAATAATGTATTAATACTGTTATTAAAGTTAATTCATTCACTAACAAAATTATTTTTGATAAACAAATAACTGTTATTGCACTTATAACCAATAAATAACAGCAAATAATCAAAGTTAATTATTAGTAAGCAAAGAAAATACAGCCTCTTTTAATTGCAAAACAGTTTTTATGAAAAAATAGAATTGTAATAAAATTAATTTATATACTTGCATTTTTGAAGATGTTTATTCAGAAAATGACATATGACTATATCCACAAATACTGTAGGGTGAATTTCTGGTTAAATTTATTTTTCCTTCATCTAAAATGTAGTGAAAATGTAGTAGACCATAAATGTTATGGTATTAAGATTTAAACAAACTCACAGATTTAGCCACTCTGGATGGTCTGAGGAAGCCTGTATTGCTGCACAGTGCTCTGTACGTTGGTTCGAGTAGGCCTGTAATGCTGCACAGTGCTTTGGACGGTGGTCTAAGGAGGCCTCAATGTCACGTCAGGTTTACTCAGTTGCCAATGCACCGATTTAAAAAAGCTGTCAGTATTCAAAAATGCAGATTTAGGTGTTTTGAAAACTTTGAAGTGCAGTGGAGGGGTCTGGGGTCTTTTAGACCCCAGATCCCTCCGTAAAGAGTACCTGTCACTGCCTGCAAACAGTAAACAAGTCTCACAGGGAGGACCCTGTAGGTGAGGAAAATGGGGATTTTAATGTGCTCAAAAGCATCAATTGAGTAAGAATCAAATTATAAAAAAATATATATACATTTTATTAAAGACAATATAATAAAAACAACACATGAAGATACAATATCTAAAAGGTGTATTGTCACACATCCTACAATGCGATGGATCCAATAACAAAATAATAAAATTTATATATATATCTTTTATAATTTGTTTTTACTCAATTGATGCTTTTAAGCTCATTAACTACTTAAGCCCCAGAAGATTTTACCCCCTTTCTGACCAGGGGGTATTTTGCAATTCGGCACTGCGTGACTTTAACGGACAATTGCGCGGTCGTGCGACGCTGTCCCTAAACGAATTTGACGTCCTTTTTTTCCACAAACAGAGCTTTCTTTTGGTGGTATTTGATCACCTGTGCAATTTTTTGATCATGCGCTATAATCAAAAAAAGAGCAACAATTTTGCAAAAATAACAATATTTTTCACTTTTTTTTTTCCTGAAATATCCAAAAAAAAAAGTAAAAATCAAAATTTTTTTAAATTTTTGGCCAATTTGTTTTCTGCTACCTATGTTTGGTAAAAAAAAATCACAATAAGCGTATTTTGATTGGTTTGCGCAAAACCGGACCCTTGACTGACATTTTTGACACTTTTGGGGGTACCAGTGACATTACTACAGTAATCAGTGCTATACATATGCACTGTTACTGTAAAAATGACACTGGCAGGGAAAGGGTTAACTTTATTAGAGATGCAGTGACTATGTGTGTCCCTAGGGGCGTGCTTCTTACTGTGCAGGGATGTGGCTGTGTGTGTAACAGGACAGATCAACAGTCCTACATAGCAGGACCGTTAGATCAGTGCTTTTACACAGGGAAGAATGACAGGCAGCTTTGTTTTTATTAGCCGCCTGCCTTTCTCCCTTCACAGCGGATGATCGCGAGTGACCGTCAGACATCGGGTCCACCGGTCACACGCATGGAGGTGTCCGTGAACGAGCCTAGGCGGGAGCGCGCCTCCGGCGGAGCACGCCCGCCCGCTATTGGCTCCCAGGCTAGTGACGTACCGGTACGTCACTTTGCCTGGCCGTGGGCTGACCGCCGCAGTTGTGTACTTGCGGCGATCGGCAACCAGTTAAAATCCCCATTTTCCTTGCCTACAGGGTCCTCCCTGTGAGACTTGGTTTACTGTTTGCATTAAATTTACAGGGGATTGTGCTGGTACTTTTTTTCACAGATAATTACTCTCCACCCAATTTTCATACCTGTCACTGCCCATTACTGTCACAAGGGATGTTTACATTCTTTGTGACAGCAATAAAAGTGATCAGATTTTTTTCAAAAAACAGTGGTAAAAATGAAAAACAAACTAAAATAAATAGGAAAAAAAATGTTTCAGCGCCCCCATCACCGTGAGAAAAAAATTGGGCTAACTTTACTGTTTAGTATTATTTAAATTCAGTGAAATTTATTTTTTCCCAAAAATTGCGTTTAAAAGACTGCTGCGCAAATACCGCGTGACAAAAAATATTGCATTTTATTCTCCAGAGTCTTTGCTAAAGAATATATATATATAATGTTTGGGGGTTCTAAGTAATTTTCTAGCAACAAATACTGATTTTAACTTGTAAACAACATGTGTCAGAAATAGGCTTGGTCCTTACGTAGTTAAATAAAAGGACTGAATGTTAGCAGGCTTCACTATGTTGCTATGCTTGTTCATTTTTTTTATTCCCGATCCATTTGGAGCTGCTGTTGAGCAGCCACCGCCTGTCTCAGATGCTGGGTTATTTTGTGCTTTTATGACCATCATAATTTATAGTCTATGCTATCTGGTAAGAAGCGTATGTTGGTGCTTGGTGGTGGATTTCATCAATCAACGTTACTTATACACTTTTTTGCACTTATGGACACTTTTGTTTATTATTGAAAAGGATTTTTTCATTGAAAGGACTTTTTTATGTTCACCTAACACTGCATTTTGCACCTATTTCATTTTTATCACATTCATATGATATATTTTGCTCATAATTTATTTACTGCATGTTTAGTTGTTTTCATGCCACATTATTTACCATATAATTATTCGTGATTGCACTATTAGGATTTATCGCTGCTTCTTTTTTTTATTGATCATTTACAGCTGGTATCATAGTTGGTTAAGTGGCTGCTTATCTTTTCGTTCTTTTTGCTTGACCTAGCGCAGGTTTTTTTCCTGTTTTATATTGGTCGCTATATCTGATCCTGAGCAAGGCGACCACTTTCTCCACGACATGCAATGGGTGACAGCTAAGAAAATCCAATCCTGTAGAACTGCATACACCAACTTCTCACCAAGACACCTCTATCCTTACTGGCCATGAGTAGGAAGTATCTCCAACCACATCCTCCATTGCAGACATGTCTAAATACATGGCAGCGATATTCTGAAGCCTACATAGGAAATTCAGTTCGAGCTCTGAGGAAACTGATGTTTTAGTCGGTGAAACGCGTCAGCGTTAAGCGTCCATCACATCGCACATTGTACCATTGCCTGTCCCGGGACCTGTGGATTCCCGTCTACTCATCTAGCGGCTGTTCCCCTGCATGCACCCGGCAAACCGGATATGACGTAGGTCGGTCACCTCTGACCTGGAAGTCTATCCACGGGTACCGGTGAAGCTCAACGCACGGGTTGAACGCCCTATCAGCGGCACCACTGACCGGATGACTCGGGCAACGAGACCAAACCACGGACCCCTGCAGCCCTTATCCCCGATCTACTGGCTGAATCCAACTGCCTTACTGGGTTATCACAGCTGCAGGTAACCGCTATCTGCGAACCCAAAGACCTGTGACTGGGTTTCATTACCGTGATTATCACGGCTCCCTTACCGGACATCCAGCCTGTGTTCGCCAAAGCCTGGCAAGTATTGGATCCATTTGTTTCTTGACACGCATATTACAATTATATCAGCTCTTCTGAGGCTCTGAACAGGAACTGTGTTCCCCATTGTGATTTATGACCTGTGTAGAGGGGTCCCCACGCCACGGACCATTGCTGTTGTGACTACACTCTATTTTTCATTCATAACAGGTCATATTGCTTCAGTATTGAGTACCATCATTTCTCTGCATTTCAGTTATTTTTCTATATTTCATGGAACTTTGATTTTGGAACCAGCCATTGATTAAGTGGGACATTGAGCTCATAGTTCACATCTGGGAGGTCCTTCCACATCACCGAGCACGGCAATCAATTCACATTGTGAGTTGATGCATGTTCGGTCATGTGATATCCTATCTTCACACATTGGGTCACCATGCAACTAGCTGTGCTTGTAGGCCTTCCCCAATAGGCCGTTTGAGCTGCCACTGCATATATTGACGTTTTATCCAATGGGTTTAGCTATCATGTTTTGAGTCTTCATAGCACATGTGCTTTTGTGTATTTCGTTGCTTTTACACTGTCTTGTCATTCAGTGTCACCCACACCACCCTGATCCCCCTTTTTTCTTCTTTAGGCATACGTGTCAAATAAAATCAATATTTTATACTCATTTGAGTCTTTAGTGCCCTTAGTTGGTTTCTTCTGAAATTGTTCGACCACGGTTTGTCATCTCATATTTTTCTTCTCTTGTACAAAATTGTCCAACGGTCACTGTGTAAGACTTAATCTTTGAGTTATATACTCTTTGGGACTAATTTATTAAATTCCCCACTGAGGGATACTAATTAGGCCATTTTTTGGAACACCACTTTTTGCTTCTTTGTAGATTGTAACAGCTAAAGGAGAAACACTGTCAGCAGATATTACCAACATACACTTTTAAAGGGAAATTAAAGGCTTGTTTTTTTCTTAATTTTTTTTTAAAAACAAACATTATACTTACCTGCTCTTTGTAGTAGTTTTGCACAGAGCAGCCTTGATCCTCCTCTTCTCGGGTCCCCCGCCAGCTCTCCTGGCTCCTCCCGCCCCACCAAGTGTCCCCACAGCAAGCAGCTTACTATAAGAGCACCCAAGCAGGCTCTCTCCCAAGCCATTGCTTTGTGTGTCTATTCATACATGGAACATGGCTCAGCCCAACCCCGCTCTCTCCTCATTGGCTCACTGGCTGTGATTAACAGTAGAGGGAGCCAATGGCCCTCACTGCTGTCTCAGCCAACGAGAAGGGAGAGACCTGGGACAGTCAGGGCTTTTGTGCACATTGCTGGATCGGTATGGGGGCTCAGGTAAATTTTAGGAGGGGCTGGGGGCTCTGAAAAACACAGAAGGTAATTTACCTTTATCCATACAATGCATGAAGGTAAAAAACCTTGAGCCTCTAAAACTACTTTAACTTTCCAGCAGCTCACATATGTTTCTGATTAGTACATGTTTGGTGGAGAATGTATGTTTTTGAATTACCAAGTCAAATAGACTGTTCACTTTGCAAGGCTGGTTTCACTTTGTAAGGTAAATTTCTCCAGAGCTTAGTGAATGAGGTGAAGTTCTGCTGACTTCCATCAACCAACCATGTTGAAACAAAAATTCTGTTTTTTAATTTTCCTTTTAGGTGATTGGGTATTCTAAGCAAAGTTAGATTTTACCACATTCACTAAGCTTTGGAGAAAAATCCCTTGCAAAGTGCAACGTCCTGCAAAGTGAACAGCCTTTTTTTCTTTTCGTAAACCAATCCCATTGTTCATACACATTGTTTTCACTCCACAAGTGTATTTGACAGTGCAGGAAAGTGTTATCACAAATACAATATGTATGGTAAGTGCAGCAGACTTCTTTCTATGTTCTTCAATTACTAAAGGATCTGTAGGGTTATCACTTTACAGTTTGCAACAGCTACTGAGATTCATACTCAGTCATTATTACTCTGAGCTCTACAACTATTGTTTCATATTCACATTTTTAAACTGTTTTACACATGCCTGACAGAGAATAGCATACTGATACCTAGTTTATTTTCTACAAGCATCTTCTAGCTATTACATATGTAGTCATATAGCATATCTCTTTTTATTACTGAATATTACTTTTATTATCTGTAGGGGCATCATTTTTTAGGGTGTAAATGCTACAATGGGAAACCTGTATGTTTGAGTCAAGGAGAGGAGTGTTGGGCGCTAGTGCCAAAGGGGTGTTCACCAGACGCAAAACAGCCAGATGACCGGAGGCTGTTTGCAGATCAGACTTCACGGTTATTGTTAAAATTCAGGGCAGCTCTGGCAGGTAAAAAACAGGAAATCCCGCTGGCAGCAAATAGAAGAAAACAGGCGCCACTGAAATTAGCAAGAGGCTTTATTACATGACAAACAATATGTAGTAACTCACATGTAATATTGCTCTAATCCATGTTCCATAATGTGGCTGTTCCCCGGATTCAGTCCTCCATGTTCTGACCATTCCGCAGCCAGGAGATGACGATCCAGGAAGCTTAACCACGGAGCTCTTTAGATCGGAAGCCGCGGTGAACCGCAAGCTAACCGGAAGTGACGTAACGCGTTTCGGAGCATGCGCACTCGGCTCCTTCTTCAGACGTAAGCAACAACTATCCACAATAGGAGTTATATAGAGACATACTCCGGAAGTTGCCATGACAAGTATTGACACAGTAAGAATACAAAGCGGAAATTGCTTTTAACTTTACAAATATTACATGTATGCAACAATCATATTAAAAAAGAGGGGGAACAGGCTAAAAATAATTTAAAAACAACCTGCTTAAAAGCAAGATACTTAAAAAATAACACATATCTAAAAGTGAATATATGTAGATGCAGTGTCCCTAGTAAAGTGCATGAATTTCTATTTTTACTTTATTATTTATTATTTTTGTAATTTCATGCACTTTACTAGGGACGGTCAGAACATGGAGGACTGAATCCGGGGAACAGCCACATTATGGAACATGGATTAGAGCAATATTACATGTGAGTTACTACATATTGTTTGTCATGTAATAAAGCCTCTTGCTAATTTCAATGGCGCCTGTTTTCTTCTATTTTCTGTATGTTTGAGTCAGGTTCCCCTTAAAAAGGAGCCCCTAATGTAGGAACACAGTCAGCCACACGATTGGGTGCAGAACTCACTTCAGTAAATAATAAAGCTCTGGAGCCTGGAGGTAAATCTGAAGTTTAGAAGCACCCAGAGTAGGTAGGCAGAGAGAACTGATAAAGGGTATTAAAGTGTATTTAAACACAGGAAAAGGCCAATCTAGCTGGCCCTACATTACATTTGTTCTGAATCGCCTAGAACGTATATTGACTACTAATGTTTTTTACATTTCAGGGCTTCCATTACCTTCATGTTTGGAGCATGGCAATGGGGGCCTGTTATACCATGTTGTATGCAAACCTATAAATGTGTGCAGGAAAGAAAAGGCATTTTTGCTTATATATGTGATTGAATGATGCAAATCATTACAGTTTTCCACATTTAATAAGCTCTGGGGAAAATGAGGGCACCTGCACTTGTATAGTGCAATTGCACTTACAATGGGCACAGCCTATTTACCTTTAGTAAAGCCAACTTTATAGTGAAAATAACTTTATATCACTAATTGCCTTCAATAGATATAACCTACAATTTCCTATAACTGCTAGTGATTCCAGGATTTCCTTCTTGGATACTAAAATCTTTTCTACTAGCCTGTATAGAAAACCAAGTTTAAGGAATACCATTGTGCATTGCTATTAGTGCCCACTGAACATCATTGGTATGTAGCATGCCATTCAGTTAGTGGCTCTGGATCCACAAGAACTGTTCTACTGAACAGGATTTTATTGAAAAACCAACATTTCTCCTAGATAGACAGTTAAAATAAGTCTACAGTAAGAAAATCATTAAAAAAAAAAAAAAAACTTTTTTAGAAGACATTGGGGAACAAGAGAGAGGAATTACAATTTAATGGCCCCCACCGATATAGGGATTACTATGTGTATTATATAGAAAAAACCTTGTGACCCGAAGCATCCACAGTGGCAAGCCTCCATCCCTAAATATGTATACAAACTAAATTAAAAGTATTTTAAAGTCCCATGACCTTTTTCATTTAGTTTGTACACTATGTGTATTAAATACACAGTATGAATCTAACAAATCTAAGAATATTGCAGAATCAGGAGTGCAACAAACCAGATGAGAAACCTCCACTACTTGCATGAATGGCAACTCTCCAGACAGATTGACCCTAGGTGGGAAATGGTCAATATTGGTTTATATGGAACAAATTCACCACTTCTGTCATCTGTCAAGGTTTGTATTATAGTTAACACCCAATGTCCTTAAAGTTGTTCTAAAGGTAGTAGTTTGTTTTATCTTAATGCATTTTATGCATTAAAATAAAAAAAAAAACCTTCTGTGTGCAGCAACACCCTCAGCCCCTCTAATACTTACCTGAGCCCCATCTCGATCCAGTGATTTTGCATGAGAGCCTCAGCTGTTTGGGACTCTCCCTTTCAATTGGCTGAGGCACAGCAGCGGGCGCCATTAGCTCCCTCTGCTTTCAATCAAAGTCAATGAGCCAATGAGGAGAGAGAGGGGGTGGGGCGGAGCAGCGGCCCCATGTCTGAATGGACACACAGAGCAGTGGCTCAGCTCGGGTAGCCCAATAGTAAGCTGTCAGGGCCAGGGGCACTGGCTAGGGACCTGAGAAGAGGAGGATCTGAGCTGCTCTGTGCAAAACCGACTGCACAGTGCAGGTAAGTATAACATGTTTGTTATTTTTAACCACTTTATCACCGGAGGATTTTGCTGTCTTACGTCTGGGCCACTTTTTGCGATTCGGCACTGTGCGACTTTAACTGACAATTGCGCGGTCATGCAATGCCGTACCCAATGAAATTTACGTCCTTTTTTTCCCACAAACAGAGCTTTCTTTTGGTGGTATTTGATGTGCAATTTTCATTTTTTGCGATATTATTAAAAAAAAAGCGACAATTTTGAAAAGATAACAATATTTTTCTACTTTGACAGTTAAAAAATATCCAATATATTAAATTTTTGTCATATATTTAGGCCAAATGTATTTAGCTAAATGTCTTTGACAAAAAAATTCTCAATGAGCGTATTTTTAACCGCTTTAAGACTTTACTCCAAGCTTTGAAGATTTTACCCCATTCCTGACCAGGCCATATTTTGCGATTCGGCACTGCGTTACTTTAACGGACAATTGCGAGGTCGTGCGATGCTGTACCCAAATTATTTATATAATTTATGTCCTTTTCCCCATAAATAGAGCTTTCTTTTGGTGGTATTTGATCACCTGTGCGATTTTTACTTTTTGCGCTATAAACAAAAAAAGAGCGACAATTTTGAAAAAATAACAATATTTTTCACATTTTTTTATATGAAATTCCCCCCAAAAAAATGTAAAAATCAAAATTTTTTAACATTTTAGGTCAATTTGTTTTCTGCTACATATTTTTGGTAAAAAAAAATCACAATAAGCATGTTTTGATTGGTTTGCGCAAAAGTTATCGCAGCTACTAACTACGGGAAATTTATGTAATTTTTTTTTAACTAGTAATGGCGGGGATCTGGCGGTGATCTGCGATTTTTTTGCGTGACTGCGACATTGCGGCGGACAGATCGGACCCTTGACTGACATTTTTGACACTTTTGGGGGTACCAGTGACATTACTACAGTAATCAGTGCTATAAATATGCACTGTTACTGTAAAAATTACACTGGCAGGGAAGGGGTTAACTTTATTGGAGGGGATATTGTATGCCTGGTGCTTACTAACGTGTGTGGGGGGAGGGGACTGTGTGACACAGGCACAGATCGCAGGTTCAGCTATGCTGAACCCTGCAATCTGTCACTGTTTGTCACTTAGGAGATCTGCCCGCTTTGTTTACACAAGCGGGCGGGTCTCCACACTCGATCCCCGGCAATCGGGGAAGAGCGGCAGTGATCACCGCCGCTCCTCCCCTGGCCCGACTCCCGCTGTGACTAAATACAGCGGGAGCGAGCCTCCGGCAGTGCGCGTGCGTCGCCCACAAGGGGAGGAGTCCAGCGACGTCTATGTCGCTGGACGATATTGAGCCACTTTCCCGCAGTACGGTCAACGTGACCGGTCGGCAAGTGGTTAAACAAAAAAAAAAACAAGACTTTAATATCACTTTAAGTTGAATATGAGCATATGTCCATCTAAAGGTATTGCTATCACCAGCACCCTGCCCTTGGTTTACATGTGCTGAGGGACAGTGAATGACCCAACTTGCAACAAATTGAGTGCAAAAGAGCAAGATTTTGATAATCAAGTAGAAGTCAGTTTGGAGGACATCCACACTCATTCTTAATATCGACCTCTGATCTGTGGGGTCCATTTGTCTGGTGAATTTTATTTATTGAAAGTGATGGTAAATACACTTTAATTGGAAATCAATAAATCTCACTTCTAATGCTGCAATTTGTAAAATATTGTTTAGGGACTTAAACAGCGCTCTTTTTGAAAGTTGCTATAAATAATTCTGGACTTTTTCGTCAATAATGTTTTGCATATTTATGTTTGCATTGCTCTTTTTGCATTTCTAGTGTGAACAATAATTAGTTGTTTACTAATTAATGTAATATTTGGTCCTAAAAAATCTAAATAAACATCATTGACATGCTGTATGTTATTACACACTACTTTCATCATCATTATGAGAATAGAGAAATTCTGGGGAAATAATGGTATCTTCTAACCAATGTTTATATAGTATGCAAATCTGTTGATAATTCTTATAGGACTATATTTAGACTTTTCGAAATCTATCTGTCATCATTTTGTTCAGAGTCACTATTAACCAGAGTATATATGATCCATGTACCATGAAGCACACTTTTGGCTATGGGAAGGGAACATATTTACATTACCATATGGGTCTGCCTTTTGACCATTTTACTTATTGTGAGGGTGGTATATTTATTGTCTTGCAGATATGGGGCTTTCTACATTGGCAAGGCCAAATACCGTATATATGAGTACCTATATACTATCAGAAGGAAACACATTTCTACAATGATTTGTATGGTCCCACAGGATCATTTTGACCCATCAGTTATCTCCTTTTTTGAATAGTACCCTGTTTACATGAACCCGAGAGATGGTGACCCCGGCATCTATACCCTGAAGGCTAAGCAACCCCCAGCCCTCAATGGTGTTCTGTCATAAAACCATTTTTATAAGTTGGACACTGTGCATTTATTATGTTTTTGAATATTATTTATATTTAATATATAAATATAATTATAGAATAAATAATAATTATTAATATGATATTGTTATATACAAATGGACTGTAACTTGAGATTTAACTGTAATTCCATTTTTCAAGTTTTTGACTACATGTTGCCAGATATTTGCTCCACAGTAGAGGTCTTCTAGGATGCTGCTGTGATATTGATCACTAGACGGATATTTATTGGCAACTATTAGACAATATTGAATGTTGACTACATAGCTACTCGGCAGTAGAAATCTTATGTTTTGCTGACCATTGGAGGCTTCATAGTCCCTTGAGGGATGTCACTGATAAATTGCTTACCAAAATAGGTTTTACATCCCGAGTTAAGATAAATAGCAGATAACTGATAGTTTACTGCCCACTTGAAGTATTAGTCTATTTCCTAAGAGACTTTCCTTTACCACTGCATATTTGATAATTATTGATAGGTACCTGTGGTATAGTCAGGTAGCGTATGTTTAAGATGAATGCACAGGCTCATAGCATCAAATGTAACTATGACATATTGAGTAAAAATGATGTAAAATACAAATATATTTCTCTGTGAAGTACATATGTATAAGTATTCTAAAATAACTATTATGTTATTGATAGATATGTCTCCCATAAATTTCTGATGAAACAAACCTACTGTACTGTAGATGTCTGCTAAAGATGTAAAAACATCTATTGCCAATCCACTTGTGACTAGATCTACGGTCTGGAAAATCTAGCAATACATTATTTTATTTAATCCATGGTTTAGTAAAGGGTAGTCCATATATGTGAAAACATGAATGCTATTTAGATACAGTGGGATTTATTTACTGAAACTGGAGAGTGCAAAATCTGGTGCAGCTTTGCAAAGAAACCAATCAGTTCCATTTTTTTTTTTTTTTGTCAAAGTTTAACTGAACAAGCTGAAGGTAGAAGCCGATAGGCAACCATGCACAGCTGAACCAGATCTTGCACGCTCCAATTTTAGTAAGTTTTGAGTCTATCCAAGGCACTCAGTGGGATTTTGGACTTTCAATCATTGATACCACATTGATCTCACTTCATCACTTTATGCAATTGTGTATTATTTGTATATTTGTTTATGCATCACATTGCCATTATTGTTTTAGCGCACCTATTATTTACACATCCATTTCACTGAAGCACAGTTCAGGTAGCAGCTTTCATTTATTACCAGCGCACCTTCACACATATTCATGTAGTGCGGCTTACCTGCATTGATGAGCAAACTGAGCAAAGTTTGGTTCATTTGACATCTGTCAGTCATTCGTGGGATATTCTAATGGGATATTAGAGAAAAGGGAACATATTAAAGATAAAAAAAAATAATCATAGACACTTTTATAAAAAAAAAGTCCTTTATTTAAAAAAAAAGCCTAAATAATGCCCCATGATTTAAATCTACTGTCAATCACATCGCCCAGCATGCAATCATTCATGAAAAGTGATGACCTGAATGTACCTGGCTTCAGTTTTGGCAGGTTCAGTAAACATGAGTACATGTCGGGTGACGAATCCAAACCCCACTAAAGTCAATAGAAGTGGAATGGTAAAAAAAAAATTCTGGCTAATAGGCAATGGATTATTAAACAAATGGCACGTTCCCAGCCCCCCCAAATGGCATAGGGGGCTGGGCACATATCAAAGCAAAAAAAAATGTATTCCATTTGGCAGAGAACAGCATTTTTAGTAATGCTAAACTGCTTGCAGACCGTATAACTTACAAATACACCAGCAAGGCGGCTCTGCTGCGCAGGATGATGTACCTAGTACGTGACCCGACACTTCCGGATCTGGGGCGCACATGCCAGCAACCCACTCCCATTGTGATTATACACACCAGGAGCTGATTTGCGGGTACCGTGGACTTGATGTCTGCCGACACCCACCAGTCATTTGGCAGAGAGCCAGAATGGCGATCTGCCTATATAAACAAGGCAGATCGCAGAACGTTCTGTCAGTAGTAAAGGCATTGATTATATGTTCCTGCAAAGCAGGAACATGGATCAATGCCTTCCCCTAGTAAAAGCACCTCCCACACAGTATACAAGCACTGGCTAGGCACACAGTTAACCCTGATTTAGTTTTCAATAAGTTTTTATTAGGAAGCAATAAAAACAAGCGGACAAGGAATACAGTATCAATACAATATGTGACACAGCAGTAAAGAGACAGTTAAACTACCTTGCTGCATTAACAAAAAAAACAAAAAACCAACAGAAAGAACAATTTGTGTCTGTCAAACCGTGCAGGGCACGTACTATAGAACCTTATCCACGACCGATAATGTAAGAATCGCCCCTGATTTTAACCTCTTCCAAGCTAGTGTCATTAGTACAGTGACAGTGCATGATTTTTAGCACTGATCACTGTATTAGTATCGCTGATCCCACAAAAGTGTCAAAAGTGTCGGTTAGTGTCCGATTTGTCTGACATAATATCGCAGTCCCGCTTTAATTTGCTGATCGTGGCAATTACTAGTAAAATAATAAATAAATAAAAATCCCAAAAATAGACCCAATAGTTTGCAGACGATACCAAAAATATATTGCAGAATACATATTGGCCTAAATTCATGGCGAAATTCAATTTTTTTACATTTTTTTTTTATTGGATAGGTTTTTTAGCAGAAAGTAAAAAATGTTTTTGTTTTTTTCCAACTTGTTGGTCTTTGTTTATAGTGCAAAAAAATAAAAGCACAGAGGTGATCAAATACCACCAAAAGAAAGCTCTATTTGTGGGACAAAAATTTGATTTGGGTTCCAATAGCAAAAGCAGTCAATACACAGTTGAGTAATGGAAATGGAATAACAGAGGTGCCCGGAGGCTCTCATCAATCTATGGCACACTGTAAGGTGAATCTGCTTCTCCTTTTCCACGAGGCTCTGGTTCACGTTTCAGAAGCAACTAACTGCAAATACTGTTTGAGAAGATGCACTTTGTATTAGGCGTTCAGCTGCGTTAGCGTACTGGCATTCACTGCTGCTTCTTCGCCATTAGTTTCTGGCATGTTGCTGAACTTGCCTGATGGAGATAGTGGAGCGCATGTTGGAACGCAGTGGCCCTCTGTGCGGCATACGTCAACACGGTTCACATAAGTCGCGTATGCTTCGTCAGGACATAGCAACGTTCCATCTATACATCTATTTATAGCAATAACTACACCTTTAACTTATTAAGATTCAGAGCATTACTTAGAGCCCTCTAGTGGTATATAGTAGGAACTACAATTCAAATGAAGATTGAACATTCTAACAGTTCATACTTCAATTATCCATTCATAACAATGGACAGATTTGGGGTGCATCTGTGACAAAGCACAGGTTAGCTATACCATAACAAAACATAACATAGCTAAGTGGACAAAAACCAGGAATAGAGCCAGGGCCAAATCGATGGGAGAGGCTGCAACAATGAACATGGGAAATAGAGTACCTCCCCAGCCCACCAGGGGACATAGCAGATCATTAAAGGTTTACAAAGAACACGAATGGAACTTTATCCAAATTAGGGTTCCAAAAAGACTTTTAGGCTCATTTCATTGTTTAACCCTCTAGGAGCCAAAGTATCAAGTTTGAAGATCCAGGATTTTTCTTTCCTAAGTAGAACAGTGTCGAAATCTCCCCTTCGGTTAGAGAGGTTCAAAGCATAAAAACCCTTTACCTTAAGACCATTGGGCTTTCCCCCATGTGCATCTGCAAAGTGTAGGCCGATAGGTGTTTCCTCCTTAAGCATAATACTTTTTAGATGTTCATTAAATCTAACACTCTAACACGAAGCTGACGTTTCGTTTTTCCAATGTACATCTTCTTACAGGGGCACTCTAGAATATAGAGTACCCTTGTAGTAGCACAGTTGATACATTGTTTTATCTCAAAACTTATTACCCCATTGGAATCAAAGAATACATTGGACCTATCTACATATTTGCACATGTTACAATGACCACATGCAAACATAGCTTTAAGCTTAGGTAGATCCATTAGCCAGTTTCTATTTATGATCCACAACAATTCAGATTGTAGCAGGGTGTCATTTAGTAGGGGTGACCCTACAAAATATGTATATATATTTTTTTTTTTGGCATTTCTCTTAAAACCCTATGCCTTTCTGGGCTATCCCTGCCTATTTTCTTACATGGCTGGTGAGTCCTTGGCTATGTAAGCGAAAGGGGTCAGTGACATTATTAGTTGATAAAAACATTGATGGTTGACAAAGACTTGACATGGCCTGCACCCACCAGTGTTCATATAAACCATTGACAATGAGAAGCTATTATACTTGACAGCCAAGGTATGGCCTAAACCTTAAGCTCATATCTAATCTTGGTACAAAAACACTCCAAAGATTCATTATCGCTGAAACGTTTGCCGGGAATGACATTTACCCAGCTGGCAGCTGAATGCAAACTGGGCATGTCACATGTACCTGGTGGAGATTGAGCTGGAGAGGGGCTTTTCTGGCACCTATTGTCCAACACCCCTGGTAGTGATGACAGGAGATGTAAGGACACAGAGTGGCACAAGAGCCTATGTAGTAGGCAGCACAAGGTGATGTTTGCAGGAAGCAACTGGCCATAAATCGCCAGGCAGGAACCAGGAACTGGAACACGGTGGCACTTGATCAGCAGACAAGAGCATAGTCAGACAAACAAAGGGCTGGCACCTCAGCAGTGCCACAGGCTAATTGCCTTCATGCCACACCACATTGATACAGTAATTCATGCAAAAGGAGCCCCAACCAAGTATTGAGTGCATACTTTTCTGTACATGGACATTTTTTCAGTAAGCCAACATTTCTATATTAAAAATCCTTTTTTTCATTGGTCTTATGTAATATTCTAATTTTATGAGATACTGAATTTTGGGTTTTCACTAGCCATAATCATCACAATTAAGAAAAAGAAATTCTTAAAAAAAATATCATTCCGTGTGTAATAAATCTTTATAAAAGATGTGAGTTTCACCTTTTGAATTGAATTACTGAAATAAATTAACTTTTTGATGATATTCTAATTTTATGAGATGCACCTGTATATTGAAGGATACATATACAGTCAGGTCCATAAATATTGGGACATTGACACAATTCTAATCTTTTTTGCTCTATACACCACCACAATGGATTCGAAATGAAATAAAAAGGATGTGCTTTAACTGCAGACTTTCAGCTTTATTTTGAGGGTATTTACATCCAAATCAGGTGAACAGTGTAGGAATTACAACAGTTTGTATATGTGCCTCCCACTTTTTAAGGGACCAAAAGTAATGGGACAATTGGCTGCTCAGCTGTTCCATGGGCAGGTGTGTGATATTCCCTCATTATCCCATTTACAAGGAGCAGATAAAAGGTCCAGAGTTCATTTCAAGTGTGCTATTTGCATTTGGAATCTGTTGCTGCCAATTCTTAATATGAGATCCAAAGAGCTGTCACCATCAGTGAAGCAAGCCGTCATTAGGCTGAAAAAACAAAACAAACCCATGAGAGAGATAGCACAAACATTAGGTGTGGCCAAATCAACAGTTTGGAACATCCTTAAAAAAAAAAAAGAATGCACCGGTGAGCTCAGCAACACCAAAAGACCCGAAAGACCACAGAAAACAACTGTGTTGGATGACCGAAGAATTCTTTCCCAGGTGAATAAAACACCCTTCACAACAGTTGGCCAGATCAAGAACACTCTCCAGGAGGTAGGTGTATGTGTGTTAAAGTCAACAATCAAGAGAAGACTTCACCAGAGTGAATACAGAGGGTTCACCACAAGATGTAAATCATTGGATAGCCTCAAAAACAGGAAGGCCGGATTAGAGTTTGCCAAACAACATCTAAAAAATCCTTCACAGTTCTGGAACAACATCCTATGGACAGATGAGACCAAGATCAACTTGTATCAGAGTGATGGAAAGAGAAGAGTTTGGAGAAGGAAAGGAACTGCTCATGATCCAAAGCATACCACCTCATCAGTGAAGCATGGTGGTGGTAGTGTCATGGCGTGGGCATGTATGGCTGCCAATGGAACTGGTTCTCTTGTATTTATTGATGATGTGACTGCTGATAAAAGCAGCAGGATGAATTCTGAAGTGTTTCGGGCAATATTATCTGCTCATATTCAGCCAAATGCTTCAGAACTCATTGGACGGTGCTTCACAGTGCAAATGAACAATGACCCGAAGCATACTGTGAAAGCAACCAAAGAGTTTTTTAAGGGAAAGAAGTGGAATATTATGCAATGGCCAAGTCAATCACCTGACCTGAATCCGATTGAGCATGCATTTCACTTGCTGAAGACAAAACTGAAGGGAAAATGCCCCAAGAACAAGCAGGAACTGAAGACAGTTGCAGTAGAGGCCTGGCAGAGCATCACCAGGGATGAAACCCAGCGTCTGGTGATGTCTATGCGTTCCAGACTTCAGGCTGTAATTGACTGCAAAGGATTTGCAACCAAGTATTAAAAAGTGAAAGTTTGATTTATGATTGTTAATCTGTCCCATTACTTTTGGTCCCTTAAAAAGTGGGAAGCACATATACAAACTGTTTTAATTCCTACACCGTTCACCTGATTTGGATGTAAATACCCTCAAATTAAAGCTGAAAGTCTGCAGGTAAAGCACATCTGGTTTGTTTCATTTCAAATCCATTGTGGTGGTGTATAGAGCCAAAAAGATTAGAATTGTGTTGATGTCCCAATATGTATGGACCTGACTGTATATCAGCAGATGCATAATATGAAGAAAGTGCAAGTAAAGACAAAAAGTGGCAAAGTGAAATGTAAAGGTTACCTATATTTGGTCGGATTTAACATTTCCTTTTTGGCTGAAAATGTGTACAGGCAGTCCCGGGTTACAAACATCCATCTTACAAAGGACTCCTACTTACAAACAGAGGGAGACAACAGGAAGTAAGAGGAAATCTGCCCCCAGGAAGGGAAATTCAGTCCTGGAAGAGTCATCAAGGGAAAAAGGTGTCTCCACTGAAGCTTTATCACCAATCCTTGTTTCCCTAACAACCCAAAAGTTTAAAAATCGAATTCTCATAGGGACAGAAAGTAAGGTGAAATCTTCTGAACAGGGGCACAGACAGCATAACAAACAATACAGGGGTGTTAATCCTTCCCTATGCTATTCAAAAAAATTACAAATTATTATTTTTGGCTGGAGCTAAACTTAAAAAATTTACTATTTTCTGACTTACAAACAAATTCAACTTAAGAACAAACCTACAGACCCTATCTTGTTTGTATCATGGGGACCGCCTGTACTGTGGTCAGCACTAGAAGCGTACACGCCACTTATGCGCAGTTAATTGTAACAAGGCGCCAAGATGGAGATGGACGAGAAGATGGACCTCTGGAGGAAGGGGAAGGAAAAATGTTTCGCTATTAAAATGCCTAATAGAAACAGAACCTGGAGACCAGATACATATCCTAAAGCTTCCATTTAATTTTACATCCTGACACAAGTCACAGTTATCCTTGACAACTCTCTCTCTCTTCCAGCTTCAAGAAATAAACCTGAGAATGAAGGATCCTTTAAAGGTTCATTGGATTCAATAACTGTATATAATACATTAGCAAGTTGGACATTTGTAGTGTCAGGAAAACTAAGACTTGTAAGAAATATTGTGAGGAAGGTGTGAGCATTCAAGAGATGTACTGTACACCTGTAAAGAGAATTCCATGCATTACAGGATCACTATGGGTGATGCACGGTTACTGCTCTTTTATCAATAGCACTCAGTTGTTTACTGCTGAACCTAAAATATTTAATCCAGACATGCCAATGCTTAAAATCTACGACTGTGAACATTTTGTATTAACTTTAACTGATTTAAAAGAAGGCCCATTATTTCTTCGGGTGTTACTTCTGTGATTAATTTATGTTGTCTCTTGACCACTGACAGGGCATAGGAGATGCCATGCTTTGATTTCCCTAGACACACATACAGGAAAGGTACTTTTAGTTGAAACCTTTGATGCTTTCCAGTATTAAAAGCCTGGAATGGTAGCAGTGTCTTATGTCCCTTCAGTGCTTTGGTTTCTGTGCCTTAGCTCCCATTTCCACTACAGATTGCTGCCATTTGTTATCAAGAATATTAGCAGTAGAGCTGCACAGGAAATTAAATGACACTGGGTCATATTTAATTCAACTATGCGATGGGAGAAACATATATCATCTTTCGAGGATCTCTTACCTTGGTATTCTCATACATGCATTTAACCTAGTTTTACATTATCTAAATGTTGCCCTGCTACCAATAAAATACTTTAGGGTGTATCCAACTCAAATTTATTTTGTGGCCTCATCATTGTATATCTTTATATCCAAATGGGAGGAAAGGAGTTGAAGAACGCAGGAATGTATTTAATATCGCAAAGCTTTTGGAAAAGCCAAATATTGTATCAAACATTTATGCTTTCACAGCATTGTTGTGGTTGTTGCATAGGGAAATGTAATATTGCCTTTTCTTTTATTCATTGAATTTGTCTTACACCCTGTATACACAGCATATATGTAACCAGCTATATACATAAACATCAGTATATTGTAATAAAAGAAAAAGAAAAGACAATGAACATTAATATACAAATATTATCTTTCTTTTCTGCATAAAGTATGTAATAATAAACAAATGTAGTGCAATAAATTAGTTATATTCACTCTATTAAATGTAGTATTTTTTTTTTTTTCTATAAGTAGCAGTATGGCTGTATTAAGGCTTTGCCCAACATTCACACGCTTCACTACAGTCCATTTAACATGGTTTCCTATGGTACACATTCACATTTATGGTGCGTTTTTGAAAGGGTCAGGGTCTATTTTCCCGCAGCCAATTGCATTTTGCATGTAAAAGACTTCAATGGAGCCGCACCAGAAACACAATTGTTGTGCTTTGGATGTGCTTTGCTTTGGTCGTTAAGGAGAAGGCCAGAAAGCCTGCTGCCACGTCCTTAACAACTGATAAGTCATCAGCTGTCAGTGGGGTTCCAGCTGAATGTAAAAAAAAGAACTGCCAGCAAAAAAAAAAAATCGGGAACAAATCGTTGTAGGGTCCCCCCAAACCTATACCAGGCTCTTCAGGTCTAGTATGGATTTGGAGGGGAACCCCACACCAAAATTAAAAATAAAAGGTGTGGGGTCCCCCCAAAATCAATACCAGCCCCTTATCTGAGCTTGCGAGCGCCCCCCTCCTCCTGAATGATAACATGCAACATGCCTCCAACATGGGGGGTGCTTTGGGGCAGGGGGGGCTATAGGCCTGCCCCATAGCTATTTAAGAAATGTCACACAACAGGGCAGGCAGACTGCAGGAGCGTTCATTGCAAACAGAGCATTTTTTTTCTGGGTCCGGCAGTGTGTGGTGGGTGCCGTGATTGATGACGGATCTACATCGGGGGACAGTGTCAAAAACTCTTTCTAGATTGTAAGCTCTAACGAGCAGGGCCCTCTGATTCCTCCTGTTGAATTGTACTGTAACTGTATTGTCTTCCCCCACACTGTAAAGCGCTGTGCAAACTGTTGGCGCTATATAAATCCTGTATAATAATACTGTCTTTATTCCCATTTTTGGTGAATGGGTAGGGGTAGCCCAGGGTTGTGGAGAAGAGGCCCTTATCCCCATCAACATTGGGACAAGGTGCTTTGATGCAGGTGGGCAGTTGGACTGTGCCCACTGCATCTGGGAAAGAGTGGTGCCATACATGTCTGGTGTGGGTCCTATGCACAGTAAGTAATGGGACAGTCAAGCTTTTCTCAAGGTTTGATATAAATGCATAAATAAAAAACTTTGTTCGGAGCATATTTAGTCCTGAGGAAGCTGCTCCAGGCCGCAAACACCTGACTGTGGATTTATAGGGCTACATTGCTGTGCTATTACAGAACTTTGCATCATATGGCGGTTGGTCAAAGAATTCGTTTGCATATTTTTAACTGTAATGCCCAATGTATGCATGCTTATTCACATGACTTTGTGAAAATGAAAATTGTATTCATTTTATTATTGATTTACAGTATATGTTGTTGTAAGGGCACAGACAGCTATAAAAACCCAACAAGCATTCAAATCCCTCTCCACTCTATCAAACACACACAAAAAAAAGTTTTACAGTATAAAAATCTTTTCTTTTTACCATTTTTTTGTCTTTTCCAAAAACCTTTGATGTCAATTTAACACTCAGTCCCCCATGCAAACACCACTCACCATATTTTTCAAAATGTTGTTTAACCACTTGCTGACCGTCCGCTGCAGATATACTGCCGCAGGCAGGTACCGTATAGGTACATCGGTTTTCAGGAGCGCTCCTGGGGGCACGCGTGCCACCAGAGAAGTGCTCGTGCCCCCATTAGGCAGTGGGCAATCCGATCCACGGGGCCAGCGGCCATGATTGCTGCCGGGCACCCGCAATCGCTCCCCGCTGAGAGAGAATGACGGTCTGCAGTTGTAAACACAGCTGTTGGTTCTCTGTGGAGTGAACACAGAGCACCTGTGATCCTCCTTTTTAGGATCACAGGTCTCTGTGTTGATTCCACAAGCCCATCCCTCTCACAGTTAGAAAACACCCCCTAGGCTCACACTTAACCCTTTGATCCCCCCTGGGTTAACCTGTTTACTGCCAGTGTCATTATTACAGTAACAGTGCTAAATTTTAGTACTGATTACTGTAGTAATGTCACTGGTACCCCCAAAAGTGTCAAAAATGTCAGTTAGGGGTCCGATCTGTCCACCGCAATGTCGCAGTCGCGCTAAAAATCGCAGATCGCTGCCATTACTTGTAAAAAAAAAAACAACAAATAAATAAAAATGACATCAATCCTTCACCTAGTTTGTAGACGCGATAACTTTTGCGCACAACACTCAAAATACACTTATTGGGTTTTTTTTCCCCAAAAATATGTAGCGGAATACAAATTGGCCTAAAACGATAAAAAAATTTGATTTCTACATTTTTTTTTTTGGGGGGGGGGGATGTTATAAAGCAGAATGTAAAAAATATTGTTTTTCTTTTTTTTTCAGAATTGTCGCTCTTTTTTTGTTTATAGAGCAAAAAATAAAAATTGCACAAGTGATCAAATACCACCAAAAGAAAGCTCTATTTGTTGGGAAAAAAAAGGACATCTCTTTTTTTTTTTTTGGATACAGTGTGGCACGACCGCGCAATTGTCCATTAAAGTAACGCAGTGCCGAATCACAAAAAATGGCCTGGTCATTAAGGGGGTAAAACCTTCCGGTCCAGAAGTGGTTAAAAATCACATAAATCACATAATCACATTAAACGTGATGTGTACTTTCTTAGATCTTGTTCCAATATTATTTCCATGTATTTGATTTCCAGGCCACGGGCTCTGTTGTAAAGTATCACAATTTAAATCATCGTTTCCTTTGTCCCAATATAGATTCAGCTTGTCATGATGCAAACATTAATCTCTTCATTTCTTGTGAATTGTGGAGTGAAACATTAATCTTCGTAGGACAAAAGCGAGAAAAGCATGCATTTCTGCTCATTTATAAGAGCAATTATTGCTAGGGGATTTTTTTTTTTTTTTTTAACAATGGTTACATTGAAGATTTAACAGGGAAAAGTTTAATTTCAAGACTGTCTGATTTGATTTAGATATACACATCAGTTTATGCAAGACTAATTTGTTTATTATAATCCAATGTAGAAAACAGAAAGCAAATGTTCTGCTCTTGAATTTAAAATTCAAATTCTCATTGTGGGCCAAAGATGCCTAGTTTTGTGCTAATCTGTACCTGATGAAAATATAGGGCCGTGTTCTCTTTGTAAAATTACCAAGTATTGTCATGGTTAGCTGCTTTTTAATAAAAAGGAGATTTTTTTTTAAATAAATGAAAAAGCCTTACCCGATAAGGTAACCACTAGATTGCATTTTTTAATAAAGTGAATATCCTATTAGGAGTAAAAATGTTATGTAGGCTCCCTGCCAGCCTAGACAAATCTGCTCACACCCACTACCTCCCGCATTGATTTGTGATTGGCACCCTTTTTACAAAGATGACACACAGACACATATGTAACAGTGTTAATACTTACTGTGGCATTATGCCTATTCATGGTTCATTAAAAGGAAACCAGTACTGAGAAAAAGTAAGAGTCTGCTATAGCTAAGATCCTTTTAAAAATGCTAGTTGCCTGGCTAGTCACTGACCCATGCATGCAGTCAGCGAAGATAGAATAAAGTCAAAATGTCAACTCCCCACAACCTTAACCACTTTAGCACCGGAGGATTTGGCTGCTCAATGACCAGGCCCTATTTTGCAATTCGGCACTGCGTTACTTTAACGGACAATTGCGCGGTCGTGCGACGCTGTACCCAAATGAAATTGATGTCCTTTTTTTCCCACAACAGAGCTTTCTTTTGGTGGTATTTGATCATCTATGTGATTTTTATTTTTTGCGCTATAAAAAAAAAAATGCGACAATTTTGAAAAAATAACAATATTTTTCACATTTTTTTATATGAAATTCTCAAAAAAAAGTGTAAAAATCTAAATTCTTTAACATTTTAGCCCAATTTGTTTTCTGCTACATATTTTTGGTAAAAAAAATCGCAATAAGTGTATTTTGATTGGTTTGCGCAAAAGTTATTGCGTTTACTAACTAGGGGAAAGATTTATGTCATTTTTATTGTTTTTTGTAACTATTAATGGCGATGATCGGCAATTTTTTTTTTTCAAGACTGCAACATTGTGGCGGACAGATCGGACCCCTGACTGACATTTTTGGGGGTACCAGTGACATTACTACAGTAATCAGTGCTATAAATATGCACTGTTACTGTAAAAATGACACTGGCAGGGAAGGGGTTAACTTTACTGGTGTTCACGGGGTTAAGTGTGTCCCTAGGGGCGTGATTCTAACTGTCAGGGGCGTGGCTAGTGAAGTAACCACAGAGACATGCGATCCTATATAGCAGGATCACATAGCCTCTGTGATCACTTCAGGGAGAATGACAGACGGCTGTGTTTACATCAGCCGTCTGTCCTTCTCTCTCAGCTGCGGGAGATCGCGAGTGGCCGGCGGCCATTGGAGCCAGCGGTCACATGCACTGGCTCCCCAGGGAACGAGCCGGGGGCCGGAGCGCGCCATACAGTCTCGCGGGCGAGCGACGTAGGGCTACGTTGCTTTGCCTGTAAGCGGCAGAGTGCTGCAGTAAATGTACGGTGGGCAGGGCAGAAGTGGTTAAAGCTGATTAGTACAAAAAAGGTCCTAGGCAGTTCAACAGTTTTGCCCTCCCCACCTGTTTGGAGTTGCAATTAATGATGGACCTAAAAGTATCCCCCTTACATTTCAATCAATAGGTGTTTAATTGCATCCTAACTATCTTAAACCCTCATTCACATTGGAGCGACTCGTCATGCCATTTGACAGGTGTGCATGACAAGTCGCACCCTATTGTCGGCAATGGCACTGTTCAAACTGGTGCGACGCTGAGTTTGCAGTGCTGTATCGATTTGAAAAAGTAGTTCCTGCACTACCTTTGGGGATTTTGGGTGTGACTTGCATAGACATCTGTGCGTGAAGCCGCATAGATGTCTTCAAAGTCCCACCTGAAGTCGCACTGAAATGCAGCTTTGGAATTGTGCTATTTCAAATGAAGTTGCGCGATTTCAAAGCCGTAAATGTGAACAAGGGCTGATTGTGGTATGTGTGTGTGTGTATGTGTATGAGAGAATTCCCTTAATTTTTTACATTTTTTTTATATTACATTCTATTTTTTTTGTGTATCATTTTTTTTTTTTTAAAGTAAACTTTATTACTATAACTGATTAACATGCCCCCATAAGGCAGTATAAATGTAGGACAGATGCTCTTGATGCCTACTCTGCCCTCATCCCAGGAAACAGTAATTATCATAAGGAATGTTTAACAATTGCAACCTATATATTTCCCTAACCACTTCACCTTTGAGGTGACAAAAAATGTCCCTCAATGTAAATCCCTCATCAATCACATCGTCCAGTCAGGCAGATCCCAATCGATCACATTACCTGATGCCTGCCAACCCACCAAAACAAAAAAGAATCACTTCCCGCCACCATGTCCAATCCTGTCCTTTTACTTCCATCAAATGACAACTCCCTGTCCCCATCAAAATGTATACAAAGGGGTGGGGTCTCCCAGGTGACTACATGACCATCTCCAGGACATTATGAGCCAATTATGGTTATCTCTATATTGGTCAGTGATGTCACCTAGGAAACCTGCATTGAAAGTACATTTACATTGTGGGGTTTTTATTTTACAACGGACTGGAAGGATTTGCCCCTTTAATCGCTACTTTAATAGATAATTGCACGGTCGTGCAATGCTGTACCTAAATAAAATTGATGTCCATTTTTCCTACAAATTGAGCTTTCTTTTTGTGGTATTTGATCACCTCTGCAATTTCTATTTTTTGCACTATAAACAGAAATAGAGCAACAACTCTGAAAAAAAAAAAAATATTTTTCACATTCTGATATATAACATTCCCAAAAAATAAATTTAAAAATCAAAATTTTTTAACATTTTAAGCCAATTTGTTTTCTGCTACATATTTTTGGCACAAAAATCGCAATAAACGTATTTTGATTGGTTTGCGCAAAAGTTATCGCATCTACTAACTACGGGAAAGATTTATGTAATTTTTATAGCTTTCTTTTTATTAGTAATGGCGGTGATCTGCGATTTTTAGCCGGACTGCAACATTGCGGCGGACAGATCGGACCCCTAACTGACATTTTTTACACTTTTGGGGGGACCAGTGACATTACTAAAGTAATCAGTGTGAAAAATATGCACTGTTACTGAAATAATGACACTGGCAGGGAAGGGGTTAACACGGTGGGTGATCAAGGGGTTAAATATCTACCTAGGGGAGTGATTCTAACTGTATGGGGATTGGGCTTGTGGAATGATCATAGAGACCTGTGATCCTATATAAGAGGATCACAGGCCCTCTGTGATCATTCCAGAGAGAAGAACGGTCGGCTGTGTTTACAATAGCTGACCGTTCTTCTCTCTCAGCGGGGAACGATCACAGGTGGCAGGTGACAATCGCCGGCCCCCGTGAATCAGGGTCCCCGCTGCATAGTAGGGGCAGGAGCATGCCGCAGGCGGCGCGCGCTCACCCCCTAGCTGCAGGTGCGTGACGGACATAGAGCTATGTCAGTTCGCCCAGGAGGGGCTGCCTGCCGCAGTAAAACTGCGGTGGGCAGTCCAGAAGTAGTTAAAGCACTGGTCTTGTCTGAGTTGTGTTTGTTTATTATCAACATTTTTTGTGAATGAGTAGAGATACTTTGTACCCCTTACTCATTCATGTTGGAGAGTGGTATCTGGGGGTCCCTTTATTTTTTAAGTGAGGTTCCAGATTTTTTAAAAAATTTCCACCGCAGACCCCCTACAACCACTGGGCCAAGGTTGTGGGGAAGAGACCCTTTTTCTAATCAACATAAGGACAAGGTGCTTTGCCAGGGGGATTATACTTCTATTTTGCTATCTACCAGGGACAGCCCTAATTTATATGCAGTTGCAATGGTTCTGCACACATAACAGTTATTGGTGGGCATGAAAGATCAGTTGAGAGCTGACATAAGAGCACTAGCAACAAGTGGGATAGCTATCATCAGAGGCATGCCTTATATGTACGCAGTGCATGAGATAGTAGGCAGAATGTAATTGAAAATAAAAAAATAGGAAATAACATTGGTATGTTTGATTGAAGATGTATTAAACATGTATTGAGCATATCAAACCTTTTTAGGAAACAGTGAAATTAATGGGTTTAATTTTGCTTTAAGCTTTAATTGTTTACATTAATACACTAGCTTTAGGGATAGAAATAATGCCGCTGTCTTGTAACAGATGACCACACAGTTATGGTAAATTGCATCCAAGATCAAATAGTGACCTACAGTAAATATACACATTAAGTCATTCCTGATATGTGTTATTTAGTTAGAAGTATTTCTTTATAGGATAAAACTGGTAAAAGCTGGGCAAATGTATATTATAAAGATTGGAAAAACCTATTTAGCAGAAAATCCTATAAATAAAAATCCCTCACCTATGAGCATTTTGAATCATCTGAATCTTCAATATTGTATTGCTGTAACAGTGCAACCTTACCTCTTAGGGGTTACTTAATTATTGATTATCTACCTATATCCTATCATTGTCAGAACAGACTTGTCATGTTGTCTGGAAGGATGAAATCCTTTTAGAGTTGCTATCCAATCACCTGGTTGAGCTTATGCTAATAGAAACCACCCAATACCTAATAACGAGTGCCAGTTGTAAGTTCTGTGCTCATGTATTAAGCATGGTATCCTCCATGGGGGCTTCACAGACTGACAATGGGCAGGCATTTCTTCTTTGACAACAAAAAAAAAAAGGGAATGCCAACATGTATTCTATTCTTAAGAGGTTATACCACACTATAATAAGAACCTAAATCTAAATTTTATTCCGCTTATATTTTGCATTCCATGGTTTTTCCCTTCTTGCTTTTAACTGCTTTACAACCACCCCATAGCAGATTTAGGGCAGCAGCTCTGTGCAGAATCACACATATATATATATATATATATATATATATATATATATATATATATATATATATGTGTGTGTGTGTGATTCTGCACTTACGGATTTTGGGTACGAGTGCGCGGTGCCGCCTTGCTTCCGCTGTGATATTACACCGAGGAAGCTGATCGGCGTGTCCCGCTGACCCAATGACCGCCTGGACCCACCAATCATTTGGTACCTATGACAAAATGACAGTCTGCCTATGTAAACAAGGCAGACTTTCATTCTGTGAGTACAGACATGGATCTTGTGTTGCTGTGAAGCAGGAACACCGATCCATGTCTTCAAGTAGTAAAAGCACCTCTCCCACAGTTAGCAAGCACTCCCTGGGCACACGTTTAACCCTTTGATCGCCCCTGATGTTAACCCTTCCCTGCCAATGTCATTAGTACAGTGACAGTGCATATTTTTATCACTGATCACCTTAATAATTTTCACTTGTCCCCAATAAAGCATCAAAAGTGATGGTTAGGTGTCCGATCTCACAATATCACAGTCCCACTATTAATCGCTCATCACCGCCATTACTAGTTTAAAAAAAAAAAAATTAAAAATATCCCATAGTTTTTAGATGCTGTAACTTTTGCGCAAACCAATCAATATACGCTTATTGGTATTTTTTTTACCAAAAATATGTATTGAATATATATTGGCCTAAATTGATGAAGAAATTTGTTTTTTTTTACATTTATTTATTGGATGTGGATGTGTATTGGAGCAGAAAGTGAAAAATATTGTTTTTTTTTTTTTTCAAAATTGTCCGTCATTCTTTGTTTCTAACGCAAAGAAATAAAAAGGTGATCAAATGCCACAAAAAGAAAGCCCTATTTGAGAGAAAAAAGGACATAAATTTTATTTGGGTACAGTGTCGCACGACCACGCAGTTCTCAGTTAAAGCAACGCAGTACCATTATCGCATAAAATGGTCATGGGGGGGGGGACCTTCCGGAGCTGAAGTGGTTAAATAAAACCCGTTTTTAGATCAAGTGATATCATCACTTGGTCACTGTGCTTCTCAAATCAATGCATGTGGATCATGGCTGGTGGGAGGGACTTGCAGAGTGATGCACAGAGCTTCTTGGAAATATGTGCAGAATCCTGTATTCAGATTCCTCCCAGGAGCCTTCAGCCTTGTGGCAAGGATTGGGCTGGACTTCAGAGGTAATTATGCAAATATCACAATGCTTTGATAAGTGGATGTTAGCTGGGAGGAGGGGGCATTTTTAGGCAGACTACATTTGCATGCATGGCTCCCTAGGCCAGCCTTTTTCAACCAGGGTGCTCAGACACCCTGGGGTGTCTTGAGGTTTATTTAGGGGTGCCTTGGCAAAATGCCTAAAAATTGCATACAAGCCGGTGTGTGGATGAAGGTTGCCTTTTTAGTTACACAAAGCCACAGGTTTTCATTGTGCACCATTACAATCTTCTAGCTGCTAGCGTCCTATGACCAATGGCATCATCAGTTGATGTGGAGGATGTCAGTCACCTGCATAGCATCCTTCTTTGACCCTCCCTTGCCCCTCTCCATCAGCATTAGGGTCACATTAGCTGAGTGATGGAGAAAAACAGTTTGCAAAAGTGTATTTGCTTTGGAAGAATAAATCACCTCTAACTTTGGGTGTCCTACTTGGACTTGTGGATGTTGCTGCATTATGTAAACCTATTAGAATAGCTTTTACATTTTAGAATGCCTGGAGACTGTCCATAATTTTTAAAGGGTGCCTCAAGATTGTCCATGATTTTGCCTCGGCTAAAAAAAAAGGTTGAGAAACACTGCCCTAGGCTATGCCCACATATAAACCTCTAAAGTGAGTCCATAGATTTGGGGTGCAGAATAACCTAATAGAAAAAAATGCAGACATATAATGCTAACCCTTTACATGAGTAAAAGAATGGAATCCATTAAATGAAGGGGGCTGGCCATGGGTAGCCAGTCTGGATTTCAGCTTACAATTCTTACCATTTCTGACCATTTCTTTTGAGAAAAAATAAGCTACCATTGATATACTTATTAAAAATAAAATTCTTCTTTTGATTAGTGCTGGTTTCTGCCCCGGGTTCCATATTTTATTTATATTTCCTCATTATGGCTATTTTGTGAATAATTGGTAGGGTGGATAAAATGCGAGACCGATTAAATATTTGGAACTTACCAAGAAAACCCTATAGTGATTTGAGCTGAGCTGGGAAACTAAAAGAAAATCTGCAAACTAATAGCATGAAAGATAAAGTAGAAGACCCAGAATAAAAAGTACAGAAGTTGATTAAAGTTAGGATAGAGTCAAAGGTGTGGGTATGTACAGTGGGTACTGCAAGCCTAAATCGAAAACAATCCACAAACGAATGGTATCTGTTCCAGTATTTGGAAAACCTGGTAGATTATGCACTAAATCAATTACCTAACTAAGTACCATTTTAAACTCAGTTTCTTACTGACATCACACATCTTTGGCATGCCCTTGTACTGAATTGAATATGCCTGAGATAAATACTGTACGTATCAGGGGATATAGTCCTTTCATTATTAATCAGGCTTTACCTTATGCTGGAAATAGTCCCGGGAAGGGGTTCCCAAATGTTTTTTTCAAGAAAAAAATAATAGGAAACAAAAAAAAAGAGTAAATCATGGTCTGCTTGCTTCACTTCTTGATTCAGTTTAGAATTTAATGAAGGGAAATTAAATATTTTGTAGATATTAAAGGCGATGTTGAGTTAAATATAATTTTATCTCTATTTATATGGGTACACTTTGTGCCTAGGAAAACGACCACCATTGACAGAATATTATCCTCTAGCGTGTTTCAATCCAAAAGAAAATCATGCACATGGTTGAACAATATTTAGATGCTGTTTTACCTGATGTTCAAGTTGTTTATATCTTAGAGATTCCTGCTGTGTTCAATCTTTAATTAACCGTTGTTCATTTGGAATTGGCAATTGGTTCATTGTAAAACTAAATACAACATGTCATCTATGTAATTTCTTGTATTGTCTGTAAGATCCTATATGTTGGGAGGACCACAGGATGTCTATGTGATCATCTTAGATATCACCTTCATAATATTAGACCCAACAAAAGTACCAATGTTGCATGTCATTTTGTGGATGTACATGGGTATAACACAGATTCCCTTAAGATACAAATGACTGAAAAAAAATAAAAACCCAATAGGAGGATGAGGTTGTTTTTCTCTTGATCTTTTTTTAGTAAACAATGATCCTAAAATGAATGAATTCAAAATGGGACATTACCCAATATTAGGCTCCGTTCACAATAGTGTGATTTGAGATTTGACTTGAGTAGCACAGAATGGCATGACAATGGAAATTGAATTGTTTCACAGGTGCCCATTCATATCAATACAACTCAGCACAATGCAATTTTGGAAAATGTACTAGATTTTAGTCCCATAGAATATGCCAAGTTGCACTATATAATCGCACTGAAAATCATATCAAAATCTCAAAATTGGATCACGGAAATAGGAACCTAACCTTATGAGTAGCCTATCCCCCAACCTTATTTTCTTTCCCCTTTTAACCCATTTCTATCCTTCCCTCCCTCGTTCTGCCATTTACTCTATTTCCTCATCCCTTTGCCTTTTTTTCCTCCCTCTCTTCTCCCTCTCCCCGTTTTCTTCTTCCTTTTTTTTTTTTTTTTTTGCTTTGTTTCTCCTTCTCAATTGGATATTGTTGAGCAAACATTTTTGTAGTGGAAACATTTTTTTTTCACTGTGGAGTCAGACACCGTATAACGCAGGCTGTAAAAAAATTTAGCCAGGAAGGGTTTAGCAGGCTGAGGCATTTTTGGTGAGTCAAGGCTGGTTTCAGTTTCATGCAGGCCACTCTAGGGCAAGGCACATGTGCACTGCATCAATAAATACATACTTAGGTTTTGGAGAAAAATCAGTAGATTGAGTCCTCTGAATTGGACAAGGTACCATGTCCATCCTCTTTTTTAAGAAGTGCAGAAGTCAGAGTTGATTAGGATATGGAGGGAGAGGATGAGGGCATCTACTTGCTGGCCCTGCAGTCCTTGGTTCCCAAAAGAGGACTAAAATTCAACCCATGAAGTAGACATTATGGGTAAAAACTCTCTTGACATACAAAAAGAGGGGGATACCTCAGACATATCGGAGCAACAGCACACTGAGTTCCAAATAGGGCAGAGCCCTACCGTACCATCAATATCTGCCCTAGACCTGAAAAGCACCCTGTGGCTGACTCATAGCACTGCATTTTGTGTGTGGGTGAGCAACAAAAGCAAGATCCATTGCCCTAAGCAAAATACAGGCTCACCCCATATCTTCTTTCCTTTGCGAGTAAGGTCCTCCAAAGTTCAGACGGCAGTTAACTGATCTGGAAGGGGTAAGCTGCAGTGGTAATGGAGAAAGAAAGGAATCTTGCTAGAGAATATTTTGAGAAAACAAAGGGGGGGGGGGGTAAATAAAATGGAGTTTGTTTCTCTCAGAGCAGAGAGAAGAAGTCATTTCTCCAAAGGACACTAGCAAAAAGACTGAAACATGCTGCTAGAGGGTGGTGGGGTGGGGATATATAGGATTGTCCAGCTTTGTTTGTGTCAAATCACCCAAAGGCCTCACCCATTAACCCACTGGTCTAGGACTTAAAGAGACGTGTTAATTTGCATAAGAGTTTTTGTATGACTGTTGTTTGACAAGTTAAAGTGATCCAAAGCAAGACATTTTTCTACCTTATTGCATTCCCTGCATTAAAGAAGTATGGCTAAAGCTTTTTTTTGGCCATATTTCTCCTATGGATCACAGGAGTGCTGTTATTTCTACACTTCTGTGATCTGTCACAGAGCCAGTCGTGTCGGGATCTGACAAGAGGGCTTGACCGGCAACTGGTTCAGCCTCTTAGCGATCATCTGAGAGCCTAAGCCAGCCCATCCTACCCCCTCCACAGCATACCACTCTAGTGAGCACTGGAGGGGAGAGTAAAGAACCGCTGACTGACAGTCATGACTCTCTGCTCAGAGCGAAGGAGGAGAAATTAATAATCAGTGGTGTTTGATCACTTAGTTCTCACTTCAGAGCCAGCGGGGGGACAGATACAGAATTGGGTCGGTGCTGCAACCACCTAGGTGAGATTTAACTGACATGAACTTTTACTGTATTGTTCATTTAAGCACAAGAGACTCCATCTTGCTTGCAATGTTAAAATGTGCTCCGTAAACTTCACCTAACTAACAGACACAACTTTACTAGGAGCTCTTTCTATCTCTCTCTTCCCCTCCCTTTCTGAAGGTTTTAGGTTTTGCAACTGTTATGACATTATTTCTATTTGCTAGTTTTTAATAACATTTCACACCACCTCCTTTCTTATCTTCTGTATGAAATAGAATGATATAATTAATTAAAGATAAAATAATACATTTTGTCAGAATGAATACTTGAAACACAGTGATTACGTCCTGTATATCTGTTAACTTTTGTTTTCAGTGTCTCAGCCAGAAATTTCCATAACAATATTTTTTGTTTCTCTTTTAAGTTAAAAAATGTCTTAGTAAGTGTATGACCCCCTCACCTCCTTATATAGTTACCTAAGTCGATCCAGTCATTGTCTCCTGCTGCTCTCAATGAAATCCTATGAAGAGGTGACCGGAGGGCCCACATGTGCGCTCCATAGAAAGCAGCTTCCTATCCTGGCATATAAAAAAGAGGAGGAGCCTAAAGTTTCATTGGGGGACCCCAGGAGAGGGACATCAGGGCAGCTCTGTGCAATACCATTGCACCGAGCAGATAAGTATAATATGTTCATTATTTTTTATAAAAAATAAGGAAGCCTTTGTAATCAGACCCAACATAGAGTTAAAAAGGTAAGGCCATTACAGTTTTGACCCATGATAATAATCTAGAGAGCGAAATGCGTTGGGCGGAGTTAGAGTGCTGATGTCACGGTGCCGCATTGACTGTATGCAGTGGCCATATTTGCAACTGCTGGTGTTTTAATGCTTACATGCTCTGTACTGTATGCAGGATTGTGCCAAATATTACATTATGAACGTTTTTTTTTGTCTCTGGTTGGTGAGCATTTACCCTATACAGCTACGCTTTGTTCCTGCTTGTCTTGGACAGCATACACCTGGTCTGTGCCATAACCAGTGAGGTATCTACATAAAGGGGCCGCATCCACAGGAGAGGTTTTACTGTTTGGGTGACTCCATTGAGCGCTTTTGCTGCCTATAATTTAAACAGCTACATGTTCCTGTGACGGCGGAGTGCTGGTAGTGGTAATAGCACAGTGGAAATTTGCACATCACATTACTGATCCAGATGGCATTGAAGGAGAAGCACTGCACTTTTTTTAACTGGTGTAACTACCGCATATTGTCTGCCGGGATTGCGCTTTTTTACTATTACATTTTGGAATTTGTTTTCATGAATCGTTATTTATTTAACCACTTGCCGCCCGCCCACCGTCAAATGACGGCGGAGCAGTGCGGCCATTGTTCTGGGCCGACGTCATATGACAGTGGCCCATTCAGGCAGGGCAGGCGCGCGATCATGTGTGCGCCGCCCTGCACTGTCGGTGGTGGCGTGTCCCTGAGACACAGCGTGTCACAGACAGGGGGGAAACAGCCAATGGGAATGGATGTTTTCCACGTGATCGGCTGTGATCTAATCACAGCCGATCACAATAGTGCTGCCCACACTAGGAGACTGCGCATGCGCGATCGGGAGCACGCTGCCCGGTCATGTCAGTGGCGCTGTGTTCCCTAGGAACACAGCTAGTCACCGACAGTGGTAAACAGCCAATGACAGTGGCTGTTTACCATGTGATCGGCTGTGAATCTATTCACAGCCGTTCACAAATGTAAATACAGAGCAGTAACTCACTGTTACTATCTCTTCTCCCCTCACACACCATTTCCAGTGTGAGGAGAGAAGAGCCAGAAACAGTGAGTTACTGATCTGTGTCTGTCACTGTAAAAGCACAAAAATAAACTTGTCCCCATACAGTCCTCAGCCCCCCCCCATACAGTCCTCAACCCCCCCCCCCCCAATTGCACCTGTCCCCCAACAGTCACCTCATCAGTGCCCAGAAATTGCCAGCCATAAAGTGCACCTGTCACCAGAGACTGCCATCAGTACCGTCAGCCGTGCAACTGTCACCCTTCAGTGACCATCGCCCATCGCCTGTTACCCATCAGGGACCGTCACCCCATCAGTGATCGTCACCAGTCACCCCATCAGTCATCGTCACCTGTCACCCCATCAGTCATCGTCACCTGTCACCCCATCAGTCATCGTCATCTGTCACCCCATCAGTCATCGTCATCTGTCACCCCATCAGTCAACGTCATCTGTCACCCCATCAGTCATCGTCATCTGTCACCCCATCAGTCATCATCATCTGTCACCCCATCAGTCATCATCACCTGTCAACCCATCAGTCATCGTCACCTGTCACCCCATCAGTGACCATCACCTGCCACCTATCAGTCACCTGCCACCCATCAGTGATCATCCGCAGTCAACCGTCACCCGTCGCACAGCCCATCACAGCCAGCATGTCAAAAAGGATGTACAGCAGCGAGGAGACCCTTCAGGTCCTCTCCATGACTGATGAGAGCACTGGGGAGCTCTCGTCAGAATCCGAATCCAATGCCAAATCCGATTTGGAATATGAAATCGCTAATAGTAGCAGATCGGAGGTGGACTCGGAAGAAGAATGGATCCCTCCTAAAAGGGCACGGCACTCTGGAAACCAGGCAGCCACAAGGGATACGCCCCAGGATCCTATGCCCAGGCCCAGTACCAGCTCTGCCACCAACAGTACACCCCAGGATCCTATGCCCAGGCCCATTACTAGCACTGCCACCAGTGATACACCCCAGGTGCGAATGCCCAGGCCCAGCACCAGCGCTGCGGTGTCACTCCCAATTTCAAATCCCAATACTACCAGCACTGGAGTGTCACATCCCCCAAGAGCCAGGGCCACTACCCACCTCCCAGATGCTCTTGCCAACCCAAGATGGCTGCCCTCCAACTTGGGATCAGCAAGTATTCCCCCTTTCACCGCACAGCCAGGTGTGCAGGCCAATACTGAGAATTTTGCATTCATTGATTTTCTCTATTTATTTTTGCCCAGCAATTTTCTGCAATTCATCATGGACAAAACGAATCTCTATGCCCAGCAGTTTATTGTAAACAACCCCCAATCATCCTATTCCTGTCCGTTTGAGTGGAGAGATTTAACTTTGGAGGAGTTCAAAATGTTTTTGGGCCTCACGATAAACATGGGGGTTACAAAAAAAAATGAAGGACATGCCTATTGGTCCACCCACCCCATACACCATATGCCCATATATTCTCCCCTAATGTCCAGGTCCAGGTATGAAATTATTATGCGCTTCCTTCATTTCAGTGACAACAGCCAGTGCCCCCCCCCCCCCAAAATCATCCAAATGTTGACAAGTTATATAAAATTCGCCCCCTCATACATTTTTTGCAGAACTTTAAGTCCCTGATCAAAACATATGTGTGGATGAGTCCCTGCTACGCTTCACAGGCTGGCTAGGAATAAAACAGTATATTCCTAGCAAAAGGTCCAAATATGGGGTCAAATTATATAAACTGTGTGAAAGAGCCACGGGATATCTGTATGCTTTCCGCATATACAAAGGAAGAGATTCCCAGCTCGAACCCCCTGACTGCCCGGCCTACATGGGCACAAATGGAAAGGTTGTATGGGACCTGGCATACCCACTGCTGAGGAAAGGTTACCACATATACCTGGATAACTATTATACCAGCCTGCCCCTATTCAAACACCTCTACCTTGAAAAAACCCTGGCCTGCGGAACCACCAGAAAGAACAGGAAAGGCTTCCCACAATCCTTGGTGAATAAAAAAATGAGAAAGGGGGAAATAGCAGCTTTGAAAAACAATGAAGTGCTGGCCTTGAGATGGAAGGATAGTAGAAATGTGTATATGATGTCCACCATGCATAACGACACCACAGTTGAGGTTCGTGCAAAACAATGAAGTGCTGGCCTTGAGATGGAAGGATAGTAGAAATGTGTATATGATGTCCACCATGCATAACGACACCACAGTTGAGGTCTCATTCAAAAGCCAATGTGCGTCCAGGATTACAATCTTTATATGGGGGGGGGGGGGTGGATTTTAATGACCAAATGCTTCAGCCCTACTTAGCAACAAGGAAGTCCCGTTTCTGGTACAAGAAAGTTGCAATTTATTTATTTCAATTGGCCTTTTATAATGCTTATGTTATCCACGCCAAATCCACTGAAAGCCCCATCTCCTTCCTAAAATTCATTGAAGAAACTGTCACGACCCTCATCTACCAACAAGGACCCCCCTCAGAAAACCTTCGCTCTGGCGCTGTTAGTCGACTTCATGAGCGCCACTTCCCAGACCACATTCCACCGTCTGAAGCAGGCCGAAGACGCCAAAAAAGATGCTGTGTATGCAGCAAAAGGGGATTTCGTAAAGATATCAGCTACCATTGTCCAGACTGTCCCTCCCAACCTGGCCTGTGCATTGGAGAATGCTTCAGATGTTATCATACATCCATACATATATTACTAGCCCATATTTTAATAATTTCCCCGTTTTCATCTGTGCTGACCATTTTCCATGTTTCCTCATATAACCATGCCACTGCCTTCCACATAAACTGACCCTGGCCTGTTTTTCCACTATGCCTCTGCCTACCTTTTGGACTGCTTTCACATGAACTGACCCTGGCCTGTTTTACCGATTACGCTTCTTCCTACTGTTTGGATTGCTTCCCTCTGAACTTACCCTGGCCTGTTTTATCAACTACGCTTCTACCTGCTGCTTGGATTGCTTGCACTTGAACTGACCCTGGCCTGTTTTACCGACTATGCTTCTGCCTACCGCTTGAACTGAACTGTTGCCCTGCTACTGTAGTACACAGGGGTCTCACATATGTGAGGGGCTCCAGAATTGTTTTTTCGGATGGAGAAAACCAATTTTTTGGTTCTCTCCGGGTTTCGTAAATTCCAGATTAGGGTCTGGAGTCCGAAGACTTTAAAGAGATTTGGGTGGGAGAAGCCTCTACCCCTGTCACCAGGTCTTACCTGACCGAGGCCCTCAGCTAACTTACTACCATCATGCCTCTGCCTGCTGCATGATATTAGCTGTAGCAAGAGGCAGTATGTTAATGAAGGGCTGGAGAGTGGTACAATGTACAATGTCTGCAGTGTATTGGGACCAATATTATGGCTGTGCTGACCATGTCTCTGCCTGGAAAATTTCTTTGGACAAATGCTGCGGCTGTGCTGACAATATCCCAGTATTGACTATAGACTATATTCCTGCCTGCTGTCTGGAAAATTGCTATTGTATTCGCTAAGCATGTCCCTGCCTGCTGCCTGAACCAATGTTCTCCTCTGTGGACAACTGCACTACTAAAACCACAGGTAATACTTTTTTTACACTTTCCTTAATAGAATGTATTTTGTAGTGTAATTCTTGGTATGTACATGCTATATGTTAGAAATATGAGGGGCCTTCAAAAATGAAAATTAGATGTGTATTTTATGTTCTCAGAATGCCTGAAGGTGCTACTTGAATGTTGGGCCTCTGTATGTGGCCAGGCTAGGTAAAAGTCTCACACATGTGGTATCGCCATACTTAGGAGTAGCAGAATGCATTTTGGGGTGCAATTTTTGCTATATACACGCAACCACTTACCGACCGCCTAACGACTATATACGTCGGCCATTTAAAGCTGAATACAGCGGGCGATCGGCTTTCAGATAAGGGTGGTCCCAGTGGCGGATTCTCCGCAGAATCACCCTTACGGTGCAGGGGAAGAGGTGCCCCCTCCCGGTGCGTCCCGGACGTTTTCCCAGCTTACTGGACCCGTCGGCAGCGGGGAAAACTATCCAGTCCCGGATCCTCAGAGACAGGAAGTCGAGTGAGGGCAAGATGGCCCTCACTCGACTCTATGGTCTTTGAGGACCAGAGCTACGTCAAACGTCGTTGACTAGCAACCGGTTTAAAGGGACGTTTATTTATTTTTTTTAACAATTTTTTTAACAATTTTTTTTTTTTAGTGTAGTTGTGAGGTGTGAGGTCTTTTTGACCCCATATCTCACAATAAGAGGACTTGTCATGCCTATTTCTATTACAAGGGATGTTTAAATTTTTTGTAATAGGAATAAAAATGATCAAAACTTTTTTTTTTTTAAAACTGTGTAAAAATAAAAAAATAATAAATAAAATTAATAGGGAAAAAAATGAAAGCGCCCTGTCTCCATATGCAAGTCCCTCCCACATATGTAAACGGTGTGAATTATCGACGCGATCGTTAGAGCGAGAGCAATAATTTGAGCCCTAGACCTCCTCTGTAACTCTAAGCTGGTAACCTGTAAAAAATTTTAAAATGTCACCTATGGGGATTTTTAAGTACCAATGTTTGGCGCCATTCAGCGAGCGTGTGCAATTTTGAAGTGTGACATGTTGGGTATCTAATTACTCGGCGTAACATTATCTTTCACATCATGGAAAAAATTGGGCTAACTTTACTGTTTTTCTTATTTTTTAATTAAACAAAGTGAATTTTTTCCAAAAAAATTGCGTTTGGAAGACTGCTACGCAAATACGGTGTGATAAAAAAAATATTGCAACGATCTCCATTTTATTCTCTAGGGTCTATTCCAAAAAAATATAATAATGTTTAGGGGTTCTAAGTAGTTTTCTAGCAAAAAAAATGATTTTAACTTGTAAACACCAATTGTCAAAAATAGGCCCAGTCTTAAAGTGGATAAATGGACAACTTTGTGAAAAGTGCTACTTGGATGTTGGGCCTCTGTATGTGGCCAGGCTGTGAAAAAGTCTCACACATGTGGTATTGACATACTCAGGAGGAGTAGCATAATGTATTTTGGGGTGCACTTTTTTCTATGTACATGCTATGTGTTGGAAATATTGCATAAATGGACAACTTTGTGTAAAAAAAAAATGCATTTTCCTTTTCTTTCCACATTTTCCAACAACTTGTGGAAAAAATGACATGTTCAAAAGACTCATTATGCCTCAAATATTATACGTTGGAGTGTTTGCTTTCCAAAATGGGGTCATTTTACAGGAATTTCCATTGTCCTGGTGCTCCAGGGCCTTCAAAAGTGCAATAGGTTGTCAGGAAATTATATTTGTAATTTATGCTCCTAGAATGCCTGAAGGTGCTACTTGGATGTTGGGCCTCTGTATGTGGCCAGGCTGTGAAAAAGTCTCACACATGTGGTATCGACATACTCAGGAGGAGTAGCAGAATGCATTTTGGGGTGCAATTTTTGCTATGTACATGCTATGTGTTAGAAATATTGCATAAATTGACAACTTTGTGTAAAAAAAAAAGCATTTTCATTTTCTTTCCACATTTTCAAAAAACTTGTGGAAAAAAATTACATTTTCAAAAGACTCATTATGCCTCAAATATTATACGTTTGGGTGTTTGCTTTTCAAAATGGGGTAATTTTACAGGGGTTTCCATTGTCCTGGTGCTCCAGAGCCTTCAAAAGTGCGATAGGTTGTCAGGAAACTATATGTGTAATTTATGTTCCTAGAATGCCTGAAGGTGCTACTTGGATGTTAGGCCTCTGTATGTGGCTAGGCTGTGAAAAAGTCTCACACATGTGGTATCAACATACTCAGGAGGAGTAGTAGAATGTGTTTTGGGGTGTAGTTGCAAGTATACATATGCTGTGTGAGCGAAATAACCTGTTAATACGACAATTTGTAAAAAAAATCTTCATTTTGCAAAGAATTGTGGGAAAAAAGTACAACTTCAAAAAACTCACCATGCCTCTTATTAAATACCTTGGAATGTCTACTTTCCAAAAAGGGGCCATTTGGGGGGTATTTGTATATTCCTGGCTTTTTAGTGTCTCAAGAAATGAGATAGGCCTTCAGTACATCAGGCGTGATCAAGTGTGATCAATTTTTAATGATTAGCGCCATAGTTTGTGGACTCTATAACTTTCACAAAGACCAAATAATATACACTTATTTGGGTTCTTTTTTACCAAAGATAAGTAGCAGTATAAATTTTGGCCAACATTTGTGAAGAAAAATTACTAATTTGCAAAAATTTTTTTACAGAAACAAAGAAAAATGCATTTTTCCACAATATTTTCAGTCTTTTTTTATTTATAGCAGAAAAAAACCCAGTAGTGATTAAATACCACCAAAAGAAAGCTCTATTTGTGTGAAAAAAAGGACACACATTTTTTATGGGTACAGTGTTGCATGACTGAGTAATTGTCATTCAAAGTGTGAGAGCGCTGAAAGCTGACAATCGGTCTGGGCAGGAAGGGGGTGAAAGTGCACTGTAGGCAAGTGGTTAATGATGAATCATTGCTGCACTTTATTTATTGATTAAAAAATGTTGCACTTTATTTATTGTTGAAATACTGTTGCACTTTATTTTATTTATTGCATTCATTTTAGGTATTATGTTTTTGGTTTGCATTCTCTTTAGCTCTGCACTTTATTTTTATTCATTACAGTTCACACTTTTCTACCTCGCACATGAATATTTAGAGCATGTCACAACTCCAAAGTTGTTGGTAGAATGAACTGTTTTTTCTATTCAATAATCTTAGAATGAAAGGGATGAAGTTGAAAGAGTTTAATTGTGAAAAATTCAGGTAATTTTTTCTGTTTCTGTCTACAGCTATGAGACCAAGCAGGCACCACTTTTCATACATTTTCCGATGTCTGTGCTGTTGAGAAGGACAGTAGAAAATTAGTTGATGTATTTTAGTAAAGGACATAGCTGTGCTTAGCCAATTGTTATCTTGCTTCTGACAGAGACATTTCAGCTCAAGACATTTAATTTCCTGCGTTTTGTTTTCTGAAAAAAATGTTTTATATTTAAAAGAACACTTTCTTGCGATGATCTCATTAAATTTTAAGGTATCAAGGTCTGCAGATTCTGCTGCTCAGGCATTAGAACCCCAACGTCTGGCTGCTTAACATTAGAACCCCCAACATCTGGCTGCTTACAATGACAGATTGATATGCTACACACATTTTCTTGCTGCCTTAGACCAGTGTTTCTCAACCAGGGTTCCGTGAGGAGTCCTTAGGGGTGGTGGTGCAACAGCCAGATCTGAGCGATCCTCTGTTAACTCGTGGGCTACAGAAAAGGCAGAGAGCTCAGCCCGCACCTCCCCCCACTCTTTGCTCCTCTCTTTACTCTTTCCAGCAAAAAGAAAGCTGAGCTGGCTACCCAACCGCATCCTACACATCAATGACGCATCGGTTGCTAAGGACTTGCAGGCAAGAGTATAGAGAGGAGCAGAGAGCAGTGCGGACACAGCTCCCTGCCTATTCTGTACACAAACGCTAACCCTGCTCTCTCCCATCTGTAGCACAGGAGTTAACAGAGGATCGCTCAGATCCTAATATACATAGAGGAAAGGAGTGTGCGAGGGGGGGCAGAGAACACCACCCACATCTCCTCCTTGCTCTATCCCCCCTTTTGGCTGCTGTTACTGCTCTAGAAACAGAATTTGTGCCAAAAAAGGGAGTTGATTTGGGGTATAATTGTGCTAGGTGGGGGGCTTGGGAGCAGGTGGGGGGCTGTGCTAGGAGGGGGGATTTTGGGGGGGCTGTGCTGGGAGCATGATTTGGGTCAAAGGTTGTGCTAGGAGGGGGATTTGTAGCGGTTTGTACTGTTAGGGTGTTTGGGGGGGGGGGGGTTGTGCTAGGAGGGGAGGTTTGTGCTTGGAGGATGATTTGGGTGGGGGACTTGTGCTAGAAGGTGGTTCAGGGAGAGAGTTGTGCTAGGCCCATTAAAAAATGTGGGAATGCGCAAAAAAGCGTGTGCACTCAGATGCACCTCCTTGTGTTAATGAGCCCTCATACTGGTGTTCCCCAGACTTGTGCATGATTCTAAAGGGTGCCTTGACTAAAAAAAAGGTTGAAAAACTCTGCTCTAGACCACATCTACAGCATAGTCTATCATACCTATATTTCATATCTCTTCCTGAATTCATACCCTTTTTTTATTCTTTATCCTCTCATGCTGCCCTGGGAACCATGAAATGACAAGGACATGGCACACTGAAAAAGATATTGCACAAGTTGCTCATGTACGTATGGAGATGCTTGGTGTCCTAACTTACATAATTCCAACATGCAAAGTCATAATAATAGTATTGTCTGACATATGTAAGTAGTGTAAATGGTTCCTACAATGAAAACTAGCAAGCTAGTGCTGCTAAATGAGACTTCTCCTGTTGGTTGGATTATAAATCGCAGCTAGCCAGGGATCTGCAATTTTGCCACCGTACTGAGACTGCTCCTGCACCAGTGAAGGGAATTTTTAAGGTGTCAGCATACCAAGACATTTTGGACAATTTCATGCTCCCAACTTTGTGGGAACAGTTTGGGGATGGCCCCCTCTTGTTCCAACAAGACTGTGAACTAGTGCACAAACAAGGTCCATAAAGACATGGATGAGTGAGTTTGGGGTGGCGGAACTTGACTGGCCTGCACTGACATCAACCTGATAGAACAACTTTGGGATGAATTAGAGTGGAGACTGTGAGCCAGGCCTTTTCGTCCACATCAGTGCCTGACCTCACAAATGTGCATATGGATGAATGGTCAAACAAAATTGACACACTTATAAACCTTGTGGACAGCCTTTCCAGAAGAGTTGAAGCTGTTGACACATTCGGCCCAAATTGGAGCTTTTCATTTAGGGGTGTACTCACTTTTGTTGCCAGTGGTTTAGAAATTAATGGCTGTGTGTTGAGTTATTTTGAGGGGACAGGAAATTTACATTGTTATGCAAGCTGTACACTCACTACTTTACATTGTAGCAAAGTGTAATTTCTTCAGTGTTGTCATATGAAAAGATATAATAAAATATTTACAAAAAATTGAGGGGTGTACTCACTTTTGTGAGATACTGTATATGTGCTAATATATCCTTATATTTTTTTTTTCTCCCCTTTTTCCTTTTGGGAGAGGAGGTTGTTTACACAACTTCCCTGCAGCTACCATGGTTGTGCGTATTTTTAATAATCGGCCAATTATGTTGTTATGAGATAGTTAGTGGGTTTTGTATTGTCTAGATAGTTGTGTTTAATAAAGTTGATTTCTACATTTCTATAAATGTGTTAGATCATTGGGTCCTGTTATACCTATCTGTGGATACAACCTATAGAGTGTATAATTGTGGTTGAGCTCAGTCAGGCTTTTATGCAGCTGTTTGCAGTTGCATGATGGTTGTATGCTAGACCTGGGTGTGCTAATCAGCATCATTGGTGGAGCTGTGCCTCCTACAGGGGCTAGATTGGGGCTCCATCTGTATCCTTGCTCACAAAGGGACACACAGCTGTATTTTATATGACTAGGAGTCTTGCCTAAGCATGATCTCCACACACAGACATATCAGTATTATCCTATGGTCCAGCATCTCCCTGAAGAAGACTTGGATAAGTCGAAATGCGTTGAAGCTCTTGACAAAAAACGAATGGGACTCTATTCTGCTGTGCACAAACACTGTCAGGCCCATGCTGTGGTGTGCTACATGGGTTTGATTGCTTATGTGGTTGTTTTAACCATTTGCCATTTGAGTCCCACTTTGTGGGGATGTTTTAACTCATGTTAATACATTTATAACTTTTTATTTAACATTGTTCCTATTGATTACATGATTTATGGCATCATTCAAAGTCCCACCTTCTCCCCTTCTGGCCTATTTGGCAATTTTTGTGTATGTACAAGAGTTGCACAGATAGCTTACTAAAAGAGAGGAAGGGTTGGCGTAAAGGTGCAGTGGCAGGGTGGTTTTAGGCACAATGTTGATGGAGTGTAGGAGTAATGGTGGTCAGAGGGGTGGTTACAGGCATGGAGGTGGGTGGTGTCTCCACAAGAATAATATAGCTGTAACACCAGATATTGGATATGCGTCCTGCTGGGTATGACTGCTGTGGGTGGCGCTGATCTACATTTAAGTGTCAATGCTACCTTACATGCAAAATAGTGTTGCACTCCACAAGTACAGTTGCTCCAGAACGTAGTAAATGAAGATAAACTCTGCTGACTTTCATTATGAAATAATGTGCAAGCAAAAATGCTGATGTTTTTTTATTTTTCTTGCATGTGATTGGGTACTCTTTGCAAAATGAAGCTTTACCTCATTTACTAAGCTCTGGAGCAACTGCACTTGCAGGATGCACAGTCTGTTTGCCAACCCCAATGTTAATACCTTTTCAGCTACTGTACATGCACCAGGTAATGGTGCCCTATTGAATAACCCCAAAGACTCTGCATTATCCTCAGAGCAGACCTGACAATGACAGAGCTACCGATCTTCTCTAACGTGCAGCTATTTTTGCAGACACTGACACTCAGCTCCAGCACAGGAATCTCCCATTACTAACAACTTACCGGTATGTGTGTGCTCCTATATGACCTAATGAAGAGAACCACACTTCATTAGTGATGGGAGCTAATTACTGTTATTACAGGCATTGCTGGAAGTTAAAAAGAGAGCAGCAGCACTGTCGCTAAATGCTGGTTCTAGGTCCCTCTTCCTTTGCATTTGCAGGAGAATCCTGTAGACTTCTATGATGTCAGGAGACAGAGTAACAGGCCCAGGTAAACATTGTAACATAATGCTATTGGATTTGGATTGTATGAGTATACAGAGAAAAGGATCAGGATAGTGGAATAAGCGGTAAGGGTAAAGAAAGTTTGTAAGTTAATATCAATCATAAGGGAAATATATATTTGTTTTCAATATATTACATGGTAATTCTTTTAATAATAAAACTTATTAAACTCTGCAATACTTTAACACATATGCCCTTCACACTATGTAATTCTATTGCGGTGCACTTTTGCATACAAGTTAAAGAAGAACTTTCACTTCAACTTTTTTTGGTGATCTGTCACCCAGGGGGCAAAGTAGATGTAGTACAGCAAGAGGAATGCAGAGTGATAGAAGACTGACATACCTTCCCACTCCCTCCCCCCCCCCCATTCCTTAAGTAAGTGCATGTAGCTAAGACAAACTCCGGTCATCATTCAGCCATCTCCTTGATAGCTACACTGTCATATTGCCCACGGAGGGAAGGGACACCCTGTCTGACCTCATAGCTACACTTACAAGAGAAGTTCAACATGGGAGAGAACACTTCATTTTTATTTAGGCCTATTAAGAGCCTAGTACTCCTGGCACTCTGCATATTGACGTTACATCTCCCTGCACCCCAGACACTGCACCCCAATACCCCTGACACTGCACCTTTCTGCCACCCAGAAACTTTGTCACTGCATTTCCCACCATTGCTCTCCTTTGCCACCTTTGCAGAGAAAGGGAGACACTGAGCCTTGAGTTTCTGGGCTCTCCACCCACTTCCTATTCTCTCTAATAACATTACCTTCTCCCCAGTGCAGCCTGTAGAGTCTAATCAATCCTCTAGTCTATGGGGTGCTGTGCACATTGTGTGCAATCCCAGGGGAAGCGGGAGGAAGTGCACACTTTCAGTTTAAAGGGTAAAGGGAAGTCAACCAATGAACCAGCCAGCCACCTTGGTTACTACAGATGCCTTTATTTCTTTTAATTTAAAAATAAACTTTATTTAAGAGCTCATTGACACCACAATGCACATAAAAATACACAGAAAATGTTTTACACATTGTGGGATCCATGGCTGGCGTTGCCTGGTCTTGCCCCTTTTTCACTGGTCTCATACTGCAATGTGGGTAATCCTGCCATGGTAACCCAAGTACCCCTTGTATATATGGTGGAGCTTTGGCTGGTTTTCAAATGGTTGCTTCAGTAGCTAGGCTGGCACACAGTGTTTATAGATACCTAGAAAGAGAGATGATAGCCATATATGGGTGGTATTAAGGAATGCTCTGGCTTTCTTATTTTTGATAATATTAATAATTTTTCATATCCTGTAAATATCCAATGTCAGTTCAGATAATACCTGATGTACGTTATGATGAAACCCTACATATATACCATTTGAGTTTTGTTTATTCATATTATTGCCTAAAACATAGCTACTGTAGAGCTGGAAGTCGACATGTATGTTTACTTTGATAGCATGTACATTTTTAATGGGTGTTCTGAACACCGGTAATTTTTTCTTTTATTTCAGTTTTTTCCCTTTTCTATTTTAATGTTTTTTTGTTTGTTTGTATAAATGCAAAAACTCTAAAAAAAACTATTGGGGGGGGGGGGGGGGGATGCACAGAAAGCATATATGCGTTGATGTGCACTGACTTTAGTTTTTTTTGTTTGTTTTTTTGTGTTGCACTGTGTTTTACAGTACATTAAACTGTATTTTTAAATTTTGTATTTTTACCCCTATTTTCTCTAACATCACTTCTGTTGTGTAACGGTATCAGCCAAATGATCAAAGTGTAATGCACAACTTAGGGTTTATTGAATAAATGCAGGGTAAATTGACAGCGTAGGTAGAATGGTAAAACAGTATGCAGTCAGTCTATGAAACCAAATAAAGTACCTTAGATGCTAAGAGTGGTTACCACACTTGACCTAGGCAGCAGTAAAGTATAACAGAGGAGGATTTGACCTAACAGGAATGGCATAGGCACATCCTTTGTGCTTTGTGCTGATTTTTTTGATTATTTTACTTTGGCTGTATTTTAAAGTGGAACATCACCGAAAAGGGGACGTTACAATGCGTATCCTCCTCCCCCCCAGATCTGGGGGAAGAGGGGGGGGGATGGGGGGTGTACATACTTACAAGAGGCGTTCTTGATGGACATGATAAAGTATTATATTGTGAAAGAAACCTGAAATAGTAACAAAACAATGTTAGATAAGGCAATGGTGTCTGGATGGGTGGAGGAGGGACTAAAGGATGGTGTTGACATCGAGCTCCTCATTTAGTCCATTGGGACTGAGGCTGTCTAAGGTGTAGATCCAGAACGTTTCACGTTCGCATAGTAATGCGAAACGTTCTGCTGGTGGTAGACTTTTGGGGATGGATTCAAGGATCCAGACTCTTAGTCCGACTGTGGACTGTTGGTGAAATTCTAAGAAGTGACGGGGGACGCTATGTAGGTCGCAACCTGTTTCAATGTAGCGTCGGTGTTTACTGAAATGCTGTCTTAAGGGACAGATTGTACGTCCCACATACAGGAGTGGACATGGACATGACAAGCAATACACCACATGGTCGGTGGAGCAATTATGGAAATCGTTGAAGGTATAGGTTTTTCCTTTATGCGTGAAGGATGTTTGACCGTGTTGTATGAACTCACAAGTCTTGCAGAGGGCCTTTTTGCACTGAAACATCCCCTTAAGGGGTATGAGACAGAGAGGATTGGGTTTGGGGTTTTTTAATTTGCTTGGGGCGATTTTGGCTTTGAGGGAAGGGGCCCTACGGTAAGTGATCCGGGGTTTGTCAAGGATGTTGGCGGAAAGGAAGGGATCCTGTTTCAGGATACCCCAATGTTTGGAAAAAATGTTTTCCATTTTTTTGTGTCGTCCATGAAATTGAGTAATGAATCGGACAGTAGAATCGGATGTGGTATTGTCTTTTTTGGGGGGTTTTCCAGGAAGGTAAGTTTTATAGGCTGTGTCGATCAGAGTATCGGGGTACCCCTTGTCCAGAAATTTCTTTTTAAGGTAGTTACTGTGAGTAATGTAATCTGTGTCTCTAGTACAATTTTGTCGTAGATGACAGAACTGGCTTTTGGGAATATTTTTAACCCATAATGGGTGGTGGCAGCTGTCAAAATGTAAGTACGAGTTGCCTGCAGTCGGTTTGGTATAATTGCATGAGATTATGGAATCGCCATCATGACCTAGCTCTAGGTCTAGATAGGCTAGTTTCTCAGGATGCCAGGAGAAGGTGAATGATAGGCCGAAGGGGTTATTATTGCAGTGGTTCACAAATTCCTGAATGGTGGTGGAGGGACCATCCCAGATGATGATCAGGTCATCAATATATCGTCCATAAAATATAAGATGTTTGGTGTATGGGTTATTGTGCCAGATAAACGAGTTCTCCCAAAAACCCATAGTAAGGTTTGCGTAGGATGGGGCAAAATGTGCCCCCATGGCAGTGCCTGTAGTCTGGAGGTAATAGGTGTTTTGGAAAAGAAAATAGTTATGAGTAAGGCAGAATTTGATGGCATCTGTTATGAATATGGCTTGTTCAGGATTGATCATGTTGTCATGGGATAGGAAGTATTGGACGGCTGTCAGTCCAACGTTGTGAGGGATGGATGTGTATAATGAGTTGACGTCAAGTGACAGCCATAAGTATTGATCTTCCCAGGTGTAAGGCTTAAGGAGTTCCATAAGATGGGCCGAATCACGTATGTATGAGGGGAGGGATTGGGCAAGGGGTTGAAGGAAAGTGTCTGCGTACTGAGAAAGGCCACTGGTGACACTGTCCATGGAGGCAACTATGGGTCTGCCTGGGGGTATGGTGGGGTGTTTATGTATTTTGGGTAGATGATAAAAATAAGGCGTTTTATAATAGCTTCTCTTGAGGAAAGATGCTTCCTTGGGTTCAATTATTTGTTGGTGACTGGCCGTGGTGATGAGTTATTCAACCTCAGCTTGGAAGTTTGGTAATGGGTCTCTGGGTAGTGTCACGTATGTATTTTTATCTGAAAGTAAGCGGACGGCTTCATTGATGTAATCTGTTTTATTTTGGATTATTATGCCGCCGCCTTTGTCTGCAGGTTTTATAATGATGTCAGAATTATGTGTAAGGTTTTTGAGAGATAGTCGTTCACCATGGCCAAGGTTGTGCGGTAGTTTTTTATTTTGAGTCTTAGAGGTATCCTCACACATTTTCTGAATATCAGAAAATACGACCCTATAAAAGGCTTCAATGTAGGGTCCTTTGGAACAAGTGGGGTTGAATATAGATTTGGGACGTAAGGAAGTGTGTTGTATGGGGGGAGAGGTCAGGGGATGTTGGGTGTAGAGAAGTAATTCCGAATCAATGTCACCGGGTATGTCATCTGTGTATGTGGAAATGTCTAGGGTACTGGATGGGCTGCTGAAGGTGTCTTCATGTGCTCCGGAAGATGTCTGGGGACTAGTGGGGGTGGACAAGTTTTTCTCTGAGATGGTGTTTTTGTTGGACTGTATATTAAAAAATCTAGTTAACACACAGAGAGAGGCTCTTCCGCTGTGACACTGCTTGGAGCTAAAATGCCAGTTGCTGTCAAACAAAGTACCACCTGCTGGACCGACTCCTATGATAGACAGCACACTAGTCCAATGCTGGGAAATTGAACTAGTGTGTAATCTATGACAGGAGCTGGTCCAGGAGACAAGACTTTGTTTGACGGTGGCTGGCGTTTCAGCAACAAGTGGTGTCACAGCAGGAGAACCTCTTTCTGTGTAATCCAGCCAGGTCTCCTCCCGATTCTTCCCTGTGATCCCCCGTGCAGTGTTTTCATCTTCCCAGATCTTTTTTTCTGTTTTTACAATTTTGAAAGTAAGTAATTTTTCTTCTTTACTGATGGGCACTGATAGGCTTCACTGATGGGTCTGCACTGATGGGCACTGATGAGGCTGCACTGATGGGCACTGGTGAGGCTGCAAGAATGAGCCTGCACTGACTGGACATCACTGATTAGTTTGCACTGATGGGCACTGATGAGGCTATACTGATGGGTACTGATACAACGCCACTGATTGGGCTGCACTGATGGGCACTGATGAGGCTGCACTGATGGAACAGCATTGATGAGTCTGCACTGATGGGCACTGATGAGGATGGATACGCTGCAACCATATGGTTTAAATATAGACATAGATTTGAATTGTTTTTTGACTAACTTCTGACCAATTTTTGAGAAAAAATATGTTAGATGAACAGACTAAAATGAAGTTATATTAGATGCCTGATAAATAGCATTAAATAATAAAGTACAATTCCCCTTAAATATATGGTAGCTAGTGGGGAAGATAATATGGAATATAGTACACTTCCCCTTTAAGATATATGATGATTCAATGGCTAATATAATTATATTAGTGGGATTTATAATAATGTATATAATATACTTTCCCTTTAAGAGATATAGATATTCAGTGGGATTGATAATAGAAACATACTTCCCTTTAAGAGCTAAAGACATCCTGTGGGATGATAATAATATTAATGGAATTGATAATAGTACATGGCTTTTTTTTATCTAAGGTTTATTTGAAATGATAATTGTGGTAAGATAATAATATTAAGGAATTGATAATAACACATAGCTTTTTTTATCTAAGGCTAATTTAAACAGATGTGGACACAGAGTGGCTAATTGTACATTTGGAATATTGATAAGTATCAGGACAATGGATTATTAGCACAAATTGGGTCCCATAATTGAGTTGTAATAGATTAGAGATACATTTAATATATAACAAGATCACTTTTGTTCATCTAACATCTCTTTACTCAAAAATTGGTCAGAAGTTAGTCAAAAAACAATTCAAATCTATGTCTATATTTAACCCATATGGTTGCAGGTACTCATCCTCATCAGTGCCCATCAATGCAGCCTCATCAATGCTGTTCCATCAGAAATGGTAAATGCTATTGTAAAATATATAATATCCTGATTTAACGTATGTGAGTGGGTGGATTCCCCACTATAAAGATGGCACCGCTGTGTGTAACGTCCTTCCGCTCCCTGAGGACGTTGAATGACAAAACTAGTCGGGCAGGGCTAAGATGTTGGACACCATCGCGCATGTCAGAATCGCGCTCGTGGCTTTGGATTGATAGCCAGAGGCGAGACAGACACATATAACAGAAAGCGTTTGATCCCTAGTGTCGGGCAGGCACTTTTAAAATGTGAGTGTATGCTATTATTGTTTTAAATAAACTGGCAAAGTTTTTTTGATTTACGCTATGTGGATTCTCCTTTCTTCCTAAAACTATATACCTCCTATATATCTCTTTGAGAGCCTGGGCAAAAAATACAGGAATATCAACTATAGGGTTATGAGCCGGTCTGCTGGACATTGTATAACAAGGCGTTGAAGCTGGTTTATAATTTTACCAGCCACTCCATCTGATGAGTCAGTTTGGGGTGATCTGTGGAAGGATCGCACTGAGTGAGTGCACAGATTTGCTTGCTGAAGATCTTGCACATTGTTCATATGCACTTTTTGGTTTCTTTTTTCTGGGACTTTATGAGAAACTAGACATTAAGCCCATTAAATTAACGGGCGCTAGAACATATGTGGTCAAACATTATGCTCAGAGCTGACTAAGCGGCTCTCAATTATCTCTTTTTTTTTTCTAACAACGCAAGAGCCGCATGACGTAGCCAGCTCTGCGCATAGCGTCCCTGTCCCTAGCAACATCGGCGACACGCGCAGAGCTGACAGAGCGGCTCTCACATGCGAGCGCGCACCCGCCGCGTGCCCGCACACACCCGCCGCTTTAACATTCTCGCCAGGCCGCCCGAAGTCTCTGCTCTCAAAGTCCCAATGGCTGTCCGTGGGGCACATGCGCAGTAGCGCAATCCCACGGACACAGGGACTGGACGCAGAGACACTTGTACTTTATATAGTAAGATATGACTTATATGGGGTATGATGTTGTTTGTTATCCTGTAATCCAGTTCTTCAGAAACCTACGGGAACGCCCATTTCCTCCTCCGCCCCTCCTCTCTAATAATATCTCCTTGTTCCACTCATCCTCCATCCCTGCCCCTTTCCTCCTCTGTCCCTGCCCCACTCTTCTTCTCGCATTCATCCAGCGGCTGCTATCTTGCTCGTAGGCTCCTCCCCCTTCTCTGCCTCTTTCCCCAGAGCTGTCAATCGATCTCTCGGCGCTCAGTTCTCAGCCTGGGTCAGGTGGCTGGGATCGCCGATCTGTGGATTCGGGAGTGACAGCCATGGCGTCCGGCAGAGAAGGAGGAGGAGGGAGGGACGCCGGGCAACGGGGTATGACAGCACCGGGAGCTCTCACAATGTGCTTTCTTGCATGGGAGCACCGAAAAGGGCAGACAGGAAGAGGGGCCCAGAGTGTGGGGGGAGGGGTGTAACATTTTCACCCAGCCACCCGAAGTCTCTGCGCTCCAAGTCCCAACGGCTGTCCGTGGGGCACATGCGCAGTAGCGCAATCCCACGGACACAGGGACTGGACGCAGAGACACTTGTACTTTATATAGTAAGGTTAGATGAACAGTATCTTTTGACTGTTGATTTTTGGATCATTTTACAGTGACATTTGGATTTTGTAGTTAACAGTATAAGTATTTTATGCACTATATGAATTTGTAGTTCCACAATTATATTTTTATATGCATCACTTATTTTTATCACATTTATGAAGAAGTGATTGTTCACAAGAATGCACCAGCACTTTAGAGATTGAGCACATAGTTTTTGACACAATAGGGGATCATTTGTAATTATCCCCACTTCATTAGTTAAGGGAGAGTAGATCTGCACTGACTGATTTTTTACCATTCGGATGCTTGATATACCCGCAGATTGTTAGCAGCGGTCATAATAAACCCCTTTTTTTCTTTTGTAACCATTGATAACCTGGGCGCCAGATCTTATCTTGTTACTGATGAGAATGCACTGATGGGGCTGCACTGATAGGCTGCACTGATGGGCACTGACGAGGCTGCAGTAATGAGGCTGCACTGGGGCTACACTGATGGGCACTGATGAGGCTGCACTGATGAGGCTATACTGATAAGCACTGATGAGGCTGCACCAATGGGCACTGATGAGGTTGCACTAATGGACACTGATGGGACCTGATGAGGCTGCCCTGATGGGCATTGATGAGGCTGAACTGATGGCTACTGATAAGGGGTAACTGATGGGCACTCATGAAGCTGTACTAATGGGCATTGATGAGGCTGCATTGATAAGGTGGCACTGATATGCTGCGCTGATGGGCAATGATATGCTGCACTCATGGGCAATGATGGGGCTGCCCTGATAATCAGGGCACTAATGATCAGTGCCCTGATTATGAGTGTAAATGTCCCCTGTCACAGGAAAGCTGACTATAGGCTTTCCTTTCCTCAGACAGTAAGGAAAAGAAATGCTGGACACAGCTGATCCCATGGTAAAGAGCCAACATCATTGGCTCCTTACTCTGATCAGTGATGTGCTGTGTCTGAGGGACACAACTTACCACCGATCGCTGCATTAATGTCAAATGGGCTGAAATCACACAGCACCACGCTGAATGTAGTGCATGCGCTACTTTTAGAAATGCACTGCAAATGGATTGCTTGGTACTTCTGTACAATGTGATCCGATGCGGGCAAATGCAATGCAATTGCGACCTGTGTTTGGGGTGTCCTGAACTTTGTATTGACACCTGCTGCAGATCAAAAGGGCAGTTCGGGAAATGAGCAGGGAACGAGGGTTTCCTGCACCGTGATCCAATGTGAATGGGCCCTGAGAGAGTTCCCTGCTCCACCATCCCGGGCTGCATAGGACTGCTTCCCAGTTTTAGGGTTATTCACAATAGAATGTGGTGCAGGAAGGCCATGCACCGCATTCCAGTTGCACTGTGCTTGTGATCTGCCCTTTTAATCTGCTGCGGATGTCAGTGCAAAGTTAATGACACCCCAAATGCAAGTTGAAAACGCAGTATCGTTTGCCCACAAAAGATCTCATGATACAAAAGTACCATGTGATCCGGTTGCAGTGCATTTCAAAAAGTAGTGCATGCATTACTTTTGGTGCGGTACGATGAAATCACATTGCACAGAACTGCTTTTGAATTACATTCAGTTGCTGGTGTGAAAGGGCCTTTACTGTGGCTGTCTGCTAGGGCTGCATGTGTCCTAATCAATTGACTGATACTGTGTTTGCTGCTTTTTGGATTTTTTTTTTTGCAGATTGGTAACCTTTAACCTCCCTGGCGGTATGATTATGTCAGGAATTATGTACCAAAAGCAGTACAATTTTTTTCATGGAAATTTTGGCGTTGGTCTACAATTCTTAGTAATTACTGACTTAAACCTGACCAAAACAAGAGTCTAGTAGACATCCCAGATGTGATAAATTTGAAACACAAACGCATGAATTATAATCTAATCAATAATATAATTTTATTATATAATATAATATAATTTTATTATATAATATAATATAATAAAATTATATTATTGATTAGATTATAATTTATGCGTTATATATTTTATATATATATATATATATATATATATATATATATATATATGTGTGTATATATATATATGTGTGTATATATATATATATATATATATATATATATATATACACACACACACACACACACACATATATGAAATATATAACGCATAAATTATAATCTAATCAATAATATAATTTTATATATATATATATATATACACATACATATATACATATATAGTATATATATATATATATATATATATATATATATATATATATATATATATATATATATATATACATACATATATATATATATATATATATATATATATATATATATATACATATAATATAAATGTGTTATGTGTTTGTGTTTTGTGCAACGTTTGAATTTCCCTCCCTAGTTCCACTCCCATGCAGCATTGCTGCTGCAGGAAACGGAACTAGAAAGTCATCACACCGACGGACGAGCGGCGGGGATCTCGGCTGGCGGTCACAGCAATGAGAGATCATCGCTGGATCACGAGGAGAAGGTAAGAGCGTGACTCGGGGATACCGATCCTAGTCTAAAAAATCCACCCCGAGTCACGCTCGGGGATACCGCCAGGGAGGTTAAACTTATATATTTTGTGCTCATCCATGCCACATCCATGCCACATCAGTGCCACTACAGTGCTTATCAGTTCCCTATAGAGCCTCACAAAATTGTAATGGGAAGTCAGGAAATGACGGTGCTCCCTACATGTTGGGCCTCTTTATGTAGCCAGGCTGTGTAAAAGTGTCACACATGTGATATCGTCATACTCAGAAGGAGTAGCAGAATGTATTTTGGGGTGTTATTTTTGCTATGTACATGCTATGTGTTAGAAATATCTTGTAAATGGACAACATTGTGTAAAAAATAAAAGTGTGTTTTCATTTTCTTTCCACATTTTACAAAAACTTGTGGAAAATAATGACATGTTCAAAAGGCTCATTATGCATCCTAGATTATGTGTTGTGGTGTTTTCTTTCCAAAATGGGGTCAATTTGTGGATGTTTCCATTGTCCTGGAGCTCCAGGGCCTTTAACAATGTGATTTTCAGGAAATTATATGTGGAATTTTTGCTCCTAGAACGGCTGACGGTGCTACTTGGATGTTGGGCCTCTGTATGTGCTCAGGCTGTGTAAAAGTCAAACACATGTGGTATCGCCATACTCAGGAGTAGCAGAATGTATTTTGGGGTGTAGTTGCAAATATGCCTATACAGTGTGTGAGAAATAACTTGGTAATATGACCATTTTGTGAAAAAAGAAAAAAAACACTTAATTTTGCAAAGATTCGTGGAGAAAAATTACAACTTCATAAAACTCACCATGCCTCTTACTAAATACCTTGGAATGTCTGCTTTCCAAAAAGGGGTCATTTGGGGGGTATTTGTACTTTACTGGCTTGTTAGGGTCTCAAGAACTGAGATAGGCCATCGGCACATCGGGTATGACTAATTTTAAATGATTGGCACCATAGCTTGTAGACTCTATAACCTTCGCAAAGACCAAATGATATATACTTATTTGGGTTATTTTTTACCAAAGATATGTAGCAGTATAAATTTTGACCAAAATTTATGTAGAAAAATTACTAAATTTGCAAATCTTTAAAACCGAAACAAAGAAAATGCATTTTTTTTACAACATTTTTGGTCTTTTTTCATTTATAGCGCAAAAAAATAAAAACCCAATGATGAATAAATACCACTAAAAGAAAGCTTAATTTGTGTGAAAAAAAGGACGAACATTTCATATGGGTACAGTGTTGCATGACTGAGTAATTGTCATTCAAAATGTGAGAGCACTGAAAGCTGAAAACTGGTCTGGTTAGGAAGGGGGTTTAAGTGCCCAGTGAGTAAGTGGTTATTTATCTAATGCTTCCAATTTTCTAATACCGGTAATACCCAATCATGTGCAGATGAAATTGTTTAATACAAAATATTTTTTATTTTTTTTACATAATTGGCTATTTTATGTAAACTAAATACTCATTTATGAGGTTGATTTAAAAAAAGAGTTGGGAATGTTCATACAATAAATTGTGTGTAGGTTCTCAACTCCCTCTCTTCAATCTACTATTAAGTTAAGTTGCTAGAAAACAACTGTGCTCCAAAAGCTATATGAACAGGGAATGATAAAGAAACATCCTTCATCTGAAGGTCATGTGAACAAGGCCTAAAGAAAGAAAACAAAATTTAAATTAAAAGATTGAATCCAAAAGTTAGGTTAAAGGAGTGGACTTCAGATTCTGTGTAGAGGATTTGTCCTCATTTCCTTTTACCAGAATTGTGAGGACATACAGTGAGGGAAAAAAAGTATTTGATCCCCTGCTAATTTTGTAAGTTATCCCACTGACAAAGAAATGATGAGCCTATAATTTTAATGGTTGGTTTATTTTAACAGAGAGAGACAGAATAACAACAAAAAAATACAGAAAACGCATTTCAAAAAAGTTATACAAATTGATTTGCATTTTAATGAGTGAAATAAGTATATGATCCCCTATCAATCAGCAATATTTCTGGCTCCCAACTGTCTTCTATACAGGTAACGCGCTGAGATTAGAAGCACTCTCTTAATGGGAGTGCTCCTAATTGCAGCTTGTTACCTGTATAAAAGACACCTGTCCATAGAAGCAATCAATCAATCAGATTCCAATCTCTCCACCATGGCCAAGACCACAAAGCTGTTCAAGGATGTCAAGGACAAGATTGTAGACTTACACAAGGCTGGAGTAGGCTACAAGACCATTGCCAAGCAGCTTGGTAAGAGGATGACAACAGCTGGTGCGATTATTTGCAAATAGAAGAAATACAAAATAAATGTTAATCTCCCTCAGTCTGGGGCTCTATGCAGGATCTCACCCCATGGAGTTTCAATGATCATGAGAATGGTGAGGAGTTGAACCAACCCAGAACCACACAGGAGAATCTTGTCAATGATCTCAAGGTTGCCGGGACTATAGTCACCAAGAAAACAATTGGTAACACACTACGCCGTCAAGGACTGAAATTTGGCAGCACCTGCAAGGTCCCTTTGCTCAAGAAAGCACATGTACAGGCCCATTTGAAGTTTGCTAATGAACATCTGAATGATTGCTGTCTAAAGTGAAGACAAATAAGTCACAGGGTCCTAATGAGATACACCCAAAATTATTAAAAGAGCTTAGTGGTGAGCTGGCAAAACCATTAACAGATTTATTTAACCAATCATTAGTAACAGGAGTCGTCCCGGAAGATTGGAAATTGGCAAATGTCGTGCCCATTCACAAGAAAGGTAGTAGGGAGGAATCGAGCAACTATAGACCAGTGAGTCTGACATCAATAGTAGGCAAATTAATGGAAACCCTATTAAAGGATAGGATTGTGGAACATCTTAAATCCCATGGATTGCAAGATGAAAAACAACATGGGTTTACTTCAGGGAGATCATGTCAAACAAATCTTATAGATTTTTTTGACTGGGTGACTAAAATAATAGACGGTGGAGGTGCAGTAGACATTGCATATCTAGATTTTAGTAAGGCTTTTGACACTGTCCCACATAGAAGACTTATCAATAAACTGCAGTCATTGAGCATGGACTCCCATATTGTTGAGTGGATTAGGCAGTGGCTGAGTGACAGACAACAGAGGGTTGTAGTCAATGGAGAACATTCAGAACAAGGTCATGTTACCAGTGGGGTACCTCAGGGATCTGTACTGGGACCAATTTTGTTTAATATCTTCATAAGTGATATTGCAAAAGGCCTCGATGGCAAGGTTTGTCTTTTTGCTGATGACACAAAGATATGTAACAGGGTTGATGTTCCTGGAGGGAAACGCCAAATGGAAAAGGATTTAGGAAAACTAGAAGAATGGTGAGAACTCTGGCAACTGAAATTTAATGTGGAGAAGTGCAAGATAATGCACCTGGGGTGTAAAAACCCAAGGGCAGAATATAGAATATTTGACACAGTCCTGACCTCAGTATCTGAGGAAAGGGATTTAGGAGTAATTATTTCAGAAGACTTAAAGGTGGGAAGTCAATGTAATAGAGCAGCACGAAATGCCAGCAGAATGCTTGGATGTATAGGGAGAGGTATAAGCAGTAGAAAGAGAGAAGTGCTTATGCCGCTGTACAGAACACTGGTGAGACCTCACTTGGAGTATTGTGCGCAGTACTGGAGGCCATATCTCCAGAAGGATATAGATACTCTAGAGAGAGTTCAGAGAAGAGCTACTAAACTAGTACATGGATTGCAGAAAAAAACTTACCAGGAAAGGTTAAAGGACCTTAACATGTATAGCTTGGAAGAAAGAAGAGACAGAGGGGATATGATAGAAACTTTTAAATACATAAAGGGAATCAACTCGGTAAAGGAGGAGAGCATATTTAAAAGAAGAAAAACTACCACAAGAGGACACAGTTTTAAATTAGAGGGGCAAAGGTTTAAAAGTAATATGAGGAAGTATTACTTTACTGAGTGAGTAGTGGATGCATGGAATAACCTTCCTGCAGAAGTGGTAGCTGCAAATACAGTGAAGGAGTTTAAGCATGCATGGGATAGGCATAAGACTATCCTTCATATAAGATAGGGCCAGGGACTATTCATAGGATTCAGATATATTGGGCAGACTAGATGGGCCAAATGGTTCTTATCTGCCGACATATTCTATGTTTCTATGTCTATGAGAACTGGGTGAAAGTGCTGTGGTCGGATGAGACCAAAATCAAGCTCTTTGGCATCAACTCAACTCGCTGTGTTGAGGAGGAGAAGAAGGAATGCTGCCTATGACACCAAGAACAACATCCCCACTGTAAAACGTGGAGGTGGAAACATTATGCTTTGGGGGTGTTTTTCTGCTAAGTGGATAGGATAACTTCACTGAATCAAAGGGACAAAGGACGGGGCCATGTACCATCAAATCTTGGTTGAGAACCTCCTTCTCTCAACCAGGGCATTGAAAATGGGTCATGGATGGGTATTCCAGCATGACAATGACCCAAACACACGGCCATGGAAACAAAGGAGTGGTTTTTAAGGAAAAGTAAATCAAGATCCTGGAGTGGCCTAGCCAGTCTCCAGACCCTAATCCCATAGAAAATATGTGGAGGGAGCTGAAGGTTTGAGTTACCAAACGTAAGCCTCGAAACCTAAAAGACTTGGAGAGGATCTGCAAAGAGGAGTGGGACAAAATCCCTCCTGAGATGTTTACAAACCTGGTTACCAACTATAAGAAACGTCTGAACTCTGTAACCTCTGTGATTGCCAACAAGGGTTTTGCCACCAAGTACTAAGTCATGTTTTGCACAGGGGTCAAATACTTATTTCACTCATTAAAATGCAGATCAATTTATAACTTTTTTGAAATGCATTTTTTTTTATTTTTTTGTTGTTATTCTGTCCTTCACTGTTAAAATAAACCCACCAGTAAAAATATAGACTGGTCATTTCTTTGTCAGTGGGCAAACACAAAATCAGAAAATCGGCAGGGGTTCAAATCAAATACTCTGTTCCCTCACTGTAGTAAGGCATTTTATCTTTTGTTGGTGGTGGGGTTGAGAAGGATGATGGAGGTGGGAGTAGAGTAATAGGGTTATGATTGTGGTATCTATGATGAATGTTATCATGAGATGGGTAGGGTACTGGAGAAGTGGATAAGAGTTCTTATAGTAGGAAGAGTGGAGGTAATTATATGCTGGTACTAATGCTGCAGGTGGTGGTGGAGGTGGTGGCAGTGGTAAAACATGTAAAGTGCTTTGGAGTGCATCTTGGTAATTAGACTGTATTCATCTCAACATGTCCATGTTGATTGCCATCAATCTAATTTCTGTGTTTTCTCTGAAGAAATAAATCGTTTGATTAATTTACTGTAAGTCTGCAGCTATTAAGTCCAAATAGAAGAAGTTGTTTTCCCCTCGCTGCGGTGGTCTGGTCTATCAATATCCTTTGATAATGTCCAGTAGGACGAAACGTGTCAGTAGCCTCCATTAGACTTCCTTGCCTCATGTGTATATTGCCTGTAACCATCGGATGTTTGTAAGTGCAATTTCTGCTTTTTTTTTTATAAAAGTTTGTTACCAGTTTTACGCTATGTGCACTTTTTTCTTGGCTTCCATGTGGTCTGGTGTATGAGGGATATTCAGCTCCTTCCCTCCCCTCCCCTATGAGCCATGAACTACATCTCTGGTTATTCTAAGGAGGAATTTGGATTATTTCAAAAGCCTGTTTGGTCTGTTTGTTGTATGATAGTACAGGCCCACAGCATCTGGTGAGTGCCCATTTCACATATTCATCTGGTGACGGGATTTATTTCACCTTTAAGTTGCAACCTTTCCTGGCATCAGGATTTTTCATGATTTGGGACTTTATTTCACCTTTTATGCTTTTTCATCATTTTATATGGGACTTTATTGATTTTATTATTTTATATGGCACAGATTATCGATTGATATTGTGTATCACTTATTGTTTTCTATGACTATGGTTCATATCCTCATTTTATTTTTACCTTCTAATACCATTACTAGCTGTTAAGATTGCCCTTAAGGAGATTTCTCCAATACTGTAATCACTTGATTATATATGAACATATGGGTGTGGCTTTTAATTTCAGTTGTGTTGGTCTATACACATTTTTGAACAGGTGCTAGGCTGGGGACTGTCTCTTTGTAACAATTTATTTTTTTTTTATCTAGAACACTGCTGGCAAGAAAAGCACTCCTTTCCTCAAGGGAAGAAGTCTACAGAAGTATGGTGTACAGCATATTGTGCAGTCATTTAATTCTCAGATCAGATTTCTTCTGCATAAAAGTGTATCTCCACTTTCAAGGGTGGGAGACATTATGAATGACTAAAGGTCTTTTAAAATCAAACGAAGATAAATTGGTGGATAGCCATCATCCCTCATTTAAAGATAACCAAGGGGTTAAACCAACACAACAAATAAGTCAAGGCAACCATGAGGACTAGAAAATAAATAGAACCGGCACTCAATCAACCCCAATAAATAATGGAATCAAAACATATATAATCATATAATACATCTAAAATGAAAAACTAAGCAGAGTAATGACAAATTCAATATAAATAAAAGTGGTGTGGTGTGGTGATGTGCACAGTGACAATACTGTCAATAAAAACCACAATAAACATCAATGAATAATAGGTAAAAGCATATAAATATAATAAATGAATTGCTGAATAGTGACAAAAAACTGTGGTAAAGTGCACAGTGCATAAAAGTGCATAAATAATATAACCAAAAATTGTAATGGTGACAAAAAATCAATGAAGAGACAGGAAGGGATGGACTGATCACAATAATCAGTGATAAAAGTGCACAATATGAATATATTCAGTGGTAGAAATGCCAAGAATAAAAAATGGATAAACCCAAAGGTATGCAAGAAATATATTGGGTAAAAAATGATACAAACGCTCATTAAGAGTGTTTTGGAGGTGAGCGGCCATTTCCCTCATTTATGGATTTATGCTCACCACCACAGTGCTACTAGTTTCCCGCACCATAGGAGTTTCCACACATCCGGCAATATCTCTCCACCAGCACTTTTGTCTTATGAACTTTCTTGATGAACTTATGAACATTTATTATATTTTTTATCTCCATCCATCTTTACCCCTTTTTTATTTTTGTTGTTCTTTACCATTTTTTACCCAATATATTTCTTGCATACCTTTGAGTTTATTCATTTTTTATTCTTGGCATTTCTACCACTGAATACATTCATATTGTGCACTTTTTTTACTGATTATTGTGATCAGTCCATTCCTTATTGGATCTGTTTCTTCTCCCTAGCACGGTGCACTTTATAGTTCACTTCCACCACTCACTGTCTCTTCATTGATTTTTTCTCACCATTACAATTTGTGGTTATATTATTTATGCACTGTTATGCACAGTGCACTTTACCACAGTTTTTTGTCACTATTCAGCAATTCATTTATTATATTTATGTGCTTTTACCTATTATTCATTGCTGTTTATTGTGTTTTTTATTGACAGTATTGTCACTGTGCACATCACCACACCACTTTTATTTATATTGAATTTGTCATTACTCTGCTTAGTTTTTCATTTTAGATGTATTATATGAGCAGATCTGGATCGTACAAGAGCCAGAAGAAGGTTCCCGTGACACCAAACAAAATAAATGCAATGTGGCAGCCTCCAACGAACAGCCTCATCAACCGGTTGATGGCAGTCCTTACGGTTGCCTTCACTTTTTTGTTGTGTTGAGATTATGGCTTTCTAAGGAAGACAAAGGATCACACTTTTGATGATCTATATTAGAGCTTTTTAAAACTAGATACGTGCATCCTGAAGAAGCCCTAGATTCAAGCGAAACGCATTGATCTATACCCATATGTAATTTTCCACCCATTTTCCAACTTAAGAGTCACACTAGTGAAAACATTGTTTAAAAGAAGGAAAGTGTCGCGCTCAAACATAAATGTAAAGTGCCTGTGCAGATATTAAATCAACAATTCATATTAGTACCAATCAAAATTCAAAACATCAATCAATCTGTGCCCAACATTAATGTAAAGTGCAAACAGTCCATATGCAGCATCAACCAGTCCACATATCATTGGTGTCACACAATGTGGCAGAGACTTGATAGTTAGTGCAGATTAAGCCTTCACCTCCACACTTCACCCAGTGATCTAGTAAGGTACTCCTTACCGGAAATATATGACCCCTTGATTATAGGGGGTCACATAGACATTTTCTCCAACTCAATGCACGATCCTCAGCTCCTCTGTCACACAATAGGTTCCAGCAATAAGCCTTTAGAGCATATCTCGGATCAGGTGGCAAACATGGGTGGAATGAAAAGAGGCTCTCATGGTGCAGTAAATCAAAACATGTCGCTTTATTTAAAAAGGAAATGCACTTACTAAAATCTCCATAAAAGAATCGCCTTTCTCATCAGAGTATACAGCGGGGTTGAGAGCACTGCCGATCGTACAGCGCTCCTCTAACCCGGAAGTGGCTACGGTCTCACGTTTCCCTTCCCGACCTACGTTTCGTCAGTACGACCTGACGTCATCAGGGGATCATGTGACCGTATGTTTACTTCTCCTTTTTATTGAGAGTAAACCACTCGGCATCCAATCAAAACCTCCTTAGTTCCTTACTCCACCCACATGACTCGGATCGGAATCATTACGGGGGCCTGACTAGAACAAAAAGGATAACAACATAATATTGCAGCATTATCGCCGCAGTTTCTCCCTTTTATTGGAGCATACGCTTATATTAAATCCAATGCAAAAAATTGCTTAGTTTTAAACTTATACTGCAACTATGCTTACTGGGATTTTTTAATGGAATGCCTCGTGTTACAATAAATTTATTAATTAAAATAACAGTATTAACCACTTCCATACCGAGTCATAGTAATATGACGTCGGCATGGTGGTTGTACGGATCCGGGCGGGCGTCATATGACGTCCGCCCGCTCTAGCTGCTACTGCGCGCCCCCGGGGGCGCGCAGCGCGGCGATCGGGGGTGAGGCTCGTCCCTCGGACATAGCCCATCCCTGATCAAGGTAAACAGCCAATAGAAATTGGCTGTTTACCACGTGATCGGCTGTGTCAATCACAGCCGATCACATGAGCGGCTCCAGCACGAGCCGCTCGTTCTCTCTGCAATGCGCGCCCCCGGGGGCGCGCAGAGCAGCGATCGGGGACGAGGCTCGTCCCTCGGACAGAGTCGATCCCCGATCTAGGTAAAGAGCCAATGAAATTGGCTCTTTACCACGTGACCGACTGTGTCCAATTACAGCCGGTCACAAATGTCAACAGAGAACACGGTAACTAGCTGTCACCGTGTTCTCCTCCTCACACACTGATCCTGTGTGAGGAGGAGATTGTGGTAACAGCTAGTTACCAATCACAGTGCACCCCAAACACACTGATTGCCCCCCCCCCCAATAAAGAGCACCTGTCACTAGCCCATCAAAGTACCCGAGTACCTGTCACTAGCCCATCAGGTACTCTGATGACAGGTACTCGGGAACTCTGATGACAGGTACCCGGGTACTCTGATGACAGGTACTCAGGTACTCTGATGACAGGTACTCTGGTACTCTGATGACAGGTACTCAGGTACTCTGATGACGGGTACTCGGGTACTCTGATGACGGGTACTCGGGTACTCTGATGACAGGTACTCGGGTACTCTGATGACAGGTACTCGGGTACTCTGATGACGGGTACTCGTGTACTCTGATGACGGGTACTCGGGTACTCTGATGACGGGTACTCGGGTACTCTGATGACAGGTACTCGGGTACTCTGATGACAGGTACGCAGGTACTCTGATGACAGGTACTCGGATACTCTGATGACAGGTACTCGGATACTCTGATGACAGGTACGCAGGTACTCTGATGACAGGTACTCGGGTACTCTGATGACGGGTACTCTGATGACAGGTACTCGGGTACTCTGATGACGGATACTCGGGTACTCTGATGACGGATACTCGGGTACTTTGAGTACCTGTCAACGGAGTACCCGACATCAGAGTACCTGAGTACCTGTCACCTACCCATCAGAGTACCCGAGTACCTTCCACCTGCTCATCAGAGTACCTGACGCCTGAAGTACCCGAGTACTTGCCGCCTGCTCATCAGTACCCATCACTACTCATCAGTACTCATCAGTACCTATCACGTATCAGTATCACCTATCAGTATCAGTACTACTCATCAGTACCTATCACCTGCCTGTCACCTGCCCATCAGAGTACCCGAGTACCTGTCACCTGCCTATCGGAGTACCTGAGTACCTGCCACCTGCTCATCAGTACCAGAGTACCTGTCACCTGCCCAACAAAGTACCCGAGTACCTGTCGCCCTTCATACAGCCACCATGTCTAAGTCCAAAAAGGTTTATATACGTCCTCCGTTTAAACCTAAATACCGGTGTTATGGCAGCAGATAGCTGCCATAACCCTGGTATTTTTTTAAACGGTGGACGGTTGGCTTTCCGATAAGGGTGGTCCCAGCGGCGGATTCGCCGTGGGATCACCCTTCTGGGATGGCGGAAGAGGTGCCCCCCCCCCTCCCGCCGCGTCCGGTCCTTTTCCCCGCTTACCGGACCCGCCGGCAGCGGGGAAAACGATCCGGTCCCGGATCCTCACAGACAGGATGTCGAGTGAGGGCAAGCTTGCCCTCACTTGACTCTATGGTCTTGGAGGACCGGGGCTACGGAAAATGTTGTTGCCTAGCAACCGGTTTAAAGGTCCTTTTTTTTTTTTTTCATTTTATATATTAATTTTTTTTTTTTTTTTTTTATATCTTTTAGTGTACTTGTGAGATCTGAGGACTTTTTGACCCCAGATCTCACAAAAAAGAGGTCCTGTCGTGCCTTTTTCTATTACAAGTAATGTTTACATTTCTTGTAATAGAAATAAAAATGATATTTTTTTTTTTTTTTTTTGTTAAACGGTGTAAAAATAAAAAATAATAAATAAAATAAATAGTAAAAAAAAAAAAAAATTAAAGCACCCTGTCCCCGTTAGCTCGCGCGCAGAAGCGACGCATACGGAAACCCCGCCCACATATGTAAACGGTGTTCAAACCACACATGTGAGGTATCACCGTGATCGTTAGAGCAAGGGAAATAATTTGAGCCCTAGACCTCCTCTGTAACTCAAGGATGGCAACCTGTAGAAATTTTTAAATTGTCGCCTATGGGGATTTTTAAGTACCAAAGTTTGTCGCCATTCCGTGAGCGTGCGCAATTTTGAAACATGACATGTTGGGTATCTATTTACTCGGCGTAACATTATCTTTCACATTATGGAAAAAAATTGGGCTAACTTTACTGGTTTCTTATTTTTTAATTAAAAAAAGTGAATTTTTTCCAAAAAAATTGCGTTTGGAAGACCGCTGCGCAAATACGGTGTGATAAAAAATATTGCAATAATCTCCATTTTAATCTCTAGGGTCACTGCTAAAAAAAAATATATAATGTTTGGGGGTTCTAAGCAGTTTTCTAGCAAAACAACTGATTTTAGCTTGTAAATACCAAATGTCAAAAATAGGCCTAGGCAAGTGGCTAGGATGCATGATGATGCTCCTTGGATGTTAGGCCCCTCTATATGGCTAGGCTGTGAAAAAGTCTCACACATGTGGTATTGCCATACTCAGGAGGAGTGGCAGAATGAATTTTGGGGTGTCATTTTTGCTGTGTACATGCTATGTGTTAGGAATATCCTATAAATTGACAACTTTGAGTAAAAAAAAAAAGTTTTCATTTTTTTCCCACATTTTCCAAAAACCTGTGGAAAAAAATGACATGTTCAAAGGACCCATAATGCCTCATAGAATATACGTTGGAGTGTTTTCTTTCCAAAATGGGGTCATTTTGTGGACTTTTCCATTGTATTGGTGCTCTAGGGCCTTTAAAAGTGTGATAGGTAGTAAGAAAGTTTTATGTGTATTTATGCTCCTAGAACGCCTGAAGGTGCTTCTTGGACGTGGAGTATCTTTTTGTGGCCAGGCTGTGTAAAAGTCTCACACATGTGGTATCGCCATACTCGGAAGGAGTAGCAGAATGTATTTTTGGGTGTAATTTTTGCTGTGTACATGCTATGTGTTAGAAATAGCTTATAAATTGACAACTTTGTGGGAAAAAAAAGAAAAAAAATTTTTTTTCTTCATTTTCCCAAGAATTGTGGGAAAAAATTACAACTTCAAAATACCCACCATGCCTCTTACTAAATACCTTGGACTGTCTACTTTACAAAAAGGGGTCATTTGGGCGGTATTTGTACTGTCCTGACATTTCAGGACCTCAAGAAAGGAGATAGGCAGTCAGTACTTCTGGTGTGATCAATTTTCAGTAATTGGTACCATAGCTTCTAGACTCAATAACTTTCACACAGACTAAATAATATACACTAATTTGGGTTAATTTTACCAGAGACATGTAGCAGTATACATTTTGGCCCAAATGTATGAAGAAAAATTAATTTTTTGCAAAATTTTATAATTGAAACTAAAAAAAAGTGTTTTTTTTTCAAAATTTTTGCTCTTTTTTTGCATATATCACGAAAAAAAAAAACCCCAGTTGTGATCAAATACCACCAAAAGAAAGCCCTATTTGTGTGAAAAAAATGATAAAAAATTTGTTTGGTTACAGTGTAGCATGACTGAGCAATTGTCATTCAAAGTGTGAGAGTGCTGAAAGCTGAAAATTGGTCTGGGCAGGAAGGGTGTCAAACTGCTCTGTATGGAAGTGGTTAATACAAATGCATAAACCTAATTAGACTCATTAACCATTTGTGTACTAAATATCTTAATGTCTCAAATAACACGTTCTAAAAATTGCAGATTTGCATATACTTTAAACATTTATTTAATATCTTTAAAACCCTTTATTGGGGATGGATTATAAATTGAAATTATTTTGGTTATACAATTTAAAATTAAATTCCGGTTAAAATTAAAAAATATTTTTTAAAAAATTAAAATATTAAAAATTAGATATAAAGCAATTCAAGTCTATCTCAATGTTCATACCTAAAGGTTGCAATGTGTTCATTTTATATATCCATTGGGTTTCATTAATGGATATTTTTTGGGTCATGTTTCCTCCTCTCCAATGATTTATTACTCTGTCTATACCACAAAACGTCATTTTTGAGGGATCCTTATTGTGGTACAGGCGAAAATGATTGGAGAGGCTATGTTTTGGGAATCCCTTCCTCACGTTTTTTACATGTTCGTTAATACGCACCGATAGTTGTCTAGTGGTCCTTCCAATATATTGGAGGCCACAAGGACAACTTATCAGGTATGTAACGTGGGTGGACCTACATGAAATGAATTTTTTGATGTTGAATTGCTGACCAGTAACATTCGATTGGAAGGTGGTGGTTTTCCTCGGATTTTTCTTAGTTTTCTTGCACGCATTGCACCTCCCACAGCGAAAAAAACCATTCTGGTCTAGGAATGTTAATTTGTTAGTGGGTGGGTCTGGTATATTTGGAGCAATGCTATGTCTGAGATTCGGAGCTTTTCGATATATAAAAATCGTTTTTTCCGGCAATATTTTGTTCAAGGTTTTATCTTTTTTCAAAATTGGCCAATGTTTTCTCATAATGGCTTCCACTTTTTTATAATCTCTGTTGAAATCGGTTAGGAATGCTGTTTCTCCATTGCTATTCTTATTCTTCTTTTTTGTTTTGAGCAGATCTTTCCTAGGCATTTGTCGCACAAGTTCTCTTGTTTTCAATACTTCTTCCAATTTGTACCCTTTCTCAACAAATCTAGATGTTAACAGATTAGATTGAGTCAAATAGTCCTCCTCTTTCTTACAATTGCGTCTTATGCGCATGTATTGTCCCTTCGGTATAGCTCCCAGCCACTTGGGATGATGACAACTTCTTGTGGGAATATAACTATTCCTATCCGTGTCCTTGAAGAAACTCTTGGTACAGATCTGATTACCCTCTTTTACCAGAGTCAGATCAAGGAAATTCACGGATTCAGTATCCCAAGTGGCTGTGAACACCAGCCCATATTGATTGTCATTGATTTCTGCAAGGAATTTTTTAAGGTCCTCCTCAGAACCACTCCATAAGATTAGCAGATCATCAATGAACCTTTTGTATAAGGTTAGAGATGGGTTAGGGTTCTTGAAAATGACCTCCTTTTCCCATTGGCCCAAAAGGATGTTAGCAGCACTTGGTGCATATTTGGCACCCATTGCCACACCCTTGATTTGATTATAATGGCTACCATCGTGCCAAAAATAATTATTGCCCATTGCCAGGCCAAGGGCATCACATATAAACTTTTTTTGTATTGGTGGAAGATTGGTTTTTGAGTTCAGAGCAGCGATGGTGGTATCTATCACATCTGATTGCTTTAAACTCGTGTACAACGATTCCACATCTATGGTCACTAAAAAGGTGTTTGGTTGTACTTCTAATTCTTCTAAGATGTTGATTAGATGTTTGCTATCTTGTAAATGGGATGGATGGGTAGGTATTATAGGCTGCAAGAAATGATCAATGTATTCTCCAATCCTGGAGAAGATAGATCCAATTCCACTAATAATTGGCCTGCCGGGCGGCTTTGTTTTATGCTTGTGGATTTTCGGCAGCTGATATATGGTTGGTAGCCTGGGTGCTTTTGGTACGAGATACTGTGCTTCTTTCTTTGTAAGGATCCCATTTTCTTTGGCTTTTTTCACCAGTTTATTCAATTTATCTTTCAAGGTTTTGGTGGGGTTGTTTTTCAGCTTCTTGTAGGTGACGGTGTCGCCTACTAATCTGTCAAGTTCTTCTTTATAATCATTTTTGTTTAGAACTACGATTCCACCCCCTTTATCTGCTCCTCTGATTACTATATTCTTCCTTTTTTCTAATTCTTCCAATCCTTTTTGTATGTCATTTCGATTGCTTGAATTGGTTTTAATCTTTTTAACATCATCTTCCACCATATTCTTAAAGACCTCCAAACAATGATTTGCGGCTTTCGGTGGATTAAAAGTGGACTTGTTTCTAAGTCCACTATTTTGAAATTCTGAACTCGTAGGATTCTGGCTCAAAGGTTTCTCTAAAAAGTGCTTTTTAATTTTGAGTTTCCTTATGTATTTTTCGATATCAATATATGTGTTGAACTTGTCAACACCTCTATCTGGGGCGAATTTGAGGCCCAATTCCAATAATCTTAATTCATCAATGGAAAATTGGACGTCACTGAGGTTGAAAATTCCTGCCCCTAGGATTCTCTTTTTCTTTTGTTTCTTTCTTCCGCCCCTGCATCCTCTCCTCTGTTTTCTTGTCTTCCTGGTGGGGGGCCATTCCTCAGGGGGGTCTGTTCCTGTTGGTATTGGGGATAGGTATCCCTTACCCAGTTCTGTCCTGGGTTCTCTCGTTCCCAGTAATTCTCTTGAGGCCATGGTTGTTGGGGTCTCCACCATTGTGGGGGTCCTCCTCCCCTCTGCCACGGTCGGCCTCTTCTCCCGCCTCTCTGGCCGCGTGGGGCTCCGTTTTGGTGGTTGGGGCCCTTTCCTCTCCCCCTTTGTCCCGGGGCGCCACCTCGCCCCCTTCTCGGAAAAACCTCATTCTGTTGGTAATTTGGGGCATAAGCTAATGGGGAATAGCTATTATATGTGGGTACATTGAATCTGGGAGAGTTATAGTTTGGATGTTGATATCTCGTTTTCCTGTTTGAGCTTCCTTGAGTTCTTTCATTATCAAAATTGGGTGTTCCCCCAATGGGTGTGAAATTAGGGTTAATGAATCTTTCGATCCCTGTTTCACCTACTGCCGGTGATTGGACCTGGACAGAATTGCTATTGCCATTCTGGCCTTCAGGTTGATCCTGCCATTTGTATACCTTAGACTCTTTATAATCTATCTGATCTCTTTGGTATTTAGTAATTTTCTTATTTCTGGTGTCCTTATCTACCTTATCTAGAAATTTCTGTGTCTGGGTGATTTTCTCCTTAAATTCAGCGTTATCTTTAAATGGTTCCAAGATGGTTTTTAGTTCACTTATCTTTTCTTCTAATTTTGTCATTTTTGTTTTTCTACGTAGTAGAATAAGGCTAATGAGTCTAGCCTCACACTGATTGAAGAAATCGAACCAATCTTTGTTGAGGTCTGGGTCAACCAATCCATTGTTTGGACCCAGATCCCAACGTAACCTTCTTGGTGTCATTTTCATTTTAGAGTACTGCTCCAAGGTTGCTATATCCCACCATACTCGAATCTTTTTCTCAAGCACATTTTTTAGGGATTTGACATTTTGTTCCATATCCTTGGAGATAGCACTTTTCGCTGTGAATATATCTGCTGTATTGCGGTTGTTCATAAAATCAAATATTTCCATTGCTGCAAGTTTAAACACAAGTGGGTGTGTAAGAAATCAAAAAGGGGGTTTGGTGTAACCAAAAACCTGCGCAAATGGTTCAACCGTGTATATAAGAAAAAATATATATGTATATATGTGAATAAATAATTTATTAAATAATTAATTAATTATTATTATTAATTTGAAGGAATTGCTTCCTTATAGTGAGCAGCAACAAAAAAGCAAATGTGCTGAACGATTGTTTAAAAGAAGGAAAGTGTCGCGCTCAAACATAAATTAGAGGAGCGCTGTACGATCGGCAGTGCTCTCAACCCCGCTGTATACTCTGATGAGAAAGGCGATTCTTTTATGGAGATTTTAGTAAGTGCATTTCCTTTTTAAATAAAGCGACATGTTTTGATTTACTGCACCATGAGAGTCTCTTTTCATTCCACCCATGTTTGCCACCTGATCCGAGATATGCTCTAAAGGCTTATTGCTGGAACCTATTGTGTGACAGAGGAGCTGAGGATCGTGCATTGAGTTGGAGAAAATGTCTATGTGACCCCCTATAATCAAGGGGTCATATATTTCCGGTAAGGAGTACCTTACTAGATCACTGGGTGAAGTGTGGAGGTGAAGGCTTAATCTGCACTAACTATCAAGTCTCTGCCACATTGTGTGACACCAATGATATGTGGACTGGTTGATGCTGCATATGGACTGTTTGCACTTTACATTAATGTTGGGCACAGATTGATTGATGTTTTGAATTTTGGTTGGTACTAATATGAATTGTTGATTTAATATCTGCACAGGCACTTTACATTTATGTTTGAGCGCGACACTTTCCTTCTTTTAAACAATCGTTCAGCACATTTGCTTTTTTGTTGCTGCTCACTATAAGGAAGCAATTCCTTCAAATTAATAATAATAATTAATTAATTATTTAATAAATTATTTATTCACATATATACATATATATTTTTTCTTATATACACGGTTGAACCATTTGCGCAGGTTTTTGGTTACACCAAACCCCCTTTTTGACTAGTGAAAACATAGCCACTAGGCTAGAGTGCGACTTTAGAGTGCGTCTTTGGAGTGTGACTTTGGAGTGCGACTTTGGAGTGTGACTTTGGAGTGCGACTTTGATGCGATTTTGATCCAACTTTACACTCTCTGGATCAAAGTTGCATGAATATTTCCATTGAAGTAGTGCATGTACCTTTTCAAAGACACTGATTTTCAAAGTCGCATAGATGTGAATGGATACAATTGAAGTCAATGGGCTGTGACTTGGCATGCAACTTTGTGTGTCCAAAGTCGCATGATAAGTCACACTAGTGGAGTTGGTGACCTAGTGTGGTTACCTGTACTATTCCTTTAATGTATAGTGATCATTGTAGACTGTGAGCTGAGACCCCAGAGCACTTCCAGCTACACTGACTGGTGCTGAGATATAAAGACGAAGAACATAGGCATTTCAGAATGCATTGACATTGTTCATCAATTCTAGGGCATTAGGGCATCATTTCACAGGAACCGTGCTTCAGTGTCAAGAAACCCCTAGGAGATCTGAAACACACATTAGTTGTGAGCTGGAAAAATAAGCAAGAAGAGATGGAGGCAGATGAAGTCACCACAGGGCTGGTGTCTGAGGGCATGGAGGTGAGCAGCTACATGACTGGGAAGGTAAGACTGGACTAGAAGTGGAATATGTTTGCAGCATGTGTAATCTTTCTTAACCACTTAAGCCCCGGAGGATTTGGCTGCTAAAAGACCAGGGGGTATTTTGCGATTCAGCACTGCGTGACTTTAACGGACAATTGCACGGTCGTGCGATGCTGTACCTAAACGAATTTGACGTCCTTTTTTCCCACAAACAGAGCTTTCTTTTGGTGGTATTTGATCACCTGTGCGATTTTTTGATCACGCGCTATAAACAAAAAAAGAGCGTCAATTTTGCAAAAATAACAATATTTTTCGCATTTTTTTATATGAAATTCCCCAAAAAAAAAAGTAAAAATCAAAATTTTTTAACATTTTCGGCCAATTTGTTTTATGCTACATATGTTTGGTAAAAAAAAATCGCAAAAAGCGTATTTTGATTGGTTTGCGCAAAAGTTATCGCGTTTACTAACAAAGGGAAAGATTTTTGTCATTTTTGTTGTTTTTTTTTAACGCGTAATTGCGGCGATCTGCAATTTTTTTTGCGGTACTGCGACATTGGGGCGGACAGATCGGACCCTTGACTGACATTTTTGACACTTTTGGGGTTACCAGTGACATTTCCACAGTAATCAGTGCTATATATATGCACTGTTACCGCGCGGGAGCGGGAGCGCGCCGCCGGCAGTGCGCGCTCGCTCCCCAGAGCCTCACAGGCTAGTGACGTACCGATACGTCACTCTGCCTGTGAGGGGCTGACCGCCGCAGTATATGTACTTGTGGCGGTCGGCAAGCGGTTAAACTAGTTTTTCTTTCGATATTCGGCAGGACTTATCCAGTACAGTACTTTGGAACCCATTGACAAAAAAAAAAATGTATAATTTATTGATACAATACAGATAGATAGATAGATAGATAGATAGATAGATAGACAGACAGACAGACAGACAGACAGACAGACAGACAGACAGACAGACAGACAGACAGACAGACAGATAGACAGATAGACAGATAGACAGATAGACAGATAGACAGATAGATAGATAGATAGATAGATAGATAGATAGATAGATAGATAGATAGATAGATAGATAGATAGATAGATAGATAGATAGATAGATAGATAGATAGATAGATAGATAGATAGATAGATAGATAGATAGATAGATAGATAGACAGATAGACAGACAGATAGACAGATAGACAGATAGATAGATAGATAGATAGATAGATAGATAGATAGATAGATAGATAGATAGATAGATAGATAGATAGATAGATAGATAGATAGATAGATAGATAGATAGAACATTTATCATTGCATATAATACATAATTAAAATATGACTTGGTGCATACAGTATAGTACATATAGGTGTACCAAATGTTCTTCAGTATGTTACAGCTTTTTACCCATCAATCCCTTATATTATAGAGCACAATTTTCCCACTGCAAACTGGTCAATGTGTTTTACATGTTTTCTTGCTTCCTCAGGACCAGGGTAAATGTTCAGTATTCTGAGTTTTTTGTCATCATCGGTGTGTTCCTAACCTATTCATGTGGTCTAAAATAACAATAATGAGCATAATCAAAACTTAGGAATCAATATGCAAATTATTGCTATTGTAGACCACATTAGCAGATAACCATTGCACTAAGGATGACAGATAATACTGCATACTGACTATTTACCCTGATCCTGAAGAAACATGAAAAAATGTGAAACGCGTTCACCAATTTGTAATAGGAAAATAGTGGTATAGATATCTCTAATGCATGGCATTGGTGGTTGTGTGAATGAATAAAGGGTTCTATACACTAATATGTACCAAGTCATTTTTAGTTATGTTTTTTTTTATATACATTTTTATAAATTAACTATATATTTTTGGTATTTTTTTTTTTTTAATGGGTTCCAAAGTATTGCATAGCCCTACTCAATATCGGAAGACATGCTTTAAATATAATGAATGACAGTACTTTGGGGAACATTAGGCTCAATAATACCTCCATTACTCAATATACTGATTAGGTACAATTTTCATCTGGTCACAGATCGGTTTCATACAATTCAACTTTTTTGCACACGCTGTACCTGCATCATCCCACAATATCCTACAGTTACAGCCAAGTAAAAGGCTGTTTTGGCAGGCAAAGTTTCTGCGCTTCTTAATCGTGCCAAAGCTTACCTTTTTCTGCCTTTTGCAAATTCCAATTGGTCAGCGAGGCAGCCCCTCATAGTTATGGGTCAATAGAAGGAAATGGCAAGCTGGGAATACTACCTGCCTGGATGTGTTGGAGCTTTGCCTGTCAGAATGGCCTGGTATTGTACCGTAACTTTTGGCTTTTGCATGTATGTTTAGACACCTCTACGTGCCTGATTTTTTAATCATATAACAGAGGCTTTTTAAGAGGCACAAAAGAAAGAAAATATTAGACTGGCTAAAATATATATTTTTATATATATATATATATATATATATATATATATATATATATATATATAAACGAAATGTAGTAACCGCGCTAATGGGAAACAGAATGTGAAGCAGCAACTTTAAGTGTGACCACACCCAAAATAAAGTATAGATATAAAAAGTTGCGCTAAAGTTCAATAATGTAACAAATGAATGTCCATATATAAGTTCAAGAAATATATAAACGGTGATGTGTGGAAACAAAAAGTGATCACTCCAAGGCTCCCAATGGTATTGTGCTTTCCAGGAAGACAAATTAATTAAGCAGGGAATATATTTTTTGGACTTATATATGGACATTCATTTGTTACATTATTGGACTTTAGCGCAACTTTTTATATCTATATATATATATATAAATATATTTGTAGAAAACTGCAGTACTCACTTTTTAGCATAATTACCACTGACATGTTTTAAAGGCTAATGCCCCGTACACACGCGTCGAAAATTGGCAGGGAGTTTTCGGCCAACGTCCGATCGGCCGATTTTGAGGTTGTTACTATGATGCTTCCGACAACCAACTCCGACTTTTCGGCCGAAAAAAATCTGGTGTGCAGGCTATAACATTTTTGTTGGCCGTCAACACAATGGCCGATTTTCGTGCAGTCAGTACAGATTTCGACAGGGAAAAATCTGATGAGCAAGTCTGGGCATGCTCAGTGCAGAAAAAACACAAAGAAAACAAACCAGCACATGACATCACTTCTGAAGTAGAATTTTGTTGGCTGAGAAAATTAGTGTGCAGTCTAGGCACATTCCAACCAACAAAACACAACTTGGACAAAAGTCGGACGATTGGTCGGCCGATAATCGTTGCGTGTGTACAAGGCTTAAGGGTCCTTTTACACAGGCTTTCTGCCCAGAGGACTCCGTTTTGTTCAGCAGGGATTGATCCACCGATCCCCGCTAAACAGGCAGATGACAGGTCCATCTCTGCTCTCTGTGCCGAGACAGACCTGTCAGATCCCTGCTCCCCTTTATGGGAGATCGGATGAAAACAGAACGCCTGTCTGTTTTCATCCGATCTGATCCTCCAGACGAATGGAAAATAGGGTTCCCATCCGTCTGGATTTCACGGTCAGGATCGGATCGGATAGCAGTGGGTGTCAGCTGAGATGTCACCACTGACATCCCAGCTCCATAGGGGTGCATGGAGCATCCGATCAGGTCCGCCTAAAAATTACTGACAGGCGGACCTGATCGGAAAGCCCGTGTGAAAGGTTTTTATGCCTTTATTAAGGTAAAAAAAAACTTTTGTGTTCAGCTTCCCCCAGTCCCCCCCTAAATACTTACCTGAGCCTGATCCTTACCCAACTCTGTGCCCAGGAGCAGCACTGCTCTCTTTCTCTCAATGTCTCCTCAACAGGATTCAGAGGCAGCTTGTAATCACATCCTGTGAGCAGACAGTGTAGGGCAGGGCTAAGGCATTCTGTGTTTGTCAATAGACGTACACAGCCCAGCTCGAAATTGATCAGTGCTCCTATAGGAGGCAGTTTTCTATGGGGGGGGGGTGCTTGAAAGGGAGGAGGAGCTCGAGAACACTAGCCTGGGATCCCAGAAGTGGAGGAGGCTTGGGGCCACTCTGTGCAAAACCATTGCTCAGAGCAGGTAGGTATAACATGTTTATTATTTAAAATAAAAGCCACAAGCCTTTACAATGACTCTAAAGCCCAATCCTAGCATCACTAACATTATGGGAGCTTACCAATTCTTAGGTGCGATGGCTGCATTATTTATTTTTTTTTTTTTTATTAGGCTTTCTTTCCTCCATTTTCATCTGGTACTCCAGCCAATAAGTCTGTTGTTTTTCAAAAGAACACACTCTCCCCCAGATGTATCAGTTTACAGGGATGATCAATATCATTTAACACTGGCAGGAGCGCTTGCAATGATCAGTTTTTTTTTTTATTCATATAAAACCTCTATCCGGAAAGGTAAAAAAACTGTTTGCTGTAACTGACTATAAAATGTGAGCCTGAGTTTGGCTTCCATTTGCTAGTACATTTAAATCTGCTAGTACATCTAACATTATTCCCCCCCCCCCCCCCAACTGAAAATGATGCCTTCTGCTATGCCTCCAGTGCTTATTCATCCATAGTGGGGACACTGTTATACCGGAGGTGTTTTGCTGGCCAGATCACTAGGTGAAAACAGATGGAAAAAAGCCGCCAAAAGAAAGAAAACTAACACAGCCACCCATAATAATTGGTAAGCTGCAATATTTCACATTTTTGGGTTTAGGTTTAATACTATTTTAAGACAATTCACACATATGCACTTCAGTTGTGAATTTAGCTGTTTGCCTACAGTTCTGTTTGGAAAGTAGGAACCAAGAGATCACTACATGAGGTGGTCTATTTTTTAACATTCCATGTACATTGGGAACCTCCATACCCAGGGGGATTATTTTGCCAATGGCGACTTCCATCAGTCAGGCAGAGATCTGGCGCTCCCCCAACTTACAGATACTGATGAATGTAAGTAATAGGAATTTTCAGGCATTTCTTAGTTCCTGTTTTTAGCTTTTTGTGTCAGATTTGAGACAGAATGAATAAAGTCCATGAGTTCCATGATGCATATTTGAAATATATAGAGTGTTTACATACTGTATACCAAGCACAAACATTTTAAGAAAGGTTTAGGCTGGGTTCACATATGTGTGAATTGAATGCGGTTTTCACCGCATCTAATTCGTATGATCTGCGAGTGTGACTGGCTCTGAGCGGAGCCGGTTCACACATGTCTGGGGTGGCTGAGGTGCCAATTCCAAAAGGGTGCTGTGCCTTTTTGGGTCTGGTTCAAGTGCGAATTCAGGCAACAGGGCAGACCTGAATCGCACCTGAACCAGTGAACAGGAACGCTCTGGACCACAGGCTGGAAACCGTGGCCGCACATACTTCATGTGAACTAAGTTTGAAAGCCCTACTGAACCCTTAACTTACCCTGACACATCTTCTTATAACTTAATAGTATGTGCTACCCCATAAAATAGCATAGACATTAACGTAATGCATATCATCTTCCTTTATAATACTGAAATCAATTAGCCCAACCACAATATAAACACAAATGATGTGCTCAAATATATGAAAAAAATAATAATAATAATAATAATGCCAGCTGACACTAATTAAGTAAAAGAACAACACTTATTGATATCATAAATAGTAAGCAGTGCAGCGCAACAAAAATAAGTATCTTTTACTGAATATCAACATCAAAATATCAAAAAAAAAGTGCTATACACATCTAATACATTTATAATGTGCAACAAATGTGATAGTTCACAAATAGTGTAAATTATATTCCAATCAATAAAAAAAATCACCACTGTGATACTGTGGTCCACCATACAAACTGGCCACTCACCTCAAAGCCATGACCCCTGCATTACTAGAAGGTCAAATTAAGCGGTCTTCCCCTTAGGGATAATAGCTGAGCTCTGACAGACTTGTCAGATCCTCTCTCCTCTTTTCCCATAGGAAGGGTACACAGGTCCTCAAGCACTCAAGAACACCCGATGTATATGGGAAGAAACGGGAAGCACACAAGATATAATGCTCCCAACTAAAAAAGGTTTATTAAATAAAAGAATATTATTGCACTAACAAAATAGAGCACTGCCACCTGTGCTAGCTCAAATGCACATATTAAACACATATGTCACCTCTTGGCTCATTGGTAAGATAGCCGCGAGATGACATGACAACCAAGGCTCCCTCCTATACGCGTTACGTATCCTCCAGGCAATTCCTCTTTAAAAACAGAAGACAGAAACATTTGTAGGATGCTTGGTGTGAATGTCTCTCTTGAGGTCATTCCACAAAATCTCTGTAGGATTAAGGTCTGGGCTCTGACTGGACTTTTTCAAAATGCACATTTTTATCTGAAGCCAGTCTGTGGTGGATTTTTTTAAAGACAGTCTGTGGTGGACTGTTTAAAGACTTACTGTCCGGACCAAAAACACCTGCTGGTGGCACTGTGGTTCCCAATTGTAGTTCCAGTGTCCACCAGCGGGTGTCTCCCAGCAGCCAGCAGTTTCTACTAATCAGTCTTCACCTGATGCTGGCTACTGGGAGGGTACTCTCTTCCGCTGATGTACCTTTCCTCCAGTGGCAGCTGGTGCTCAAAATATTTTGGGGGGCGCAAACAGAAAAATGTAATAGGCATTGCTTTGCGGCAAAAAATGCAGTAAAAAAATGCGTGACTTTGAGGTCACACCAATCAGTCCTATACAATGGCAGGAATTAGTACTATACAGCAAAGGCACTTTTATACCTGTGTGCCCAGAGGGACCCCTGGTCTGTTCGGACCCTTGGATCAGCCCTTTGCAATGGTAGGGATTAGTACTATACAGCAAAGGCACTCTTATACCTATATGCCCAGAGGGACTTTTGGTCTATTAGGACCCTAGAACTACCTCTCAGTTTACTCATACAATAACATATATACATTAGTACCATACAGCACAAAAACTGGTATATCTGTGTGCCCAAAGGGGCCCCAGATCTATTAGAACCCTAGAATCAGTCCTATACAATGGCAGGGAATAGTACTAAAGAGCACAAACACTCTCCTACATAAAACCAGTGGAGCAATTACACCCTAATGCTAAAACAACTGCTGTAATGCCTGGGGAGAAGCAGTGTTATATTGTCGGCTTTTGACAATACAGAGCAGTTTCCTACAAGCTAGCCTCTCCAGCTGTTGTGGGACTGAAAATCCCAGCATGTCCTGATACTTCTATAGCAGCTGGATTTTGCATGCATCCATCTGAGCACTTTTACCCCCCTCCATTCTATGATGGGCACACAGGCATTGGCGGAGGATGCAGCAATGCTGTGGTCTATGGTCACTTACCTGTGCTCATCTTCTTGTGCGGAGAAGTTGCAGCAGTCCCCTATACTCAGACCATCCTCTGGGCTCACTGAACCCTGACAGCAGCAGTGTCAGCTGAGTGTCAGCATTGTGCAGGCCGCAGGCTGCTAGCGCTGAGATTGCAACATGTCCCTTCCTGCAGGACCCAGCAAATCCACACAAGGACAGAGCCTTCAAGAGACAATCACAGCTTCTATTCCAGAGGGGGGGTCACGTGTCTGACAACCCCCTTCCCACCCAGCGCCAGTGGCAGTGACTAGCAGCAGTGACTCAGAGAGATGATGAGACAGTCTCGACTCTCGAGACAAAGATGTCTGCTGGGCTCTAGCCTCTGGGGTGAGGCTCAGTCCTGCGGTGGGAAGCAGAGAGTGACCTCAAGCCCAAGCACCGCCCCTACAACATTGGATGTCCTGATTGGTCCAGGCTGGCCCAATCACAGGGCGGCAAATTCGGCAATCGTGAGTGGAAGTGTTCGGGGTGCATCGCTCTGCGCCCCGAGGACACTCTAGGAGGCCGCCAATCAGCGTAAAATAACAGAGGTACATGATGCCAAAACCCCCACCCCTCCCATAGCCAGAAATGTGTCCGGTGCCCCGCTCGCATATGAAAGGTACACTTTTTTTTATGCTATTGACCAGCCGCCACTGCTTGCGTCAGTGTTTTGATTTGCATTCTGTGCTAAGTCTAAGTTTTGTTGCAGGCTGGTAGGTAAGTGAGCTGGTAATTTTTCCTTGTTGTTTTTTGATGTGTCTCCCTTCCATGTGCTCCTTGCTGCAAAGGCCAGTTATAGGTTGGGATGGTTGCCATTTGTTTGTACTGTGAGTAAAATGTCGAGGGAGGCACTGGATAACCTCCCTGCTATTGTTTTCAGTGCGTTCCTATATCTTTAAGGCGGGGTGGTCTCCCTGCAGTCATACCTGCCCTTAATCTGTTTATTATTATATGTGTGCTCTGATTTTGGAGGCTCTCAAAATTTATAGAGTTAGGACTGCAGTACACTGGGGTGCTGTGAAGTGACCGCTGCAGCTTATGCATATATTTGCAGAGGTGTGCAAACGAAACCCCTGGTTTTAACATGAACTGTTTAGCAGGACAATTTGGTTTATTGCAGGCTGGTTGATAAGTGAGCTGGGATTTTTTCTTTGATGTTTTTTGATGCTGTTACCATTTATCCTGCTCCTGCTCTTGCTCTTCTTCTAGCCCTTTATCCTGTACCCTCCACCTTACTGCCTTAGTGTACATATGCTCCCCTTGTTCCTGATCTGAGTCCTGATTCCTTCCTTCCTTGCATCTCTGGTATTTACTGTGACCTGTGCTTTCCATCTTGTACATATAGTATATAGTTAGATTTCCTTTTTTAATAGTTAGGCATTTTGGTTATATGGTTGTAGCTTATTTTTTCTTCCCGTTTGCTTGTTTGCTGGTGTGTGGATGTATTTTGATTTACTATTAATAAATTTACTTCACTATATATAGCCTTGCCCTCAGTTTCTAAGTGTATTCATGCAGATCTGGCCATCTCTGCTGCAGATTTCTAAAATGTACGTATTGTAGACTCATGAACAGGGAATTTTGCACGTTCCAGTGATGTCTTCAAGCTTGTATCTTTCACTCATAGGTTCTACTCTCCTCACAGAGGATTCTGCGTTGGACCTTGAGAGTCATCTTGGCTAGGCATTCATTTCTAGGAAGAGTAGCCACATTACTAAACTGTCTCCATTTATAGACAATTTGTCTACTTGTCAACTGATGGATGCCTAAACACTTCGAGATTGCTTTTTATCCCTTTCCAGCCTAATGCAGATCAACTACTCTTAATTGGATGTATTCAGAGAGCTCCTTTTTATGAAGCATGGTTCACATCAGCTGATGCTTCTTATGAACAGCAATCCTAAAATATGTGAGTGTCTTTTAGTAATCAAAGTAATTCTAAACGACACCTCCAAACTCATTTCAATAATTGAACTCAAGGTATGCAAATTACTGACTGCAATTAGCTTTTATTGAAGTAATTAGTCCATGGGTTCACTCACATTTTCCTCCAGCACTGTGAATGTTTAATGGGTGTATTCAATAAAGACACAATAAATTAGAATTGTTTGAGTTTTATCAGCTTAAAGTGTCACTAAACCCAGGACCCTGCATCCACTACATCTGGTCTCCCACAGTACACAAAACATAGAAATGCAATTATTTTAGTAAACAAAATCTGCTAAATATCTTTTCTCATCAGCAGTATATAGCAGTCTTGTGACTTCTATCAGTGTCCGGCGGAGCACTGGTTAAAGCTTGTTAGGAGAAGTTTTAATTTTCCCCTGACATGTTCTATGAGGCTGCATGACCATTGATCCTCTATCTGGACAGTGCTGATTGGCCCTGTGCTGATCACATGCAACCTCCCAAAAAAAAAAAAAAACTCTCTAGCTATACACACCAAACTGAGCATGTGCAGAGTACCTCCTATGGCTCTGTGCTATTAGGAGATGGATTGGGGATTGTGGAAGAAGGGGAGGATCAGAGAAGACTGGATCAAACAGCCTTTTTTATACAATGCACAAGATTAACCCCTTAGGTTCCAGAGGGAGTATAACAAGCACGCTTTACTGCATATACAGACTGATTTTACTGTTGTGGGTTTAGAAACACTTTCGGCACATTGTGTTTGTTGTGACTTAGATGAGGATCAGATCACATTTTATGGCAAATTAAGGCAGAAAACCAGTTCAATCCAAGGGGTTCACATACTTTTACTTGTCACTGTATATCAAACTGACTGTGCCAGCAGCACAATAGAGATCTGGGCTGCTGCTAACACATACAGTGCAGCAGCTTGGCATTTCCTTTCACAATGCCCCAATCAACAAAGTGCCCAGGGAGCATGATGATTGTTGATTGGAGCACAGTGTAAGGGACATGTCAGACCACTGAATTTTTTGGGCTGCTTTACATGTAATATACAAGCTACAGGGCAACACCTGAAAAAGATGTTGTGCTGTAGCTTGTATATTTCATTTAATTTTCACACTGCGATGAACAGCAGCATACCTATTATTGGTGTTTATATGATTTTTTTTAGCGCAGGATTATCCTTGTATTTGTTAAGTGCCCAGCATGCTGCTGGCACAAGGTAGTTTGATATATTTTTTATGGCACTAACACATTAAAAAATGCTTTACTCTTTACGCAGCCTGACTGCATAACAATAATAAAAAAAAAACATAGCTTCAGTTGGGTTTTAAGTGCTTTTTCGCACTGGCTTTTAAGTATGTTTTTTGTCTATAAACATCTGTACAAGCCTGTTAAGCATATGTATGTGTCTAAGAATATATATGATATAAACGTTTCTGGTCACAATATCTTCATGCCATGTTATTTTATGACATATTATATTAATTTCAAACAAAATGAACATTGTTTCTTTTTAAAGGTTTTGTAGAAAATTAACAAAAATTATGATAAAAAAAAAAAAAAGCAAAATATAGCAGGAAGAGAGTTTATCAGTAGTAGTTAAGAATTTGTGTATTCATGTGTCTGCATGTTGAACATTCCCATTCATTAGTCTAAGAAGTGGTTAATGTACTCTGTATGTGCTGATGTGAACAATTTAACTCCTCCCTTAGCTTATACTGCGAATTCTACATCAATATGAACTGAAGGCAGCTATAAGCTTCAGTTGCAAGCACTGCTCGGTTCTGTTCTGCACTTTTCAACAAACCCTTCCACAATGGAACTTAGCAGAAAACAGCATTTTCTGGAGTGCCCAAAAGGGATATTGAGGATTTGAAACATTTCAGAACTAGAAGAGTGCGAATGGAGAAGACAGATTACATGCATAAACAGCCTGAATGTGGAATACAAACCCTGGCAACAAAAAAAAGCAGAAGATTTGTCTTTGGATTTATTGCCATGAAATAGGGTTAGAGCATTTTTTTTATTCTTTCCTTTCTCCTTGGTAATACGTGTGAACTAGATGCTTTTAGTGCAGTTACTTGCATAGCTATTATCTTACAAGGGAGAATTTCATGCACTTCTTGATAAGCAAAAATTCCTACTTTCTTTCTATACTGGTAAGATGAATTTTCTTTAGTGTTAGCAGTTTCAAAGCTCTGTATATAATTCATATATCCTTTGCTTATGGAAGAGATGAATACAGAACGGATGTCAGGTGTCAAGAGTTTATAATAGTTATTTATCACTTGTGTACAGGTCTGCATTAGTAAACCAAGTAGCCAGATCATTACAGTGTTAGATCAGCAGCTTAATTAGCAATTTGAATACCTTATTGTAACTTATGCCTTCTTGATGTTTGGGGATCATTGCAGTCACCCCACATTTTAGCTTCCAAAACTTTGGGTTTTTGCAACTTACTTGTTTTTTTGTTGTTTTGTCTTTTTTTTTTCTAAGTCTGTGTGTTGTAAAACTCCTAACCCTCATACAGTCAGGACCAGTTGGATGGTATGGTGCTATTTGGTATTTTGTTCAATAACAATATCTATTTTACAACTAAATACAATGACATACAGTGAATATACTTGTGAGTCAGTATTTCTTCCACATTTTACTAGAGCTGTCACCTCTGCACAATAATACTGCTACAGTTTGCTTTATGTGGATGAGTCAGGCTTTAAACAGCCATCCTGACCTGCTTATTATAATGATGGATCTCTTTGGAGAAACAGACTTGTTTTCTAGAAATGGAAGCTTCATATAATGATATGGTTAATGGATGTTCAGATTATGAAAAAAATATGTAAACATGGTATAGTTTAAATTTTTGCCTATTTATACCCTAAGTGATTCACAAAGAAATACAACTGATTTAAGAATGGCTTTCAACAATTGCATATTGACTGAAACAATATTGACAATCAATAGGGTCATTTGAAAATAATTTTCAGTGTGCTGATTGGATTAGAACACCTTTTGAAAAGAACAGAGAAGGATCTTGATAATTTGCTGAATGCTATGTTGTGATAGTCACTGTTTATGGGAGCGTGTTAAGAAGGTTCAAGGACATGTTGTTTCCATTTATGAGATTTCCCTGTGTTGGGATAGCCTAGGAAAGAATGAGCACTCATTGACCAAAAGTAGGAGCAAGCAGCAGAAATTGCAGCGTGTGATGCTGGTAGATTCATATCTAGAAACCATATCTAGCAGGATTCAGTGATTTTTTTTATTGTGAATATTAAACCCACATAATAATATACTGTGGTTAGCAAGGTTTAAATGAGCTCACAAAATTCAACCAAATATTGAAGAAATTTCAGGAATACAATTCTGGATGAGGTAGCTGGCAACTTCCTCTTACATAGGGATAAACACATTCTAATTGACCCTAGTGGAGGCATACTTATGAATTACCTAGATCAAATACTTCAACAATTCTAGTAAATTTCATCAGAGATATCTTTTGTACTAAAAAGTTTCAAACCAACATCTACAATTTTACATGAAGTCTTTTGTGAAGTGCTAGTGAAGACATGAATCCTGATCAATACACCCTTGTGACTTGCACAGCCCTAATCAGGAAAAAAAGGACACTAAATGGCTATTGATAACTACTGTGTTTAAGGGGGCCAGTCCACCCAAAACAGCCATTTAAGTTTTCGGTATACATACTGGAGAATTAAACAACCTTGATTGAGTTCCTGGGTCTATACACCTGCCATGACGATTAAGAGAGATTCACACTCTTTTTGTTAGATTTTTTTGTTGTTATTATATTTTACATTATGCTAGTAGGAGGACACACAAAAAAGTACTGCTCCAATGCTCCTATCACTAATATCAGTCAACATGACATGTAATGTTTTGGAGAGGATAGAATAAAACAGCTTGTCAGGCTGCAATATGCTACAGAAAAATGGCAACCGATCACACACAGGACTCCGACTCACTGTGACAAAAACTAAACCAGGTGTAGTAAGATGGCTTCAACTCTGCTCTCCACCTGCAGGAGAGGTCCCTGAGACGCATTTCACTCCTAGTGGGCGTAATCGTTGATGATTAAGCCCACTAGGGGGCGACACGTCTCTCAGGGACCTCTCTTGTGGGTGGAGAGCTGAGCTGAAGCCATCTTGCATTACCTGGTTTAGTTATGTCAACAGTGATTCAGTGTCCTGTGTGCAATTTTCTGTTACATTATGCTATGGTAATTTATGCTTTGACTGGCTTTGATTGACAGCAGCAAAAAAACCAATGGCTCCTGCTGCCTCAGCAAAGCCAGTGGGACCAGGAAGTGAGGTGAGAGAAAAGCACAGCATGGATCAATTGAGGGCCCAGGTAAGTAAAATAGGAGTGGGGGGGGGGTGAGGTGAATAAAGATGCCAAAACATTTTTTACATTAATGCAAGGAATGCTTAAAGGTAAAAATTGTTTAAGATTTATAACCACGTTAATTCAGCTTTAGGGCAACATTTAAAGCAGGTATTCTATTTTGGCTTAAAGGGCAACATTAAAAGTACACAATTAATTTAAAAATCATCTTTAGGGGTCACCTTAAGCATGTGAAGTAGAATACCTGTAGGGTTATCACCACAAAATCTAGTATGGTATTTGGAGGGGGCACCATTCTTTGTTTTTGTTTGTTTGAAATGGGCCCCCCTTAAAATGTATACCTAGCCTCTATCTAAAAAAAAAAAAAAAAAAAATACAAAAAAAAAAGCAAAACTGCATGGAGTCCCCACCAAAATCCACACCAGATGCTTATCCTAGGTAGGGGTCTGGAATGGATTTTTAAGGGAATCCCCATGCAAACAAACTGTGTGGTTTCCCAAAACTAATCCATACCAGGTCCTTACCCAGGCATGCAGCCTGGCTGGGCAGAAATATGTGAGAATATGGCCCCCCTTTGAACCATACCAGGCCACATGCCCTCAAAATTAAAAAAGAGCTATATAAATCCTGCATAATATTATTAATAATAATAATAATCAAATGTTAATCTTCACCCTCAGGAGAGACTCCCTTCCTCTCCACCCCTTCTCCCTTTCGCTGCCATAATATGGCTTTCTTTTTATTGTGTGTTTTTTGTTTTTATTACAATAGTGTGGCCCTCCCTCCCCTTGCACTGTCCTCCCCTTGCCCCCTGGGATATGCATGTCAAATATCCCAGGAGGAAAAATGCCTCATCCAGAAAGGAGGATGGGGGTGTGCTTTAGCAGCTCATCATCGCAAGGTGTGCAGGCTAAATCAGGAAGAACCAGCAGGCCTCTTGATAATCTAGTCATCAATATGGTGGCGTGGGAGAGAGAGAAGATCTTAGTGGCACAACGCTGGATCCTCTGGGTGGGTTAGTATTGAAAACCTATACAAACCTACACTCTGGGGAAGGGGAGGTGCAAAAAAAGGGGGTGGGTGGGCAGAGATTCACTTTAAAAGGGTGCCTTGCCAGAGTGGGTTTCCTCAGAATCTGGAAGCCCCCTTTAAAACAAAACTCGCTGACACTGAAGAAAATAAAAAAAAAAAAAAAAATATGTCCCACCATGTAAATTCAAAAGCCAGCAATGTGGATCCATTGTCAAACGTGATGAACACCCTCCTGACCCATCAACACAAACAGGACAACCTCTGCTACAATGATCCCTTCTTGTTGTACTCCTTTCCCAAATGACAACTCCCCGACCGGCTGCTGAATGTTAACAAACCGTCTTGGGATTCTGGGTGACGTCATTGACCAAATATGGCCATGGACATATTTGATCAATGTTGTCACCCTGTGTGTTGTTGGCATGTTTACTAAATGACAGCTTCTAGTGGGTGGCTAGAAGCTGTCATTTAGAGGCTGTAGTAATAGTCCTTATAAACTAAGGACTTCCAGGTGCAGCAGACATATGTTCAAACAGGTGGGACAAATCTAGCCATTTAGTTTGTCCACTTAGTAAACTGCCAACTGATTGAAACTGAGTCAAACTCAGGGTTGACCCAAAGCTCATCCCTAATGACGTTTTGGTATGTCTTGGACATCTTGCCCAGGTACCATGGGTGAAGGCTGGGAAAAAGGTAAATATGTTATCTAATTTTTTTTCCCCCACATGGTCTACTTTAAAGTGTCGCTGTAATGATCATTGTACAGCAATAATGGAATGTTATCAGCCATGCTTTGTTTAATATTTGCAGAGCCACCTCTATATGCTATAAATGGTGAACCCCCCCCCCCCCCCACATGTGCTTTACCCCATAGAAGTCCATGGCCCTATGCCATGGACCCAGGGCTGCCGTTAGAAATTGCGGGGCTCCATACAGACTACCTGGCAGGGCCTCCCAAAAATATTAAAGATATATTTAGCTAAAATTACAACAAAATACCTATTATCAGACACAAATATAACATAACTCACATAATTCCTGCTAAATCTAAAAAAAAAACTATGTTAAATAAAAAAGATGAGATGAGAAAAATATACAGGCTGGGCAGTTGGAGCTCAGTGATCAGAGAGACAGAGAGAGAGAAACAAAGTTACAATTTACAAATAAACTCCTGAGCAGAGATAAGTGCTGGGAGGGGGGGGGCACACAAGGGAGGGGGAATTAGTGAGGAACAACTGTCTCTTTCTCAACAGATAAAAGCTGATAGCAGGGAGAGGGACAGATCAGATTCAGGTGCTGGAGGAAGATTTCTGTATTTGTTGTCCATAACTAATCCCCCTCCCTGTGTGGGCCCCCCTGTGTGCTCGGGCCCCCTACAAGAGGTCTGGTGGTCCCCCTCTATCAGCGGCCCTGCATGGACCTTCTGGGCTCTTACATTACACAGATTGTAATCAGGATGGAGAGGGGAGGGGAAACAAGAAACTTCCATTTCTTTAAATAGTGAGATCAGATGTGCTTTGGTCTGAGCTGTTCCAGGTTCAGGACTGCCATATCCTACTTGCTTTGAAAAAAAGCAAAGCATTTCATCCTAAACCCATTTAGGCAGAGTACAACGGTGACATTAATGGTTAATGACCCAACGTAGCAATTCTGAAACATAGCAGCTGCCATGTGACATTTTGTTCCATGTCATCCTAAATGAAATCCTAAAATCAGTTTGAATGTGCTGACTGAGATATCTACCAGTGCCACAGACCATTTAAATATTGAAAATATAAAGTTTCCCTGTTTTTTTAGTGTTATCTTTATGCAAAGTGGGTGTTTAGTATGTGTACAACCATAGCAAATAATAATAATAATGATAATAATAATAATAATAATAATAATAATAATAATAATAATAATAATAATAAAGAATACAAACTTGTACTGCACTTTTCTTAACAGGAAAAACTCTGGTAGTTTTTGGTGGTGATGGAACCTGCTGCCCACTGTCATCTCCACACTTTCATATTGGCCAAAGGGGCAACACATCATAGTACAAAAATGGTATGTAAGAGAGAGCATTAACCTCTGGAAGTGTCAGGGCTTTGTCTGTTCTTGAGCCTAGTATTGGAGCACAGCAGGAGGAAACAAGAGTTGCAGAAGTGCAGGCACCTCTTGCTCTTTATATCTCCTAGCAGCTCTCTAATTTAAAGTGTCAGAGTCATTTCAGATTTTAATGCAGATGGGTCTAAAAGAGATATAAATTGCAGGTGCCTAGAGGTGCCTACACTTACTTGCAGCTGCCTCCAAAACACTCCGGTGAAAGATGAATTTGAGGCTGTATTGACTGGTAAAGCTCAGACACTTTAGTGTAGTATCAGAACTTGCTGCTAAGCCCCATCTATATTCCTGATGGACTATTGCTATGTTGGGAAGCCTCACTGATCAACAGGAATGTGCAGAAGGGAGGAAAGAGTGGTCAAGGTTTGGCAATATGAGGAAGTGCTAAAGCTTTAACTGTCAAAACAAACTGACATTTATCTTTGACTGGTGGGTTTGAGAGGCTGTTGCAGGTATGTGCAGACACCTTTATATTTCATCATTTGACACCTGCAGTAGTTTATTTTACCTGTGACTCATTTAAGGTATCTGATCTTGGTTAGGTCTTGTTTATTCATTTACAATGCTACAGTTTTAGAGTCATAGACAAACAGACTGGTGAAAATTATGCTTATTGATCCAGAGGGATTTGTGGGAAGGAGGAAGCCAATTAAGTGTGCTCCCAATCCTACTATCTGCAATTACAGGTCATGAGGGACTTCTTGGATCTACAGGAAGCCAGTGCAGATTCCTATATTGATACTGAATTGTCTAGCTAAACAGATAAAGGAGTATTTGAGATATATTTTAATGTTTTACCTGCCAAGGGACTTGAAATTCTGCACAGCCAATATTGGAATATTCACACTTAGTTGTACGCTAAACATGTTGGAGGCAGAAGCAAGAGTATATGGCCCCATGGCATGGACATTCCAGGCTCCCACAGGAAAGTTTTATAAGGTAAAACAGTAAACATATAAATACAGTATATTAACCATGTACTTTGATGTTTGCTTGGAATCCTGTTGTAAAAAAAAAAGTCCTTCAGTTTGTTACATTTAATAATATAACTTCATCTAGTACAGCAAAAGTCTAAGTGCCGGTTCACACTGTTCCGACTTGTCAGGCGACTTGGTCAATTGGAACCGTTCTAATAGGAGTGACTCAAGTCGCTCCGACTTAGAAAAAGGTTCCTGCACTACTTTTGGGCGAAGTCGGAGCGACTTGCATTGACTTCCATTATGTGAAGTCGGTGCAAGCCGCGCCGAAGTCGCGGTGCACGGCGACTTCATTAAGTCGCCCCGAAATCGTGTCGCCATAGTGTGAACCGACACTAATAGGGGGGATATGTTCAACATGTATAAATACATAAGGGGTCCATATAGTGAACTTGGTGTTGAGTTATTCACTTTAAGGTCAACACAGAAGACAAGGGTGCCCTCTTTGTCTTCAAATATGGAAAAGTTTCTTCATCATAAGAGCTGTGAAAATGTGGAATAGACTCCCTCCAGAGGTGGTTCTGGCTAGCTCACTAGATTGCTTTAAAAAGGCCTGGATTCTTTCCTAGATGTACATAATATAACTGGGTACTAATATTTATAGATAAAGTTCATTCAGGGAATAACTGATTGCCTCTCGGGCAGGGGTGGACTGACAACTCATGGGGCTCCCGGGCAATAGGAGATCATGGGGTCCCCCAGGTTTAAAGATGGCCACCACTCTGCAGCCATCTTAATGACACATTATTAATGTGGCAGGGCAGTGTGGAGGGGCACCAAGCTCCGTGACATACAGAGTGGCAGGAGACTTAAAGCTGGCGACCCAATAAAGGGACCAGGAGCCTCTTACGGGAAGTGCCACCTTAACAGCATCATGAGGAGATGATGACCTGTGGTGTGCATAGTGCGCTGCTGCACACATTGATAGTGACTAAATTATGCTGCATATTGGGTGTGTTTTTTTTAATCCAACTAGAAATTTTAGTTAGATTTTTTACAAAGTTAGTTTTTTTTTTTTTTACATTTTGATGTTTTATTTTAATGTTTAATTCATTTAAAAATAATATATATTTTTTTACATTCTTTTCAGAATTCTGTTGGGGGGGGGGGGGCACTTTGATGAAGTATCAGGGGTCTACATAGACCCCTAAAGTCTCATTTTTGAGACAGAGAAAGAAACTAATGACACATCCCCAGTCCCTTTCTCTGTAGCTTTAGCTGCACTGCAGATGAATAAACAGGAGACAGAGGCTCCTGCCCATTCATGAAATGAAGCATAGGAAACACAGTCTCTTGTGGGGTGCAGTGAACAAAACCTTTGTGGGGTACAGTGAACACAATCTTTGCGGGGTGCAGTGAAGACAATCCTTTTGGAGTGCAGTGAACAAAATCTTTGTGGGGTACAGTGAACACAATCTTTGTGGGGTGCAGTGAACAAAATCTTTGTGGGGTACAGTGAACACAATCTTTGTGGGGTGCAGTGAAGACAATCCTTGTGGGGTGCAGTAAAGACAATCCTTGTGGGGTGCAGTGAACAAAATCTTTGGGGGGTACAGTGAACACAATCTTTGTGGGGTGCAGTGAACAAAACCTTTGTGGGGTACAGTGAACACAATCTTTGTGGGGTGCAGTGAACAAAACCTTTGTGGGGTACAGTGAACACAATCTTTGTGGGGTGCAGTGAAGACAATCCTTTTGGAGTGCAGTGAACACAATCTTTGTGGGGTACAGTGAACAAAACCTTTGTGGGGTACAGTGAACACAATCTTTGTGGGGTGCAGAGAAGACAATCCTTTTGGGGTGCAGTGAACACAATCTTTGTGGGGTACAGTGAACACAATCTTTGTGGGGTGCAGTGAACAAAACCTTTGTGGGGTACAGTGAACACAATCTTTGTGGGGTGCAGTGAACAAAACCTTTGTGGGGTACAGTGAACACAATCTTTGTGGGGTACAGTGAACACAATCTTTGTGGGGTACAGTGAACACAATCTCATACTTCTGAAGCTTTGAGGATGCTGCCTGTTCTATACTCCTCCTCCTGCTCCTCATCCATCCTTTTAGGTGTACAAACAATAGTAATTGGGGCCTAGTGTGCTTCTGTACGTGTGAAAAACATACACTTTTTTTGATCATATTTCCTATTCCGTTATTCAATAAAAACCTTTGGGGCTCAATTAAATTGCGGAATAGTCTGTGTCGGTACGTGTGAGATCCACCTTTCCAAATTTTTGGGGTTCATCTCATACTTCTGAAGCTTTGAGGGTGCTGCCTGTTCTATACTCCTCCTCCTCCTCCTCCTCCTCATCCATCCTTTTAGGTGTACAAACAATAGTAATTGGGGCCTAGTGTGCTTCTGTACGTGTGAAAAACATACACTTTTTTTTGATCATATTTCCTATTCCGCTATTCCATAAAAACCTTTGGGGCTCAATTAAATTGTGGAATAGTCTGTGTCGGTACGTGTGAGATCCACCTTTCCAAGTTTTTGGGGTTCATCTCATACTTCTGAAGCTTTGAGGGTGCTGCCTGTTCTATACTCCTCCTCCTCCTCTTCCTCATCCATCCTTTTAGGTGTACAAACAATAGTAATTGGGGCCTAGTGTGCTTCTGTACGTGTGAAAAACATACACTTTTTTTTGATCATATTTCCTATTCCGCTATTCAATAAAAACCTTTGGGGCTCAATAAAATTGCGGAATAGTCTGTGTCGGTACGTGTGAGATCCACCTTTCCAAGTTTTTGGGGTTCATCTCATACTTCTGAAGCTTTGAGGGTGCTGCCTGTTCTATACTCCTCCTCCTCCTCTTCCTCATCCATCCTTTTAGGTGTACAAACAATAGTAATTGGGGCCTAGTGTGCTTCTGTACGTGTGAAAAACATACACTTTTTTTTGATCATATTTCCTATTCCGCTATTCAATAAAAACCTTTGGGGCTCAATTAAATTGCGGAATAGTCTGTGTCGGTACGTGTGAGATCCACCTTTCCAAGTTTTTGGGGTTCATCTCATACTTCTGAAGCTTTGAGGGTGCTGCCTGTTCTATACTCCTCCTCCTCCTCCTCCTCATCCATCCTTTTAGGTGTACAAACAATAGTAATTGGGGCCTAGTGTGCTTCTGTATGTGTGAAAAACATACACTTTTTTTTGATCATATTTCCTATTCCGCTATTCAATAAAAACCTTTGGGGCTCAATTAAATTGCGGAATAGTCTGTGTCGGTACGTGTGAGATCCACCTTTCCAAGTTTTTGGGGTTCATCTCATACTTCTGAAGCTTTGAGGGTGCTGCCTGTTCTATACTCCTCCTCCTCCTCTTCCTCATCCATCCTTTTAGGTGTACAAACAATAGTAATTGGGGCCTAGTGTGCTTCTGTACGTGTGAAAAACATACACTTTTTTTTTATCATATTTCCTATTCCGCTATTCAATAAAAACCTTTGGGGCTCAATTAAATTGCGGAATAGTCTGTGTCGGTAAGTGTGAGATCCACCTTTCCAAGTTTTTGGGGTTCATCTCATACTTCTGAAGCTTTGAGGGTGCTGCCTGTTCTATACTCCTCCTCCTCATCCATCCTTTTAGGTGTACAAACAATAGTAATTGGGGCCTAGTGTGCTTCTGTACGTGTGAAAAACATACACTTTTTTTTGATCATATTTCCTATTCCGCTATTCAATAAAAACCTTTGGGGCTCAATTAAATTGCGGAATAGTCTGTGTCGGTATGTGTGAGATCCACCTTTCCAAGTTTTTGGGGTTCATCTCATACTTCTGAAGATTTGAGGGTGCTGCCTGTTCCATACTCCTCTTCCTCATCCTCCCTTTAGGGTAGGAAAAAATTTAATCGGGCCTAGTCTGTGTTTGTACGTGTGAGATACACAGTTTTTTATCCTATTCCGCTATTCAATACACACCCTTTTGGTGTAAAAAACATTAAATTGCGGCATAGTTTGCATATTTGACTGTGAGATACACCCGTGCGATACTGTTGTTCTTTTGTTCCGCTATTCAATAAAGACCTTTCTAGGGCAAGATCTTAAATTTCAGAAATATGAGGAGAGCGTCAAATAGGGGCCGTGGCCTGGGTCGTAGTGGTTCTGCTGCTAGAGCTCCTGTTGCAAGGAGAGGACGTGGTCGATCTGTGCCAGCTACACGCACAAGTGAAACACCTTCCTCAAGTGTGAGTAGGCGACAGAACCTGCATCAGTATTTGGTAGGGCATCATACGCCCCTAGAAGTGATGAGGCCAGAACAAGTGGAGGCGATAGTAGATTGGTTTGCTGCTGACAGTGCCTCCAGTTCCTTCACATTGTCTCCCACCCAGTCTACTGCAGAAAGGTCACAGTTGGCACCTGCAGCCGATGTCCAACCGTCTTTCACCTCACCCCCTTGCAAATCAGGCAAGCAGTCTGAGCCCCAAGCCATACAGCAGTCTCTTCTTCTTTTTGATGACTCTGTCAGCGGGGTTTCCCAGGGCCATCCACCTAGCCCTGCCCCAGAAGTGGAAGAGATTGAGTGCAGCGATGCCCAACCACTTATTTCTCAAGATGAGTACATGCAAGGATCATCGCAGCACGTCTCCGATGATGACGAAACGCAGGTGCCAACTGCTGCGGCGTTCAGCATTGTGGAGACCGACAAGGAGGGCAGGGGTGAAGACTGGGTGGAAGATGATGTGGAGGACAATTAGGTCCTCGACCCCACATGGAATGAACGTCATGCAGGTGACCTGAGTAGTTTGGAGGAAGAGGCGGTGGTCGCACAGAGCCACCAGCACAGCAGAAGAGGGAGCAGGGTGCAGAAGCGGAGCGGCCGTGCCCTAGACACTACGCCCGCTACTGCCCAACGCAGCAAGGGAACGAGCGCACCAAAGTCAGCTCAAAGGAGTTCTCTAGCGTGGAAGTTCTTTAGAAAATGTGCTGATGACAGGACACGAGTGGTTTGCACCCTGTGCAATCAGAGCTTGAAGCGAGGCATAAACCTTCTCAACCTGAGCACAACCTGCATGATCAGGCATCTAAGTGCAAAGCACGAGCTGCAGTGGAGTACACACCTTCAAAACCAAGAAACGTCTCTGGCTCATCCTGCTTCCTCTTCTGCTGCAGTCTCGGCCGCTCCAGCCACATCTGTAGTGATACCGGCACCTGCCACCCCGCAAACAGACGATCTGTCAGCAACACCACCACCTGGGTCACCAACAACCATCTCCACAATGTCCCGTGGAAGCGTTCAGCTTTCCATCTCCCAAACACTTGAGAGGAAGAGGAAGTACCCCCCTACCCACCCGCGATCCCTGGACCTGAATGCCAGCATTTCAAAATTATTGGCCTTTGAAATGCTGTCATTCCGTCTGGTGGAGACGCACAGTTTTAAAAACCTTATGTCGGTGGCTGTCCCACAGTACGTCGTGCCCAGCCGCCACTACTTTTCCAGGCAAGCCATCCCTTCCCTGCACAACCAAGTGGGGGAAAAAATCAGGTGTGCACTGCGCAACGCCATCTGTGCCAAGGTCCACCTAACTACCGATACGTGGACCAGTAAGCACGGTCAGGGGCGTTATATCTCCCTAACGGCACACTGGGTAAATGCAGTGGCGGATGGGCCTGAGGCGGATAGCAATTTGGCGCATGTCCTTCCACCACCGAGGATTGCAGGGCGCTTCAGTTTGCCTCCTGTTCCTAACTCCTCCTACTCCGCTTCCTCATCCTCTACCGCCTCCTCATCCGGACAGCGTAACACCTTCACCACCAACTTCAGCACGGCCAGGGGTAAACGACAGCAGGCAGTTTTACAACTTGCCTGTTTGGGGGACAAACCACACACCGCGCAGGAGTTGTGGAGGAGCATGGAACAGCAGACAAATGAGTGGTTGCTGCCAGCGAGCCTCAAGCCCGGCCTGGTGGTGTGCGATAACGGGAGAAATCTCACAGCAGCTCTGGGCCTAGCCGGTTTGACGCACATCCCTTGCCTGGCGCATGTGCTGAATTTGGTGGTGCAGAGGTTCCTTAAAAACTACCCCGATATGTCAGAGCTGCTGCAGAAAGTGCGGGCAGTTTGTGCGCACTTTCGGCGTTCTCACCCTGCTGCTGCTCGCCTGGCAGCGCTGCAGCGTAACTTCGGCCTTCCCGCTCCCCGGCCCTATATGTGACTTGCCCACAAGGTGGAACTCCACCTTGCACATGCTGGAAAGACTGTGCGAGCAGCAGCAGGCCATAGTGGAGTTTCAGCTGCAGCACGCACGCATGAGTCGCTCTGCGGAACAGCACCACTTCACCACCAATAACTGGGCCTCCATGCGAGACCTGTGTGCCTTGTTGCGCTGTTTTGAGTACTCCACCAACATGGCCAGTGGCAATGACGCCGTTCTCAGCTTAACTATCCCACTTCTATGCCTCCTTGAAAAAACAATTCGGGCGATGATGGAAGAGGATGTGGCACAGGATGAGGAGGAGGAGGAGGATGAAGAGGTAACATTTCCAAGGCTTTCAGGGCAGTCATTTGCAAGGGGCTCCGAGGGTGGGTTCCTGCACACACAAACGCCAGGGACACAATTGTCCAGCAGGGGCACAGTTCTGGAGGATGAGGAGGATGAGGAGGAGGAGGAGCTGGAGGAGGAGATGGAACCATGTTCACAGCAGGGTGGCACCCAGGCCAGCTCATGGCCATCACTGGTGCGTGGCTGGGGGGATACAGAGGACACGGACGATACACCTCCCACAGAGGACAGCCTTTCGTCGCCTCTGGGCAGCCTGGCACACATGAGCGATTACATGCTGCAGTGTCTCCACAACGACCGCCGAGTTGCCCACATTCTAACTTGTGCTGATTACTGGGTGGCCACGCTGCTGGATCCCCGTTACAAGGACAACGTACCGTCCTAAATTCACTCACTGGAGCGCGATCGCAAGATGCGCGAGTACAAGCACACGCTGGTAGACGCGATGCTGCTGGCATTCCCATCTGACAGCGGGGCCACAGTGGAAGCACAAGGCAGAGGAGGAGGAGGAGGAGGTCGCCAACTCAACCAGGGCACCGCCAGCACCTCAGAAGGCAGGGTTAGCATGGCCGAAATGTGGAAAAGCTTTGTCAGCACGCCACAACAAACAGCAGCACCAGCAGCTCAGATGGAACGTCTTAGCAGGAGGCAGCATTTTACCAACATGGTGGAGCAGTATGTGTGCACACGCCTACATGTAGTGAATGAGGGGTCTGCCCCCTTCAACTTCTGGGTCTCCAAATTGGGCACATGGCCTGAGCTTGCCCTTTACGCCTTGGAGGTGCTGGCGTGCCCTGCAGCCAGTGTATTATCTGAACGGGTATTTAGCACGGCTGGGGGTGTTATAACAGACAAGCGCAGCCGCCTGTCCAGAGACAATGTGGACAAGCTCACGTTCATTAAAATGAACCAGGCATGGATCCCACGGGACTTTTCCGTACCTTGTGCAGAATAGCAATGGATACCGACCTTGCCCAGCCATTGTTCCATTTTTGCTCTTTCTCACTCTTTTGGGGTGTACCCTCATTTAAAATTTGTGAAAAGAAGCAGTGTTGGCTACCTCGTCCTCCTCCTCAGGGCCAGATTAACATAGGGGCTATTGGAGCTGCAGCTCCATGCAGGCCCCTACCTTTTATATAGGCCCCGGGTTGGCCATATTCACTGTGACCGCTCTTCTGTCACTTGTAAACACAGAAGTCTGGCTTCTATACTCGCTTCCCCAGGCAGCACCCTCAGAACCTCCCCACACAGCGCGAAGGCCGGACAAGGAGGGACAGTTGCCGATGCATGGATGTGTTTATGGGCTTCAGAGACAGCATCCCATGTTGAATTAGGCATGCATGGCTGCACCCTTCCTCCTCTGGGTGCATGCCAAGGCACGGCCCTTAAGGCCCTTCAAAATCCTCAGCACCAAGACCATGATGCTCTTAATCTGGCCCTGGTCCTCCTCCACCGCCGCTTCCACCTACACCGCCCATAGGTGTGCGCAGCCTATTGCATTAGGGTGTGCACCCCAAAGTTGAAATACACATGCATGTGTTTGCCTACATGTACATGGCCCCGATACATTACTCTCCCTGCTGGCAAAGAGAAATAGAGCAGAGCAGGTGCGAGGGAGATCTTTCCCATCTCCTCACTGGCAAACAGAGCGATAATGCTATGTGCCCTAGGTGATTAGGGTGTGCCCAGGTACACCAGGCACACCCTGTGCGCACGCCTATGACACCGCCACATCCACCACCACCTCAACCTCCCTCCTACTCCATATGGGCCTCGTCCTTCAGAGATGAAGAACATTGTTTTATTTTTCTGTTTTTTTTTGTTGTTTTAAGTTATTTTCCTATCCACATTTGTTTGCAGAGCACTTGCCATGCTCTTAACTACGTTTTGCTGCCATTTGCAGCACTCTAGCCCTTTCCATTGGTGTTTTAGAGCCATTTTAGTGCCTTAAAGTTCGGGTCCCCATTGACTTCAATGGGGTTCGGTGTCCGGGAAAAGTTCGGTAAAAGTCCGGGACACGGACCCGGACTTTTTTTTAAAGTTCGGCCGAACCCGTCGAACACGGACATCTAGGTGTCCGCTCAACCCTAGTGGTGGATAGTATCTGATAATTGACATTGGCAGAATATTCTTAAAGTGGATCTGAACTGTAAAAAAGTGAAGATTTATTATGCTATACACCTATATGCTTACAGTGCCCTGAATTATATTCTTTAGTCTTCGATTCCGTCTGATGAATAGCAATGCACAACCTGATATTTGAATATACCCTTAGACTCCAGTGCTTTGAGTATGATAGCTATTTATTTGCACTATGAGATCATCTAATTAACTGCTGCCTCTGACTGCTGGTACCACACGATTTAGGCTGGGTTCACATATGTGCATATTGGATGCAGTTTTCACTGCATCCAATTCGCATGACATGTAAGTGTGACTGGCTCTCAAAGAAGCTGATTCACACATGTCCAAGGCAGCCGCAGTGCGAATTCCAAAAGGATCCTGTGCGTTTTTGGGTCCAGTTCAGGTGCAAATTCAGGCAAAAATTCACTGCATCCAAAATTGGTCCTGAATCGCACCTGAACCAGTGAACAGAAATGCACCGGACCCCATGCTGGAAACTGCGGCCACAAAAATGTGAACCCGGCCTTAAAGTGAGAGTTAATAATGTCACTTCTTTTCTGTCACTCTTTACTGGAGGCTTTGACATTTTGAAACAAATCCCTGTCTATATCAAGATGCCATTCCTGGTGTAAAGTTATCTTTTGCCCTCTGCCTGCCTTTTTTGGGTAAAAATTCCAGAGTTAATTTCCTCTTTAAATATTCCACTATCATTCAAAAGATCAGCAGTCATCTGGGGGGGCAGCTCTGACATGAGAAAGCAAAATGTTGCCTCACAAAATGGCTGTGTGACAAGGCCCTTGCTCGCTCGCTTCCGCTCTCCCAACACTCCTCTGTTTCTAGTGAGTCAGCTTGCAGATCGTAACGTCTGATGGTTTGGTCAACCAAGGCTCCGGGACCCGAACTACAGCTATGTGCCGTTCGGAATCCATTAGAACAAACACCAGGCAGGCTGTATGTAAGTTCAAACAGGAAGACGTTTATTGGAAGTACACAATACACTTTTATACAGAATTTGGAACATCCTGCCCCCAACAACTGCTTTCCCATTGGTCATTTGCAAAGTACATGCTGTTCTCCTTCAGGTCCTCCTTAGCCATGCAAATGAGGACTTGAAAATGAGTCAGCAGGGATTGGCCAGATAGCTTGACCAGAAGGACTGTTATGTGTAATGAGACAGAAACCCCCAGGGGACAATCAATGTACACAATAGCCAGACACAGAACAATGGTTCCATAACGAGCCCCCAATACACATTACTCTGAGTGTCAATACATCCCTTAGCAGACAACAGGTGAGTTCATTAGCACACCTGACAATAGGTGAATGGAAAGCCACCTCAGACAAAAGCAACATTGTTAGACAGTCAGTCTCCTCATTGAACTTCCTGGAATGACCATATTAGGAGTTGTACTTCCTGGTCAGAGACCTCATGGCAAATGGGAACAAATCTTAATATTTCTACATGGAGACATTGCTGACAAATATGAAGCAATCCAAACCATCACCCATCTGTCCTTAAATTCCAGTGACGGTGAACACCGTCACAGGCTGTCTATACACAGAGGCACTTTTCTGAGCAGGGTACTATAAGTTAGTAAGAAAGTAGTAGGAAAAGAACAGCTGCAGAGAGACCACAGGCCATACTAGTGACTGGTATTTTGCCCTCTGCTTGCCTTTTTTCCACACATCTTCCACAGTTCAGTTCCACTTTTTTTTTTTTTGCCACCTTAGACGATTTCCTAAATGAATGAATTCAAAGCATTGCTGGTATTTTAGTGTGTGTGGGCAAACGGAATAAAATATTGATCTGTAAATAGCCTTAATAGGTTATTTTTATACCAACATTAATCTTTATCCATTGTTCCATTGTTGAATATATAGATATTTTGACTTAGAAATTCTATTTTTAACTTATGAAGTGTATTATAACAGAAAGCTTTAGTTCATTTTGGTCTGGTGAGTTATGGTGTTATCTTTAGAAATACAGCCAAGCTGTCTTCACTGCTTACATTTTTATTCTGTTTAGCCAATAAACTATATTGCTTACTCTACATCTTCCTATTTCTATGGTAAGCTAACACAGTTCAAAATGCTAATACACATAGCTGCAGCATAAAATATGTTAAACAGGCACTATATTATAAATAAATATCTATATCAGATTACAGTTACTACGAATTTTACACAATAGGAAATATATATGCACAGTATACTAAAAGATTGATCTCATGCAATGTCCACCTTTATATCCTTTCTAGTCTATACTCCAATTTGATCTTCAGGTGGAGCACGAAGTAGAAGTAAAAGCTGTGTTATCACAGCAAACTATTCCTACTGTACAGAGATGTATAGTAACGAAGTAGAACTACTTAAGTACTGTACTTAAGTACCGAAATGCGGTATCTGTACTTTCCTAGAGTAGAATTTTTTTCTCCTACTTCTACTTTTACTTCACTACATTTTTTCGATGATTTAGATACTTCTACTCCGATATTTTTTTTGTGCTGCATCGTTACTCGTTACTTTTCTCTGCCTTTCCCTTTTTCTTTTTTGTTTGGTTTCCCTCCTTACTGCTCTCTCCTACTCAATTATCCTCCCTATTCTGCCTTCCCCCCTCCCCTCCCCTTTTCTATAGGAAGGCAAAGGTAAAGATACCCCCCTTTTTCATGGGTACCTGGTCTCTGGCCATTTGGGTAGCGTTGTTCCGCTCCAGGCTTCCGCTGGGCCGGCGTGGAGTGCTCCCACATGCGCCTCTCGGCGCTCTGACATGTGTGGCGGCCTTCGGCCACTCCGCTCCTCCCCTCCTTGTCTCCATTCGCTGACGTCTCAGCGCTGGGAGGCAGGGATTCCGGCGGCCTGCAGTAGAGGCACATGCGCATGCGCAGTGCGATCGAGGCACTGGCGGCCATCTTGGTTAAGGGAAACATGAGGGCGTCTCTGATGTAAGGGGGGGCTTTGTGTGGGCGGTCTCTGATGTAAGGGGGCTCTGTGTGGGGGGTCTCTGATGTAAGGGGGGTCTCTGATGTAAGGGGGGCTCTGTGTGGGAGGGCTCTGATGTAAGGGGAGCTCTGTGTGGAGGGGCTCTGATGTAGGGGGAGCTCGGTGGGGGGGTTCTATGGGGGGGCTCTGATGTAAGGGGGGCTCTGTGGGGATGGTCTCTGATGTAAGGGGGCTCTGTGTTGGGGTCTCTGGATGTAAGGGGGGCTTTGTGTGAGGGGTCTCTAAAGTGAGGGGGCTTTGTGTGGGGGGTCTCTGATGTAAGGGGGGCTCTGTGTGGGGGGTCTCTGATGTAAAGGGGGCTTTGTGTGGGGGGTCTTTGATGTAAGGGGGCTCTGTGTGGGGGGTCTCTGATGTAAGGGGGCGCTGTGTGGGGGGTCTTTGATGTAAGGGGGCTCTGTGTGGGGGGTCTCTGGTGTAAGGGGGCTCTGTGTGGGGGGTCTCTGATGTAAGGGGGACTCTGTGTGGGAGGGCTCTGATGTGGGAGGCTCTGATGTAAGGGGAGCTCTGTGTGGAGGGGCTCTGATGTAAGGGGAGCTCTGTGGGGGTTCTATGGGGGGCTCTGATGTAAGGGGGGCTCTGTGGGGATGGTCTCTGATGTAAGGGGGCTCTGTGTTGGGGTCTCTGATGTAAGGGGGGCTTTGTGTGAGGGGTCTCTAAAGTAAGGGGGCTTTGTGTTGGGATGGTCTCTGATGTAAGGGGGCTCTGTGTTGGGGTCTCTGATGTAAGGGGGGCTTTGTGTGAGGGGTCTCTAAAGCAAGGGGGCTTTGTGTGGTTATGGTCTCTGATGTAAGGGGGCTCTGTGTTGGGGTCTCTGATGTAAGGGGGGCTTTGTGTGTGGGGCTCTGATGTAAGGGGGCTCTGTGGGGGGGTCTCTGATGTAAGGGGAGCTCTGTGTGTGGGGGGTCTCTGATGTAAAGGGGGCTCTGTATGGGGGTCTCTTATGTAAGGGGGCTCTGTGTGGGGGGTCTTTGATGTAAGGGGGGCTCTGTGTGGGGGGTCTCTGATGTAAAGGGGGCTCTTTGTGGGGGCTGGGGGGTCTCTGCTGTAAGGGTGCTCTGTGTGGGAGGTCTCTGATGTAAGTGGGGCCTCTGTAGGGGGTTTCTGTTGTAAGGGGGCTCCGTTGGGGGATTTCTGTTGTAAGGGGGGCTCCGTTGGGGGGTCTCTGATGTAAGGGAGGTCTCTAATGTAAGGGGGGCTAAGTTTGTAGTGATCATAAAAAAGAAAAGTCAAATGAAGTGCAAGAAAAAATGTGCAGGGCGCTGGTGGGGGCGCCACAGGATCAGCTCGCACAGGGCGCTTGAACACCTAAGGCCGGCCCTGGTTGGGAGGTTCTTTCCCATTAACAGCAGATATGAAATTATATTCATCTTGTTTTGTCACATATATATATTTGAAGATTCACAATATTTTTAACTTTTTATTGACTTAGATTTCATACACTCTTCCTTTTTTTTCATTATTGGAATATATTGTTGTATATCACATTGGTTTATATATGATTTTGCGCACCAATAAGCTGTGGAGAAAAAAAAACATGCAGGGAAGAGAAGGAGGGGGAAGGGAGGGACATACTTTATCTGTTTTTTGTTTACAAAAAGTTACAGCCTAAGGAATTGTGATTGTCCTTTAGGTTAATCATTTAAATAAATCATTTGAAATAATAAAAAACAATATGATGTTCAAACTTTTGACTTCTTTCTTTAATAACTACATAACACAGTACTTCTACTTCTACTTTCAGTATTTGAGTAGAATTTTTTTTTCAAAACTACTGGTACTTTTTACTTTTAGTACTTAAGTAGCAATTTTTTTGAAAAAACTACTTGTAATACTTAAGTAAAAAAAATGTTGAATACTTTAGTACTTCCACTTAAGTAACTTTTTCTGCGAGCACTTCCACTTCTACTTAAGTCACTTTTTGATCGAGCACTTGTACTTTTACTCAAGTAGAAATTTCGAGTACTTTATACAAGTCTGCTACTGTAGCGCTACCCCCTAGAGGTCCGCTGGACAATAAGGACAACTTTCTTCTGCAAAAATGACAAATCCTTGACTCTATTCCCTCTGGAACAGCAACAGTCTTTCTGGAATTGGCAATGGAAATTCCCCTTGTAGCAGCTCTGTGTCCCCTGGGTTAATTTTTTAGCAAAGTCCCAACTTGCAGGAGCTCTCTGTCCCCTTTTCCTTAGAGAATACAGCCCACCTGGCTACTTGGTGACATATAGCAGAACAAGGGATTGGGCATTAGCTTGTTGGCACTGTCCCAGAAAGTTTGCTGGATATTACATCTGGCAGCTATGTCCCTTTTTAAGACATGGGGGGGGTGTAGAGGTACTCACACTGTACCTGGAAATCCTGGTGCTTTTGAAAAGACTGCTGTTCAGGCCTCCTCCTGTCCAGGTTCTCCCATGCAAGCCAGGGTGTCTACTAGAAGAGACTGTGGAGTAATGGATATCCCTCTGCCCTTCCTTGCTTTGCTTCCAGCCTGGAGGCAGAGCCCCCTTCAGGCTTCATACCACAGCTACAATACTCTATCTTCCACCTGACTCTCCTGCTGGCCAGACTCCACAATATTTATCGGCTGACCCAGCCACCCTGCCAGGCCTCCTGCCTGAGGATTGGCCAGATTCCCATAACTCTGCAGATAAGGACCTCCTGGCCTACACCTACTAGCTTCTAGAGACTTCTTAGAGACTTAAAAGGTGCATTATTGAAGGCAACAGAAAATTGCATTAGACTTGTCAGTAAAAGCAAAAAAAGGAAGAGACCACTGTGGTACTCAGCAGAAGTGGCCCAAATCATTAAAAATAAAAAGCTAGCATTTTGTAATTATAAAAAACCCAGAGCAATGAAGATAAGGAAATCTACAAGATTAGGCAGAAAGAGGCCAAGCAAGTTATAAGAACTTCTAAAGCGCAGGCAGAAGAAAAACTAGCTCAGTCTATGAAAAAGGAGGATAAGACATTCTTCAGATATATAAATGAAAAAAGGAAATTAAAACAAGGAATAACTAAATTAAAAACAAAGGACGGAAGGTATGTAGAAGAGAATAAAGGGCTAGCCGACTGCCTTAATGAATACTTCTGTTCAGTTTTTACAGAAGAAAAAGAAGGAGAAGGACCTCCACTTGAAAGGAAGACTAATGAATCATTTGATGCATGTGTCTTTACAGAGGAAGACGTTCTAAGATTGCTGTCTAAAGTGAAGACAAATAAGTCACAGGGTCCTGATGAGATACACCCAAAATTATTAAAAGAGCTTAGTGGTGAGCTGGCAAAACCATTAACAGATTTATTTAACCAATCATTAGTAACAGGAGTCGTCCCGGAAGATTGGAAATTGGCAAATGTCGTGCCCATTCACAAGAAAGGTAGTAGGGAGGAATCGAGCAACTATAGACCAGTGAGTCGTACATCAATAGTAGGCAAATTAATGTAAACCCTATTAAAGGATAGGATTGTGGAACATCTTAAATCCCATGGATTGCAAGATGAAAAACAACATGGGTTTACTTCAGGGAGATCATGTCAAACAAATCTTATAGATTTTTTTGACTGGGTGACTAAAATAATAGAAGGTGGAGGTGCAGTAGACATTGCATATCTAGATTTTAGTAAGGCTTTTGACACTGTCCCACATAGAAGACTTATCAATAAACTGCAGTCATTGAGCATGGACTCCCATATTGTTGAGTGGATTAGGCAGCGGCTGAGTGACAGACAACAGAGGGTTGTAGTCAATGGAGAACATTCAGAACAAGGTCATGTTACCAGTGGGGTACCTCAGGGATCTGTACTGGGACCAATTTTGTTTAATATCTTCATAAGTGATATTGCAAAAGGCCTCGATGGTAAGGTTTGTCTTTTTGCTGATGACACAAAGATAGGTAACAGGGTTGATGTTCCTGGAGGGAAACGCTAAATGGAAAAGGATTTATGAAAACTAGAAGAATGGTCAGAACTCTGGCAACTGAAATTTAATGTGGACAAGTGCAAGATAATGCACCTGGGGCGTAAAAACCCAAGGGCAGAATATAGAATATTTGACACAGTCCTGACCTCAGTATCTGAGGAAAGGGATTTAGGAGTAATTATTTCAGAAGACTTAAAGGTGGGAAGACAATGCAATAGAGCAGCATGAAATGCCAGCAGAATGCTTGGATGTATAGGGAGAGGTATAAGCAGTAGAAAGAGAGAAGTGCTTATGCCGCTGTACAGAACACTGGTGAGACCTCACTTGGAGTATTGTGTGCAGTACTGGAGGCCATATCTCCAGAAGGATATAGATACTCTAGAGAGAGTTCAGAGAAGAGCTACTAAACTAGTACATGGATTGCAGGAAAAAACTTACCAGGAAAGGTTAAAGGACCTTAACATGTATAGCTTGGAAGAAAGAAGAGACAGAGGGGATATGATAGAAACTTTTAAATACATAAAGGGAATCAACTCGGTAAAGGAGGAGAGCATATTTAAAAGAAGAAAAACTACCACAAGAGGACACAGTTTTAAATTAGAGGGGCAAAGGTTTAAAAGTAATATGAGGAAGTATTACTTTACTGAGAGAGTAGTGGATGCATGGAATAACCTTCCTGCAGAAGTGGTAGCTGCAAATACAGTGAAGGAGTTTAAGCATGCATGGGATAGGCATAAGGCTATCCTTCATATAAGATAGGGCCAGGGACTATTCATAGGATTCAGATATATTGGGCAGACTAGATGGGCCAAATGGTTCTTATCTGCCGACACATTCTATGTTTCTATGTTTCTAAGCTTCTAGAACCAGAGGGACTTACCAGAGGCATGACCTGTGGAGCCCTTCGGCCTGACCTACAGTAACCTTGACCAATTAAACATACTCACCAGCCACTGTGAGTCAGAAATAAATTTACCTACACTATTCTGCACACTAGGGGGTGCTACACTACCATTAGTTCCATATTACTTTTGGATTGAGAGGCTACATCCCCAGCATGCTTCCTGTGCCCCTTAAGATGTCATGTAAATATGGACATTCAAAAAATCTATATTTACTCAGGGATACGCACATCTTCCACAATACAGTAATCAGGCCTAGCAATCACTGGCTCTGGCATAATTTCCTGAGTTCATGAAGCACATTTGTGTGTCTTCTCTAAAACAGCAGGTTTGGTGTCTTAACACGACATAAAGGGTTACTATGAGTTTTAGTACAATATTTTAAAGAAACAGAGGCATGTCTTCATCAAGTGAGTAGCTAGTACACTGCTGGTTTAACCACAGCATTAGTGCAAATAAACCAGTGTATTGTAATATGGCTTTCACTGTGCTAAAAGGGGCAGTTTATAGCATCCAGAAGGCTAATACAATGACTGTTCAAGAAACTATTATAGAGAATATACAGTATTATTCAGACATGCTGTAGTGTGCACAATGAAGACTGCAACAGTGACATCTGCAGGATATAAAAACAGTAATGCTAAATAGAAAAAAAAGCACACACAACTAAAAATGTAAGGAAATGTTTTTTATGAAATAATTTATATAGCTAATTTATATAAAATGTATGCATATAATGCATTTATGCATATACTCACAGACACACATAAATAGATAAACAGTGTATGCATATTACATGTTTATCACAATGGATAGATTCAATATTTATGTATTCCATTTATTTGCTCAGCCATGTTACAGCATCATTTTATACTTTTGCTGTACTACACTCACCTATTTTTGCAATCTTACTTTAACATGTACATATATTTTATCAGTTTATTCAGGATTTTCCTGACGGAATGTTCAGCCTTCATAAAATGTAATTTGATAGGTTCGTTCAACAGTTGTAGAAGTTAGGAAATAGAATAAGTGAAAATGTTCTGTTTTAGCTAAAGTGGTTCTAAAGCCTTAAGGTTTATAGCCTTAATGCATTCATGAAGGGTATATATACTTGAAAAGTATATCCCCCGCGCAGTGGTTTGGAGTAGAAGGTATGCACAAGTATATTTATTTTTATATAATAAATCAAATGCAGCTGCTATAGAAAGGAAAGGAAATATGGTAGAGTATAGCCACAAATGCAGGGGCTAACTATAGCGCTTGCTGTAGGTAGGAGGCTAAGACGGTGCTTATCAAGTTCAAATATTGCATTAAAGGTTGGGTGACAGTTATAGTAAGTAGGCTTTAAATATTATACTACAAGTAGTCTCATGAAGTGCTAATGGTACATAAATACATATTATATAAACCCTCTAAACTGCTAAAAGATCATATGAAATGAGTGTAACAATAGCTTTAGATGCAGTGCAAATACAATAAATAGCAAATACTGGGTACCTCTAAATAAGGTGTGTTGTACTTTAAAAGTACTGTATACACATAAAGATCCTAAAATAAGTAGAACTAAACTAAAATATCAGTGATAATACATATATAAACAATATAAATCAGAAGCAAAAAAAGTTCATAAGTGCAATTCTTTCTGTGATGAATTGTTCAATCAGTGCTCAAAAAGAAGTCCATAGAGATCCTCATAAAAAACAGTTCATGTGTGACTTGTGGTGCAATTTTGCAGATTTCCTTAGGTGCAAAAATAAAGTGCAAGTGCTCTGTTCTCAGTCTCCAAACGGTCACGTGCTGGTACTTGTTGTCACTGTGGGAGGTAATAAAATCACACTCACCAGATAAAGTGGGTTTTATATACCTTATAGTATTAAGACCAGATACCGCTTGTTTGGCCACCTGGACCAGGGTAGGTTCCGCTGGGCTTTGTGGTGCCCCAATGCTTTGGACTGCCCCCCCCCCCTTGTTGGCCTCCATCCGTGGGTCCGGCCGGGTTTATGGAATACAAGAAAGCTCCAGATGGTGTATTACCGTTTCAAAAGGCTTTATTAAACTTTTAAAATGTACACGGTATATTAAAACAATAAATAGCCAGCTAAAACCGGAGCTCACGAGTGGAGAGCGGTGAATACCGGCATTCGTTCCACTTGGCTCCTGTGACGTAGACAGCGTGAGTTCCACCTTACGCGCGTTTCGTCATAATGTTGACGTCTTCATGCATTGTGGAGGATCCCCCCATTCTACCTACAAGAGCCCGACCTTGATCCAGCAAAGTGCATGAGAGCAGCTACTCTGTCCTTCCTCACTGGGCAAAATGATAGGAACCATTGGTTCCAGCTCCTGTCAATCAGATCTTATGAGGTAGCAGGGGGTGGAGCCAAAACAAACAGAGCCCTATAGAAAACGGCAGAGGGGGCAGGAGCGCCGGTGGGGATCCCAAAAGAGGAGGATCATACGATTGCATAAACCAGGTAATAATAACATGTTTGTTACTTTAATTAAGAAAAATGTAACCTTTACAATCACTTTAAAATGACATTAAAATAATTTATTTTTTTTTATTTTTTTTTTAATTAAATTGAAATAGATCTTATACTTACTACTGCTCTGTGCCTCCATAGCAAGCCCTGTGCTTTGGGGGCACTTGTGCGGGCATGCTCCCAAGCCAGGCTGTGTCATTCTATTGACACACACTGTATGGCTTAGCCACGCCTCCTGCATTATCCCCTCAGGATTTGACTGACAAGAGTGGGAGCCTCTGGCTTCTGCTGTGGTCAGTGTAGCTTTTTAAGCCAGTAAAAGAGGAGAGTGAGGCTGTAGGTAGGGACAGCACTGGATCGTGAGTGGTGTCAGGTAAGAAGGGAGGGGGGGGGTGATAAAGTAGTGGGATGTATTTTGCCTAAATGCAGGAATCTATTAGGATTAAAAATAAATAAAAATATTTTTTGCCTTTTTTAACTACTTTAAATGCATTTTTTTTTTTGCAGCTCGATTTTCTTAATCCTTTATTACCAATAACAATAATGCAGACAACAATCTGTGTTAAGCAAACATATTTCACTTACCGTATATACTCGAGTATAAGCCGAGTTTTTCAGCACATTTTTTTGTGCTGAAAACGTCCCCCTCGGCTTAAACTCGAGTCAAGGAAAAAAATGTCCTCTCCGACGGGTTTAAGGTTTAAAAATGGCGCCGCCCGTCGCATACATGTTAACGCGCCGCCGCCGCTCGTGTAATTTCGGCTATTGCCGGCGCCGCTCGGGAGAGGCCGGGAATAGCCGAAAGTATACGAGCGGCGGCGGCGCGTGCGCAATGACGTGTCAGCGCCGGGCGGCGCCATTTTTAAAATGAAGGCGCCTCTGGAACAGGTAAGTGAAACAGCTTCACTACCTGCCATGGGCTGCGGGCACACTACAAGGGATGCAGTGCTGCGGGCATGGTCCACATGTACCATGCCCACAGCACTGCATCTCCTGTAGTATGCCCACAACCCCGGATCCTCTAGTACCATGCCAGTACCCTGCAATCTCCTGCACCATGCCAGTACCCTGCAATCTCCTGCACCATGCCAGTACCCTGCAATCTCCTGCACCATGCCAGTACCCTGCATTCTCCTGTACCATGCCAGTACCCTGCATTCTCCTGCACCATGCCAGTACCCTGCATTCTCCTGCACCATGCCAGTACCCTGCATTCTCCTGCACCATGCCAGTACCCTGCATTCTCCTGCACCATGCCAGTACCCTGCATTCTCCTGCACCATGCCAGTACCCTGCATTCTCCTGCACCATGCCAGTACCCTGCATTCTCCTGTACCATGCCAGTACCCTGCATTCTCCTGCACCATGCCAGTACCCTGCATTCTCCTGCACCATGCCAGTACCCTGCATTCTCCTGCACCATGCCAGTCACCCTGCATTCTCCTGCACCATGCCCGCCGCCCTGCATTCTCACCCTAGGCTTATACTCGAGTCAATGATTTTTCCCATCTTTTTGTGGTAAAAGTAGGGGTCTCGGCTTATACTCGGGTCGGCTTATACTCGAGTATATACGGTAATACACTTGATTAAATAGAAATTGTGCATTTTAATATTTGTTACTAACTTTAGTGTTCGGAGCAATAACACAAAACCCATGTCGAATTGCTGAGTCCATGAATTACTTACCTATGTAACCTACCTGCTTAGTTGAATGTCCTAGGTAACCTTTCCTCATATCTGCCTCATTTGCACATACTAGTGTTATTTTATCTAAGGTGATCCCTGCCAGCAATCCTCCATGGCAAAAAAACTGGGTCTAGCACACCTTCAAAAAAAGTTATACAAAACTAAAACTCACATGATATGTTACCAGGAGTTCAAATATAATTTCTTGAGCCAACTGTCTTGACTGAAGTAGCAACTAGGGTTGCCACCTGTATGGGAATAACCGGCACAGTCCGGGTTTTGAACCATGTGTCCGGGGTAAAGTCCTCCTGACACCAGGACACATTATCCAAACCAGAGCCACAGAGTTTCAGAGTTCACAAGTATCCGACACAGTGTGCATGTGCTGGGGGGAGATTGACGATCAGCTTGTCCCAGTGTGCATTCTGCTATGGAAGTTTGGAGGAGCGAAATCGTGTGGGAGCTAAGAGGGGACAACCCCTAGGATCTCCCCCGGACAGCTAATCACAAGACTCAGCACTTGGTCAGAAGTATTGGGCGCAGTGAGAGCAAGGCATGGTGAAGGCACTCCCGGGATGACGGTGGAACACCAGCCAGTGTTGAGCACCAAGTTCTGAATGAAGGGATTCCCTGCCTGCAAGGTACTTCTAACTCCAATCATCTCCTTCACTCTCAGTGAGAGCAATAAGCAGGAGTGACAAGGGAGCACCTTCTTCCCCCATACTGTATATACCAGAGGACTCTTCTATTACCCCCATACTACACCAGGAAACCACCCCATCCCCCCAAAAATTACACTGGGATATCCCCCCCAAAATAGGGTTGCCACCTGTCCGGGATTCACATAGCAGGCCAGGTTTTGAATCATCTGTCTGGGTTTCAGTACACCTGAAACCTGAACACATTATTCAGACCAGACTGTGGCTCCCAAAGTTACTGAGATAGTCACATACAAATCTGTTGCCCTCTAGGAGCTGCAGGCAGCTGGAGGTGGGTTTGGCATCACTGGGAGGCAAGGCAATGATTTTAGCAAGAGCCTGGGAGGAAGGAAATCTACCATGCGTGCCGCTAAGCTTTGTAGGGAGAGGGGGATTGTGTAGCTTGAGACAGAGCGACCTGGGTGGGGGATTGTGCAGCCTGAAATAAAGCAACCTACATACTTCTCATCAAAGTGTTCATTGTCTTAGCAGTTTCTTGTTGCTGAGCAGTCTCTGGCCATTTTAATAAAGGTCTTCTTTAAGGTGTGCCCAGGTATAATGTTAGCTCCCTGACTACTTTCAGAGGACACAAAATCATGTCTGTGAGACTTTTACTTTGTGGCAAAGCACTCTAAGCATATTTTATGGATACAAGAATGCTTTTTTTTTTTTTTTAACCATGCCCATTTAAGCTCCTCACACTGTTAACACAATTTGGCCACACTCACTGTTCATTGTGGCACACTATGCACAACGCATTACTATTTTCCTTGGGACACCCAAAGGTGTCCCAGATCTGTTACAGTCCTGTGTATACTACAAAAAAATTGCCACTAAAGTTTTGGCTTGAAGAAAAGGTGGCAATCTTAGTAGCAACAGATCTTTAAAGAGGAACTATAGTCTGCTCACATAATTTGTAATAAAAACATCTTTGCCATTCTGAAGCTTCCCTCCAACCACTTTGCACAATATTTTATTTACAGTATACTGTGATTCTATACTTGCCAAATATGCTGCAGAATTCTCCTTCCATTAAGTCTGGCTGCAGCCATTTTAACTGTGGGCAGCTGAAGCTGCTGCCTGTTCGCTTCCTGGATTTAAACAGACACACACACACACACATATATATATAAACACATAGACACACACACACATAAATAGACAGACAGACAGACACACTCACACCATTACTTTCCTGCACATTTCTCATCTCTGGATGAATACACATGGATCTCTGCAGTCTCCTGTTATCTCCGCCCTCATTCAGCCCCCTCCAACTCTGCAGCTTTCCTATGACTAACCCCTCCACCCTTGCTGGCAAACTCTCATGAGAATGAGAGAGAGAGCTGTGTATAATGTCATTAGCCTAGGCTTTTTACCAGACAAGAAAGAGGAAGTGGGCTGTATAAGGTTTTATTGGCATAAAAAAATGTTTTATTGTTCAAAGTTAAAACAACAAGGGCAGAGGATTTAATAGATGGAAAGATGAAAAAATGACTGAAGAGCCACTTTAAGTATGTAATCTTACTAACAATCTTGATTTTTTATAAACTATCCAACATAACATTCTGCTTTAAGTATATGTTTCATTTGTACTAATGGAGGGTTTCTTGTGTAGCACAGAGAAGTGCGGTTAATTACTTTGATAAAATAGATATGCCTGTATATTTTAGGAACAGTCTTACCAAGACAGTGGTCTTTGTGGTGATAATAAGGTCTGTGAAATAGGGTGTCATACTCAAAATTCATATTCAGTATTCTCAGAATGAACTGTCAGATGACTCAGATATCATAAATTTCATCAACACAGCTCAAGCTAGAACAGAGGGGTCAATAATTAGCCATGATGGCCTGCAAAATATTTTAACAGTGAATTAGCCATTGTACATATCACTAAGGGAAAACCTAAAAAAAATTTTTTACAAAGGTTTTTATTAACAGATTTTAAAGACATACAAAGCCAACTGACTGAGGCAAGGGAAAGCCTGAAATTTTTAAAGACTATTGTAAAGGATGTGTTAAAAACATTGCATTTTACAGTGTTTCTGACGCGATCCAGGTCTAAGTAATTAAACCGAAATACTTTAGCAACTAGTAAAAAGGAGACCTCATTCCTAACTGTTTTCTTTCTCACCGTAAGCTAAAATCCAGTCATGTTTTATAGAAATTGAGAACAAGGAACCTTTCAGGGGGACAGTGACCTGCCAAAAAAGCTAATTGCATTATGGTGAAAAGTTGGTGTGGTTTAAAAGTGGGTCTAGTTAAAATGAAGATTTGGTTTAATTATGGTGACAATCTGGGACACCCTGGGAACCCCAGGTAACTCAATAATGAGGTGCGCACACCACATGTTGGCGGACAGTGGGTGTGGCCAAACTGTTAACAGTGGGGGGAATTAAGGGGCATGGTTAACCTCCCTGGTGGTCTGATTATGTCCAGATTTCTGTGCTAAAAGCGGTACATTGTTTTGCACGGAAATCTGTTGTTTTACATTTTAAAACTCACCTTCCCCTGCAATCCCCTGCCGTCCTCCTCCCGCTGTCGTCCCCCGCAATCCTCCCGCTGTCCTCCTGCGGTGTGCTCGGCCGATGCCCTCACCTGTCTTCTGGTCCCCTTACCTGCGAGCGTTGCGACGCAAGGGGGTGGAACCGGCAGCAATTTCAAAAGTGTAAATACACTAAATGACATGATACAATGCCATTTCACCACAGGATTTCACCTGGTGACTTTTCCAGTGCCCTGCCTGTGCTTTTCCAGTTCTTTGTGCCTGGAAAATAGAGAATGACCGTGGCATCCTAAAAGCATTCTTTTAATGCAAAAAAACGCTTTTAGACGAACTGGAAAACAACGACAGTGAAACTGAGTTACTTGAAGAACTGAGCGATAGCAATTTGTGGGAAAATTTGTCATCAGGTACAGAAAGTGACGACAATTCTGATGTCTCTTTCTGGCACATAGCTCCATTGGGAATTCTTAAGAATCATTTGATATACTTCCCAAATTCCACAAGCTATGTGCCAGAAAGACATCAGAATTTTCGCATTTCTCACTCTCCAGACATAATGATGAATTTTCCCACGAATCGCTATCGATCAGTTCTTCAAGTAACTCCATTTTGCTGTCATTGTTTTCCAGTTTGTCTAAAAGCTCTTTTGCGCAAAAAAACGCTTTTTGGACGCCATGGTCGTTCAAAATTTTTCAGGTAGGGCACTGCAAAAGTCACCAGGTGCAATCCTGTGGTGAAATGGCATGATACAGTGTAATGGTTTAGGATCACAGCTTTGTATTATATAATTTAGTGTATTTACACTTTTTGAATTTGCTGCCGGTTCCACCCCCTGCGTCGCAACGCTCGCAGAGGGAACGGGAAGGCAAGTGCCGGCAATCGGCCATGCACTTGGGGAGTGGGGAGAGACTGTCAGGATGCCTGGGAGGATGGCGGGGAGGACGGCGGGGGAGCGCAGGGAAGGTGAGTAACATTGCGGGATAATCCCGAGTGTGGCTCGGGGTTACCGCTTTTGGTACTGAAAATTAACCCCAAGCCACACTCGGGAATACCGGCAGGGAGGTTAAACAAAACATGAGCTTCCTTGTACATATAAAATATTCTTTGATTGCTGTGCCACGTGCAAGAGTCTCACAAACACATATAAACCGCAGCACAATCAAATGCTCCCCCCAAATCCCCCCCCCCCAGCCCCTCCTTTTTTTACCCTCTCAAATCGCCCCCTAGCCCATATTCTTGACACCACCCCCCAAATCACTCCTCGCAGCATACACCTTTGGTAACTGGGACCCCTTCCCTACCCTGGTCACATTGATATTCACCATCCCAAACCTTACAGATCTCAGCTAAGCACAGATCAATGCCACCTCCTGGACTCCTCCTCCTACTGTTGTGCATGATTACATCAGAGCAGAAGAGGAGTCTAGAGGAAAGTTCCCTCTGTGCTGTCAGTGTATTATTGTGACAGGCAGCAAGAACCTGTCCCTACCACTTAGGGCTGCTGTTAGAAACCACAGGGCCCCCTACAGCCTACCTGACAGGGTCCCCCCACTAAAAATATCAAAATTATATTTTCCCTACAAATACACTAAAAATCATATTAGCAGGCACAAATACAACATAACTTACAAAATTGCAGCTAAATCTAAAAGGTAAAACTATATTGAGCTAATAACTAAAGTTTTGAGTGTGAATAAGGTCTTGGGGCTCATTCACATGTGCACTATGGCCTGTACAGTGTGAATCAGTGGTTTGTTTATGCAGCTGGAGCTGCCCGTTTACAGGCGGCCTATGTTACGCTATTGGGATGCAGCGGTTGTACGAACACATCTGCAGGTCCTAAATTGACAGACATGTGGTTACAGGTTTACGGTTCAATGCTCTCTGAAGAGAATTCAGAATACCAATTGCTCTTGAGAGACTAAAGTGCATGTGTAAAAAAAACCTTAATTATTATTTACTTAGTATTTACTTTTTAATTAGTTTTTTTACATTTTACAGTTTTTAGTTTTTTTGTTTTTTTTTACATTTTTAACAGCCCTGTTGGGGGCTTTGGTGAAAATTCAGGGGTCTGTCCTTAATGACCCATTTTTGAGACAGAGAAAATGATAGAGGACATAAATTCCCTAGTCCCTTCCTGGACAGTGAATGAATAGAAGTGCTACGTATGAATGTTCCTGTTCATTCACAAACTTAAGCAGAGTAAGCAAAGTTTACTCTGCTTCAGTTATGAATGAACACAGCCATGCTCACTGTGTTCATTGAGGAAAGGAAGGAGCCGGTAAATATAACATATAAGGTAACCACATCCCAGGGTGTGGATAATGATTGCCCCTATAATCTTGCCCAACCCATATACTTACATTGTGACAGAGACCCAGGCAACAGCAGAGTCTCCTGGCATGTCCATACAGTCCCCAGTAACAATAACAAGGGGATGTCAGGACAGGCCCAGACTCCTGTGTTCCTGATTAAACTAGCTGTGAAATGCATAGGACCAAGCTGCCGGTGGTCCTATGAGTTGTGAGTGCATTAAGCAATGGGGTGAGAGGGTTTCTGTAGTGAAAGTGTATACATTGACATATATATATATACTGTATATGTATATGGAAGTGTAGTGTAGTGTCAATACTTTGTTTCTATGGATATGAACAGCTGAATTAGTTGGCTTTTTTCTCAAACCACAAATAACTTGGGTTCTATCAAACTCATAGTTGGCCCAATTCCAAAGCTCATCCCTACTCTCCTGTAATTATTCGGATGTTATTCTGTTATTATGAATTTTCTCTTTCTCCTGCATTGGGGTTAATTTATTAAAGTAAAATAATCTGTTCACTTTGCAGGGGGATGAGGTGAAGCACTCCTGACTTCCATTATCTTCTCATGTGGAAACGAAAACTGTTCTTTTAAATTTTCCTTACATTTGAATGGGTATTCTTTGCAAAGTGCAGAGTTGTATAAAGTACTCGAAACCCATACTTGAGTAAAAGTACAAGTGCTCGATCAAAAAGTAACTTGAGTAGAAGTGGAAGTGCTCGATCAAAAAGTGAATTGAGTAGAAGTACTAAAGTATTCAACATTTTTTGCACTTAAGTGTTGCAAGTAGTTTTTTTAAAAATTTTGCTACTCAAGTACTGAAAGTAAAAGTACCAGTAGTTTTGAAAAAAAAATTGCTACTCAAGTACTGAAAGTAAAAGTACAAGTACTGTGTTATGTAGTTATTAAAGAAAGAAGTCAAAAGTTTTAACATCATATTGTTTTTTATTATTTCAAATGCAGCTTTTATTTATACATACAGTAGCTTTTATTTTTGTATGCGCTGATAATACACATGTTTTGAGCTTCATGAAACCTGCCATCTACTGTTCTGGCAGTGGTAATTTTTATAATAGTAACGAGTAACTATGCAGCACAAAAAAAAAAAATATCGGAGTAGAAGTATTGAAATCATTGAAAAAATTTAGTGAAGTAAAAGTGGAAGTAGGAGAAAAAAATTCTACTCTAGGAAAGTACAGATACCGCCTTTTGGTACTTAAGTACAGTAGTGAAGTAGTTCTACTTAGTTACTATACATCTCTGGCAAAGTGATTTCATACCACATTCCCAAGGCTAAGGGAAAATCCCTTGCAAAGTGAACTGCTTATTTGCCTTTAGTAAAGCAACACCACTGTCTACAGATGTGCCTGCCAAAAATGTTCAGATATTTCTCAACTTGAGGCTTACACAATTAAAACTTGGCAGATCTATCATAGGTCACTCACATGGTGCATCTAAGTATTCTAAAGGTTTCTCTTTTTGTCTTAATGGTATGAATTTGTAGGCATACTGCTGTGTCTTGGCATATTCATCATTACTAAAGAGGGCATAAACATCTACTTTAGGCACTTTGCTATATTCCTCACATTACCACTATTATGTCATTAATTCAATGACTACTTTGCTGAGTCTATCTACTACCCTGCATACTAATATATATATATATATATATATATATATATATATATATATATATATATATATATATATATATATATACACAGTACATATAGTATATATTGTTTAATTCTTCATTATCTAAATTCTGTGAGAATGCTGTGATACTACTGTGGTGCTGCGGTACTTTGGCAACAAATCCATAACAACACTCTGTTTTTAATACCAGCATATAGCCGGTACATTTAGTTGCTGTTACTGGAAGTCCATATATAAACACTCATGTCATACCCTAGAAATAGCTTTTTAGATACATTCTCAACTTTTGTCTTATATATTCATTCCTCTAAGCCTCAACCAAGATATTGGTGCTGCTAGAGCTGTGGCTGTGCTGTTACAATTTAGAAATAAAAGTATATAAAATAATTATGTCTTGCTCTTCATTGGCAGCCTCCCCGAATAGTATATGATGATTACTGCTGTGGAAATGTCCATCCTCAAAAAGCAAAGAAATCTATTTATTCTTCATTATTGGATTTTCTGCCTCCGTTTTGTGACTCAAAAGAAAAAAAAATAATAACCAAGATCTCAGTGAATGCACAGTACAATACCCTAAAAAGGTAACTGATGAAAGAAATGTTACTTAGCCTAATCTTAGTAAAATAATTTCACCTATAATATTTTTCTGGCCAATTTTACACACTGGTGTATAGGCCAAAAAGCAATGTTTTGTGTGCAGAATTTCATAAAGGAACATTTTACTTATGTAACACTGGCAATGTTACTGATTATAAAAGTTATTTTTGCCCACAAGATGGCATTGTCAGTTAGGCCTTGTTTGGCTTACACAGGAGCAGTCTAGGAGAGGTAGTTTGGAGGATGATTACAGCCATAACCAGCCCTGGTAAGCAACTGCAATACCCACGTACACCTGAGAGCAGGAGGGGGTCATAAAAAAGGTAAGCCCAGGAAAGAGCTGTGGAGTTGGAGAGAGTGCCAACAAGAGCAGGAAAAGAGTGGAGGTTCTGTGTTATTCTCTGCCCACGGAGCATCTCTGTGTGTTGAATTCAATGGGCAGTGCTGGAGATTAAAGCCAAGTGGTGGGACCAGAAAGATTCTGCAGTATCAGTGATTTGAGGACCAACCCATGACGCTGTGGTGATCAAGGACACTATCGCCCAGGGGCGTAACTACAGGGGTTGCAGGGGTTGCAATTGCAACCGGGCCCCATGCTCCAGGGGGCCCGTGTGGCTCCCCTGTACACCTGGATAGGAGGGGCGGGGGGGGGGGGGCAGCATGTAGAGAAATCACTGTCCTCCTTTTTCCTCCTGTAGCCAAATGGTTCCTCTGCATGCTGCCCCCCCCACCACTCCTCCTATCCATTTCACTTGTATTCTACTCTCTCTGGGCCCTTGTGTGCTCCCCTTGTCCCCCCCCCCCAATGTGCTGCCCCTCCCCCCACTGTGCTCCCTCCCCTCTCCTACCGGCTGCTGCAGGGGATGCGTCACAATAGAGAACCAGGAAGGGGTCAGTAAATATGTAATTTACCAGCCCCTTCCTTTTCTGAATGGACAGAGTCATAGTCAGTCACATTGTAAAAAAAAAAATAAAATGATAAAAAAATACAATGAAAATACCAAAAAATAAAAACTACTGACACCAGTGGGTGAACTTCCAGGATCACAAAGGTCACACTTGAGACTTGGCCCTGGCATTCCACCACTGTGGGGAGGCCCCAAGATGGCAGGAAGGGGGCCCACTGCAGAACTTGTTGAAGGGTCCCGCTGCGGGACCATAATAAAGGGCGCCGCAACGAGAGTAAAGGGCCCCAGGATCAGTGTGAAGAGCCCCGGGCTTGAAGGGAAGGGCCCCAGCCAGGGGTCCAGGGGCCCTTCATGGCTTCATAATAAAGGGCCCCGCAACGAGAGTAAAGGGCCCCAGGATCAGTGGGAAGAGCCCCAGGCTTGAAGGGAAGGGCCCCAGCCAGGGGTCCGGGGGGCCCTTCATGGTTTCTTGCACTGGGGCCCTGAAGGTTCTAGTTACGCCTCTGCTATCGCCCATAACTGCTGAGGGCATCTGTTGCTTCCATCACTGTGCAGGAGGATAAGGAGGCTCCCCACAGTGTAGTTATGTTAACCCATCCCCACAAGTGGACTGTTGAGACGGTTGCTGGTTAGAGGATCACAGACCCACCATTAAGTTACATTTACTTGTTAACTACTTACAATCATAGACCCCTCATACCTGCTGCTGTGCAAATTGCCAAGCCTTTATGGGCAGAGTCCTATACAGCCCAAAAGTCTGTCCTGTATTCCAGAGTGCTAACATTGTTTTTCCTTTACATCAGACTGTTATCACTACATACACCTTAGCCTCCAGCCGTTGCATCTGAGCCTGGTTCCTTTTCTACTCATTTGCTTCAAAGGGGCTCTCTTTTTCTACTAAGTCCAACAACCATTATATACTGCTGCTATACCTCATCTATTGATGCATTCTTTTTACCTCGTGTGCCAACAGTCCTAAAAGGCCCCAATGTAGACAGCAGAAGATCCACTACAAAGACTTGCCCTGTTCACTCTACCCTGAGGGCAGAACTATAAATCTAAACTTTGGAGGCCTAAACCCAGTCCTTTTGTATGAGAGTTCTCAAGTGACATAGTTTCCCATTGTTGTTTTTCACACTTTGGGTCGCTTGCAGTGTATCATCTCATACAGGGAGCTACTGTTAATGCTCTTGAGGTGGCAGTGTAAGCTGACATTCGAGTTTCCATATTCACCCCTGCAGGGCGAGGTATACAGTTATTCTTGTGTTCAGGGCCGCTGATAGGGGGGGACCACCAGCCCTCTTGTAGGGGGCCCAAGCACACAGGGGGACCACACAGGGAGGGGGATTAGTGATGGACAACAAATACAGAAATCTTCCTCCAGCACCTGAATCTGATCTGTCCCTCTCCCTGCTATCAGCTTTTATCTGCTGAGAAAGAGACAGTTGTCCCCCACTAATCCCCCTCCCTGTGTGGGCCCCCCTCCCAGCACTGGCTCTAATGTTATCTCTACACAGGAGTTTATTTGTAACTTTGTTTCTCTCTCTCTGTCTCTCTGATTACTGAGCTCCAACTGCCCAGCCTGTATATTTTCCTCATCTCATCTTCATTTTTATTTAACATAGTTTTTTTCTTTTTTAGATTTAGCAGGAATTATTCGAGTTATGTTATATTTGTGTCTGCTAATAGTGATTTTGATGTAATTTTAGCTAAATATATCTTTAATATTTTCTTGGGGGGGGCCCTGGCAGGTAGTCTGTACGGGGCCCCGCGATTTCTAACAGAAGCCCTGCTTGTGTTTATACTTATTGACATCCACGTGCCAATCTGCTCTGTTATACTTTATGACTCTAGCCTGCCAATAAAGTCTGCTTATCTCCTAAAGGGTTGTGTGCATAAGTTCTGTGTGCCTGCTGAAGGCCTACAGACAAGGTATTATGATGGTTAAAGTGAGGGTAAGGTCTCACAAAGGGTTGTACAAGAGCAGATGACCCAAATTACCAGCGGTTCCTGGGGGAGGGCGATGAGTGCTCCACTTATGTTTTGCCTTTATTCCATGAAACCAACAGTATAATAATTTGCAGTTGAAGTGGCAATTTTACTGTGAGCCAGATCATGGAGGCAAATCAGTAAAATTAAGTTTAAAGGTGGAAATAAGGCTGATATAAAAAGTATTAATGCAGTTCTGTATTCTTTAACACATTATTATTTATTTTTTAATATGCAAACAATGTAGATATCTAACTTTATTTGATATTGTCCATTTGTAGTCCCTTATACAACAGAGGTCAGAGTCGGGGACGGAGACGCAGCACAAGGAGTCAATCAAGTATGGGCGGCACAGTGGTGTAGTGGTTTAGCACTTTCACCTAGCAGCAAGAGGGTCACTGGTTCAAGTCCCAACCATGACCCTACCTGCCTGGAGTTTGCATGTTCTCGCTGTGCCTGCGTGGGTTTCCTCCTGGTACTCCGGTTTCCTCCCACACTCCAAAGACATGCTGGTAGGTTAATTGGATCCTGTATAAAAAAATTTTTAAAAAATTGGCCCTACTGTGTATGTATGTGAATTAGGGACCCTAAGATTGTGAGCTCCTTGAGGGCAGGGACTGATGTGAATGTGCAATGTATATGTAAAGTGTTGCGTAAATTGACAGCGCTATATAAGTACCTGAAATAAATAATAAATAAATAATTAAGTATGCTCTAGTGCAAGGAACATGCTGATAGCAGGAGAGAGCAGAGGGACAGAGAGAAGAGTCAATAGCATGCTGCTTCTTCTGCTTCTCAGGGCGGTTTCCTCCCTTGCCAGCCAGGGCTGTGTGGTGTGGCAGAGTTGTGTATGTCTCACTACTGGATAGACAGAAATACAAATCCTCTGGCAGATAAAACAGATCTTTTATTTCTATTTCACCTGTGCATTTACCATAGCTAATTCTCCTTTCCACCAATACTTCTTGTATTACAGCAAACTTTCTATGTCTTGTTTAGTGTGTTGTTACTTTCACTCTCTCCCTGTACAGTACCTGATTTAAAGAAAGGAAAAAATATAGAAGGTGCCAATCCTGACTTGTTTTTAAAAGCTGTAGGCTTCAGGATATCCATTCTGATCCTGGTTAATGTATCATTGAGTTGCTTACCTGGAATACTCATAGGAGCAGTGATGTCTAAAAAGTCTGAACTCCAATTCCTATGTTTGTGCAAGGTACATAACTCAGTAGGATAAGGATGATGGCCCCACCGTCTGGACCTTTAACCACTTAAAGCGGAGTTCCACCCTGGGACATTTTTTTTAAATAAAAATACCCCCGGGACAGTCAGGGCTAGTGCATTCCACAATGGCTAGCCTCTGATCTGTCCCGGGTTGCACTTACCTTTAAGAAGAAATACTTACCTTGAAAATGTATTGTCCAGCGCTGCCATCTCAGGTGTGGGCAGCTTGAAGCCAGCGCGATCCTCTTCTGTGTCCACTTCCATCTTCTTTGGTCCCACGATGCACTGCACCGGCCCCGCCGTCACTTCCGGTGCCGCAGCGTCATCCCTGCACAGCTTCTGGGCATGCCCAGAAGCTGTTTAGCAAGGTATGACGGCGCCCGCACCGGAACTGACGTCGGGGCCAATGCAGGCGCATTGATTCCTGGGAGCGATGACGTTCAGCTCCCAGGAATCATTGCAAAGCTAGGAAGTGACAAATCGCCATGGCCGCCGAGGGGAGGAGGAGGAAGTAAGGTAAGTATATTTTCTTCTAAACCAGGTAAGTAAAAAAAAAAAAATTGTGATTATCCATTTGTTTTTCAGGTGACCCGGAGCGAGAAGATGGAGGTAAGTTTAATTTTAGGGTGGAACTCCGCTTTAAGCACCGGAGGATTTTGCCCCCTTCCTGACCAGGGCCTATTTTGCGATTCGGCACTGCGTGACTTTAACGGACAATTGCGCGGTCGTGCGACACTGTAGCTAAACTAATTTGGTGTCCTTTTTCCCCCTTAAACAGAGCTTTCTTTTGGTGGTATTTGATCACCGGTGCGATTTTTTGATCATGCGCTATAAACAAAAAAAGAGCGTCAATTTTGCAAAAATAACAATATTTTTCACATTTTTTTATATGAAATTCCCCCAAAAAATTTAAAAATCAAAATTTTTTAACATTTTAGGCCACTATTTTTTTAACATATGTTTGGTAAAAAAAAAAAACAAAAAGCGTATTTTGATTTGTTTGCGCAAACGTTATTGTGTTTACTAACAAAGGGGAAGATTTTAGTCATTTTTGTTGTTTTTTTTTAACGCGTAATGGCGGCGATCTGCAATTTTTTTTTGCGGGACTGTGACACTGGGGCGGACAGATCGGACCCTTGACTGACATTTTTGACACTTTTGGGGTTACCAGTGACATTACTACAGTAATCAGTGCTATACATATGCACTGTTACTGTAAAAATTACACCGGCAGTGAAGGAGTTAACTGTATTGGAGAGGGAGGGGTTAAGTGTGTCCTAGGGGCGTGTTTCTAACTGTGATTGGCTGTGGCTTGATGTGTAAGAACAGTGATCAACGGTCCTACATAGTAGAACCGTTTGATCATCATTCTTACACAGGGAGAACTGACAGGCGGCTTTGTTCACACTAGCCGCCTGCCTTTCTCCCGCTGTCACGGACGATCGCGAGTGCCCTGCGGACATCGGGTCCGCCGGGCACACGCGTGGGGGGGGACCGTGACCGAGCGGGAGCGCGCATCCGGCGGCGCGCGCTCACTCCCAAAACCCTTACAGGCAGAGCGACGTAGCCCTACGTCGCTCTGCCTGTGAGGGGCTGACTGCCGACGTAAATAGTCGTGCGGCAGTCGGCAAGTGGTTAAAATAAAATAAAACAAAGCTACTTTGTTTCTTTTCTCAATCTTACATTTTTAGAATTCAGCCATACAAACTGTATGGCTGAATTCGCATCGCACAGATATCATATGTGGTGTACACAACAATGCAGTGTGAATCACATGCGATGTCTGTCATCGCACAAGTGTGAACCCAGCCTTAAGACCTAAATATATTTGACCGGTAAGGAAGAGTAAACGCATGATCTTGCATCATACATCACAGATGTATATATAACTCTTTACACAGCAATATTTTATGAGTTTAAAAATCACCTTTTTTTACTGACTGTAGATTATATAAATAAAAATAAACTTTTCTATTCATGAAAACTAATGGATTATGTATGTGCTAGAGAACCAGATCAAGGCATTAAGTTCCTCTGTAGGCATTCCATCTTTCTTTATTCCAGTATTAAGGTATAGGCAACCATAAATTATTAAACTAGGTCTTACTCTCTTTGATTTAATTTGGACATTTATTTCATTTTAGTGGATCATTTGATATTTTATCTAGACTCCTCTTGGAATGAAAATCATAGAAAAAAAAAAAACAGACAGGAAAGGAAGGCAGGTGGAAATAGCGTTATATAAAAAAAATGTTATGCTTAAACATTATTGCCTTAAAAGTTTACATATATTATAATCCAATACATTAATTTAAAAAAGATCTTTCTTTACTTCATTGGAAGCTTTACCACTAGAAATGTATTCGCTAAAAGACATATTCATTGCCACATATTTTGGCTTTATTGTTTGAGGCATTTGTGAAATGGTACACATTACTAATAATAATAAAGCTATACATTGCGGGGGTTACGTTCCGGACCCAGCCGTGAAAAGTGAAAATCCGCGAAATAGAAAAACCCTATTAAAATGCATTGTAGGCATGTTATTTTTACTGTCACTGTACGTGTAAAAGCATTTTAAGGTCTTTAAACACACTTTTAAAACAATAGAAACTCATTTAAACACATAAAAGATACTGAGAGACATAGCAAGAGCTATGGGAAACACAAAAATATTTAATTTTTAATGATTTATATAGTAAAATAACATTACAAAAAAAAAACGCAATATACCGGGACCACAAAAACTGAACCGCGATGGAGCGGGGGTTTACTGTATAGGCCCTAGGTCGTCAATCCCTAGTTTAACTTTACCCCTACCATTTAGCTGTCATAAGGACAGAACTATTTAGTCAAGTACTCCATTTACTGGCAAAATACAAGTAAATAATTTGATTCATGTCATATATTCAGACAACTATACCATTTCTTTGGCTCAATTGTGTATTTATTCTGTATTGTTAAAGGAAATCTTCACTTTTGCTAAACATTTGTTGTGACTAATAAAAATACAAAACAAAGCTAGTTTTTTAAATTTAAAGTTAAACCTCTGGCTAATATAAAAGACACAAATTAATGCAGCTCTATAATCAATAATACATTTTTAAATTTATTTTTGAATACAAACATGATAAGTACTTTAAAAGGGAGTTCCAGTCCCCAAATTCGATTTCTTTTTTTAAGACTCCACTCTAACATGGTCCACTTTATATGCAATCTTTAGATAGCGTTATTAATGTAGTCCTTTTTTTTTTATGTTTAAATTGAATAAAAGTACCTGGATATCGGAAGCTGGCAGGGTCCCTCTCCACTGTTGGCATCTGAAGCCCTCTTGTATCAATTTTTGGGAATCAGTGCAAGTGGCTACCCAGCATGCACCTCCCGATCTAGCATCTGCGGCGCTCCTTCCTCCTGACAGTACAGTGCCCGCATCACCTATTTAGTGCCCGCATCACCTATTCAGTGTCTGCATCACTTCCTGCTTTAAAATACCACAGTTGTTTGGAACTGAGTGGCTTCACTTCCTACCTGTAGATGCATCCATGAAAATGGTGGCAAACTCCTCTTGTTTGCATCACTTCCTGACTGGAAATAACAAAAGATTTTGGTATTAGGAGACTCCAATGGACTCCTGGGTTACATGACGCCGATATCCAAGGTGTCCATGGGAAGCGCCTAATGATGTAATCACATTGGTAGCCCGGAGCAGGAAGTCCCCCACAAAATCAGGAATTACAGGTATTTAGAAAAAATGGAATAAAGATAGTTACTATTTAACCACCTCCCACCCGGCCACTGTACATATACGGCCGGGTGGGAGTCTCGTCCTTCTGATCGGACGTTCCCGAACGTCTTGCAAAAGGAGCGAGATTACGCCGCTGTGGGCACATACAGCAGCGCGATCTCGCTGTGCCGGTGTCCCTCGGACACATAGCAACAAGTTTTGGCAGGAGGGCCCTGTGATTGTCCAATTACAGCCGTCATGTAATGTAAATACAGCCGTTGTAACGGCTTTGATCTCTTCTTCTCCTCACACAGAAGAAGAGACGATCTGTGCTGCAGCCAGGGGATCAGTGAGTTTGAAGCATTTTTTTTGCTAATTACTCACTGATCACAGGGGGGGTCTGTGCTGGTAATCAGAACATTGATTACCAGTGCAGACCCTGGGGGGTGCCACTAGAGCCACCAGAGATGCCCACCCATGACCACCAGGAATGTTCACCCATGACCACCAGGGATGGCAATCAGGGTTTAGGGAGCCTGCCAGTGGTGCCCTCCCTATCAGTGCTGCCCACCATTGCCATCTATTAGTGCTGCCCATCATTGCCATCTATCAGTGCCGTCCACCAGTGCCCATTATTGCCCACCAGTGCTGCCTATAAGTGCTGATCAGTGCCCATCAGTGCAGCCTATCCGTGCCCACCAATGCTGCATATCAGTGCTACCTATCAGTGCCACATATCAGTGCCCATCAGTGCTGCATATCAATGCCACCCTATCAGTGCCACCCCGTCAGTGCCTCCTAATCAGTGCCTGTCAGTGTGGCCTCATCAGTGCAGGAAAAAATTTATTTATTTACAAAATTTTCTAACATAAACTAAAAAACTTTTTTTTTTTCAAACTTTTCTGTCTTTTTTTATTTGTGTACCAAAAAAGAAAAAACCTTGCGGTGATCAAATACCACCAAAAGAAAGCTCTATTTGTGGGAAAAAATTACATAAATTTGGTTTAGGTACAGTGTTGCATGACCACACAATTGTCATTCAAAATTCAACAGCGCTAAAAGCTGTAAATTGGCCTTGGCAGGAAGGGGGTGTAACTGTCCTGCATTGAAGTGGTTAAAAGCGAATGGAGGATGTGGATTGTATTAGGAGCAAGTGAAAAAAATGCGTGGAACTTGACTTGGGGGGGGGGGGAGGGGGGTGGTAAGGAGTAGCATCAAGATGTGATCAGATGTGCTTCACTGCAAGGAGAAAGCTGATAGGAGAAAAGAGTAGAGTTATATAGCTCATGTGTTGATACCTTTATTGCAAAAGAAAAATAATTCCCTCAACTTAGTCACTCAGGATTGCACTGTGTAAATCTCAAGAATGAATGGACAAAAATACAAATCCTTTTAGCAGATAAAAGAGCTCCAATATATGTATTTAATCTTTGTACGGAGCGGCTTCCCTGCTGCATTGTGAACACAGGGGGCCATTGAGAGGACACATTGGAAATTCTAAGCGTTCTCTGATTGGATGGAGAGGTGGAGAGGTGGTGCGGTGATAACAGGACCTCCACCTTGTTCAATCAGAGAATTTATTACATTCATTGAGAAGATGAAAAGTATTCTCTGCATGGTGCCCTTGCCAAGCAGACAACCTCTTGGGTTCACAATGCAGCAGGGCAGCCACTCAGCATGAGACCTAGAAGCTAGTGGAGATCACTGAAGTAGTGGTGCCTACTACAGTGATTTCCAGCTTCCAGGGAGGTCTCCCAGGTATGGTATTTGCATAGCTGGACCAATGAAACCATATAAAGATATCCATTCCTGGAATTCATATTTAAATAGGGGTTAATATGAACTGGTAAAGTTGCTTCACCTAGTATCATATAAAGATCTAAGGTCACCCCCGTAAATACCATGTAACTATAATGTTGTACATTGTACTTCTCAATGTAGCTTTTTAACAGTGTCTGGAACAGTGTATAGATGTTCTGTTTTATACATGTGTTTCTGAATCAAACCCTTACATCAGAATTTTTGCTGGATTAAAACAAAAGTATACAGAGTTGGCCAAATCTACTGTAAGTGGAAAGCAAATGAAAATGAAATTCTTCGTTTTGAGTTGTTCCATTCTCATTCTTTTGTGTTAATCTGGGCATTGGACCACAAGTACCTGTAGAAAATTCCGCCTAGCTTGCATAACTGCACCTTAGCAAGCTTGGGCTGTAATGTTACCAACAATTTTGCTATCACCAGGCAAAAATCAATGTATAGCACTTAAAATTTCAAACAGAGTAGTTACTTATCTATGTCTAATTCTGGTTTTGGATGTACTACTATGAAAAAAAAATCACTTTGATCAACCTAATGTGTCGCATGCTTCCTGGTTGTGTACTCCAAGTACCACCACCTCTCATACCATGAGCCCCCCTCCAATCATAGACCTCTTTAAGGGATCAATCTTAGATCTTCATTGTGATGGTATGATAAGTAATGCTCCACTTAGGACATCTAATGGAATGACATCTGCAGTATTATAATTGCGGTGTGTGTGGCCTTTAAGGGATCAGATCTCCTCTTCCACTCCTCTGTAGGCAAGCTCAAATAACAAGGGAACTCCTTATGGTGTAGTATGTAAAGCTTTTATTTTATGAATAAAGGTATTGCCCTTACAATAAGGTTGGTTAAAATTTCATGTAAAGTATATTAGTAACAAATGTGCTATAGTTCCAAAAATAAACATATACAATATAAAATGTGAGAGATATGCAAACCTCTGCTGCAGTGTTTTTGACAATTTATGACAAGTGTTTTGCAAATTTGGAACATTTTATATGTTATATGTTTATTTTACGAATTGTTGGGCAGCACATTTTGAACTAATATTTGCTGCTGTGATAAATATCTCATAGCGTACTGGTGGCTCTTCCATACAAGTGTTTTTTTTTTTGGTTTTGTCTTCTACAAGCAGGGTAAATCCTGGTTCACACTGGTGCAATGCGGAAAACCCTGCGAATCAGTGTTGGTTCCCGCATCACACCAGAATCGCACAGTGGTTCACACTGAGATCTGCGAATCGCTGGGGTTGTCAAGGTAAAGTTAATGACACCCCCAGATTGGTTCGCAGATCGCAGTGCGTACTGTGAAATGGTGCAGGAATCCGATCACATAGGTGTGAAAACCCACGCGATCTGATTCCAGTGCAAACCAAAAAAAGGGTCCTGCACCATTTTGGTGCGAATATGATGTGATTTTCAGCCATACATACAGGCGATATCTGTACTTTCCTGGAGTAGAATTTTTTTCTCCTACTTCCACTTTTACTTCACTACATTTTTTCGATGATTTCAATACTTCTACTCCGATATTTTTTTTTTGTGCTGCATAGTTACTAGTTACTATTATAAAAATTACCACTGCCAGAACAGTAGATGTCAGGTTTCATGAAACTCAAAACATGTGTATTATCAGCGCATACGAAAATAAATGCTACTGTATGTATAAATAAAAGCTGCATTTGAAATAATAAAAAACAATATAATGTTCAAACTTTTGACTTCTTTCTTTAATAACTACATAACTACATAACACAGTACTTGTACTTTTACTTTCAGTACTTGAGTAGCAATTTTTTTTTTTTCAAAACTACTGGTACTTTTACTTTCAGTACTTGAGTAGCAAAATGTTTAAAAAAACTACTTGCAATACTTAAGTACAAAAAATGTTGAATACTTTAGTACTTCTACTCAAGTCACTTTTTGATCGAGCACTTCCACTTCTACTCAAGTCACTTTTTGATCGAGCACTTGTACTTTTACTCAAGTATGGGTTTCGAGTACTTTATACAACTCTGGGTGGGACATTTTTTTGTCGGAAAATTGTGATTTATAAGTTGTTAACCATGAAGCATGTGACACATTAACATGTGGTGAACTGTTAGATGAACAAAGAAAAATATCAGATATTTTTTAATGTTTTATTTTTAAGCAATTATGTGGTGGATTATTTTGTTTATTTGACCTGATGTACACATTTGTACATTAATAATTATTATACTTACATTTAATTTTATATTTTTGGTGTTAAATAAGGTGAGCGCAACATCTCACTTCACTATATTTCACATGGGAAGCTGGGCACTGTCACGGGGGACATGCACTAATGGTAAAAAATCTTAAGGGTGAATTTGAAAATACGCAAATTCCCTAGCCCCTTAATGCCTGGAGGTAAAATTAATCTTAATGACTTAACACAGTTTTGCAACTTCGGCATGTATTGGTAAAACAGTACATATCTGTTCATATTATTACACCTAGTTAGAATATCCAGGTACATTATACCTTGTTTTTTTAAAGATAAATTGAGCATTTATTTTGTGGTAAGTAAGTGGTAATGGATATCTCCTGATTTATTTTTCATCAAATGAAAACTGCCTCGATAAAAAAAACTGTTCCAAAGAAAGTCAAACATTAGCTGTACATTTCTTGCCATGACCATGACAATATATATATATATATATATATATATATATATATATATATACAGTGCTTTGCGAAAGTATTCGGCCCCCTTGAACTTTTAGACCTTTTGCCACATTTCAGGCTTCAAACATAAAGATATAAAACTGTAATTTTTTGTGAAGAATAAACAACAAGTGGGACACAATCATGAAGTGGAACGAAATTTATTGGATATTTCAAACTTTTTTAACAAATAAAAAACTGAAAAATTGGGCGTGCAAAATTATTCAGCCCCTTAAGTTAATACTTTGTAGCGCCACCTTTTGCTGCGATTACAGCTGTAAGACGCTTGGGGTATGTCTCTATCAGTTTTGCACATCGAGAGACTGAAATTTTTGCCCATTCCTCCTTGCAAAACAGCTCGAGTTCAGTGAGGTTGGATGGAGAGCGTTTGTGAACAGCAGTTTTCAGTTCTTTCCACAGATACTCGATTGGATTCAGGTCTGGACTTTGACTTGGCCATTCTAACACCTGGATATGTTTATTTGTGAACCATTTCATTGTAGATTTTTCTTTATGTTTTGGATCATTGTCTTGTTGGAAGACAAATCTCTGTCCCAGTCTCAGGTCTTTTGCAGACTCCATCAGGTTTTCTTCCAGAATGGTCCTGTATTCATCCATCTTCCCATCAATTTTAACCATCTTCCCTGTCCCTGCTGAAGAAAAGCAGGCCCAAACCTTGATGCTGCCACCACCATGTTTGACAGTGGGGATGGTGTGTTCAGGGTAATGAGCTGTGTTGCTTTTACGCCAAACATAACATTTTGCTTTGTTGCCAAAAAATTTGATTTTGGTTTCATCTGACCAGAGCACCTTCTTCCACATGTTTGGTGTGTCTCCCAGGTGGCTTGCGGCAAACTTTAAACTACACTTTTTATGGATATCTTTAAGAAATGGATGTCTTCTTGCCACTCTTCCATAAAGGCCAGATTTGTACAGTATACGACTGATTGTTGTCCTATGGACAGAGTCTCCCACCTCAGCTGTAGATCTCTGCAGTTCATCCAGAGTGATCATGGGCCTCTTGGCTGCATCTCTGATCAGTCTTCTTCTTGTATGAGCTGAAAGTTTAGAGGGACGGCCAGGTCTTCATAGATTTGCAGTGGTCTGATACTCCTTCCATTTCAATATTATCGCTTGCACAGTGCTCCTTGGGATGTTTAAAGCTTGGCAAATCTTTTTGTATCCAAATCCGGCTTTAAACTTCTCCACAACAGTATCTCGGACCTGCCTGGTGTGTTCCTTGTTCTTCATGATGCTCTCTGCGCTTTAAACTGACCTCTGAGACTATCACAATGCAGGTGCATTTATACGGAGACTTGATTACACACAGGTGGATTCTATTTATCATCATTAGTCATTTAGGTCAACATTGGATCATTCAGAGATCCTCACTGAACTTCTGGAGAGAGTTTGCTGCACTGAAAGTAAAGGGGCTGAATAGTTTTGCACGCCCAATTTTTCAGTTTTTTATTTGTTAAAAAAGTTTGAAATATCCAATAAATTTCGTTCCACTTCATGATTGTGTCCCACTTGTCGATTCTTCACAAAAAATTACAGTTTTATATCTTTATGTTTGAAGCCTGAAATGTGGCAAAAGGTTGCAAAGTTCAAGGGGGCCGAATACTTTCGCAAGGCACTGTATATATATATATATATATATATATATATATATATATATATATATATATAAATACATTTTCCTATCCCTGACTGATGCCATATATGTACCCATAGTAGGGCTAAGAAACACTAGTGTATATTTGTTTGTTTTTTATTTTTATCCTATCTAAACATCTAGCCTTGATCTTTGACCCAGCCCTGACTTTGGATCTTTAATTTTATTCTTTTTACACAGATTTATTATTTTTTTTTTTTTTTACATTCAGAGGAGAAAGAGAACTCAATAGTGTTTTTTGCTGATTGATCACTGTGATAGCCACAGTGATCACATTATCAAGAGCCATTCCACTTGGTTCCCAATCATTAGGAGAAGACCAGGAGCTGTTGATGACAGCTCAATTCCAGTGCATCAAGAACAAACTCCAGTTGCAGTTTATATATGAGATGTCACCAAAGAAGGCCCACTTCCATGATGTAGTATATGTGTCTAACACTGGCAGGAACTAACATCAAAACCTAAGAAAATTCTATGCTCGGTGTCATGTAAAAATGCAAAATCCTGCCAATTATAATATTGAGTGGCAGCAGCCCTTTAAAATATATACAAACAAACATCTACTAAAAAAATATAGTACTATCACTTTAAAAATGACTAAACCAAACAATGTGTGAAACAAATAGTGTCCTTCAAATAAATGATTTTAAGTAAAGTCCAATGTGATCCTAATCGTGTGTTAAATCACTTCCAATATTACTGTGCAGATTGTTACAGGGTGACAGTCTTATCCACCACTAAAGGTCCTAAGCAGCTTTCCATAGGAACTGACCTCTAGTTACAGGAGGTCATACAAGCTTGTCCTTTATCATAGGGTAAAATATGGTGTAAAATAGATTATTCACAGCAGGACCCTCCACTTTTTACAATGGCTCCAAGGACTCATTGGGACTCATGACCCAGTAAGGAAACAAAGGGCAAATTGCATGTAGTGTAAAAAGTAATCAAATTGTGACCCTATTACAAGCATTCATATACTCACTCAAAAGTGTGACTTGAATAGCATAAAAAAACCCCACAAAATTCCAGTGCCCTCACTCACACAATGTGAATCTCCAAGCAAAATGACACTGATCTACCACGAGAAAGGCTCATATGCCATTTTCCAAAGGCTAAGACCCCTTCGTTGAAAGTGTTCAGATGCTCTTGTATGATGGGTCAAAATGTGTCATGGATTCGCCAGATTGCTTTTTATTCCTTTTAATTTTTTTTTTCCAATTTATTCCTTTTAATGGCCCCGAGTATTAACACGTAATAGGCCCCAGTTTAAAAAGAAGATAAACCACACAAAACATAATACATATGACTTATATTTCGTATTTATTTAGTAAACAAACATACTCACAAAGGTGTCTACTAGACCTCCAATGCCTCCCCCACCATTCAGTGCAGCTAATCAAGCATAGATCTACAGGCTAAAGAAGTCCATGAATGACAGCTGTGATCTAGGAAGTGACGTAATAGACGTCACTTCCTGGTTTTGTTTTTTGCAGTGGAATCAGGAAATGGATGTAACCCAATCACCTCCTGGTCACAACGTTGCCACCATTTACTATGGTCCTAAACTTAGGAACAAGAGAACCTGGGAACCAGCATGGACAGTGGCTGGGTTGTCCGGCCCTTCTCACCACTGTAAAAGCGGTCATTTTTACTTACCAGCTGATTGCCAGCTGGAAAAAAATTACACCAAGCTCATGGCTGCAGCTACAGCCATGATCTAGTTTTAACCACTTCAAGTCCAGGAATTGTAAAATGGCCTAAGGATGTGATGTGGTTTAACTCCACATCTCACTCTATGCAGTTTGTAAAATTTCCCTATGCTTTCCCTGGAATAGCGTCCATTTTACTAACATTATGGCAAATCCACTGTACACTACAAGTGCACTTGGAAGTGCAGTCACTGTAGATCTGAAGGAAAGATCTGATATGAGGGAAAGCTCTCCTGATTTCTATCATCCAATCTTGTGCAGGTAAAAATGCATTTTTTTTTTCATTTTCCTTGCATGTTTCCCTTCGTTCTACAGCATGGGTGTCCAACCTTTTGGCTTCTCTGGGCCATATTGAGTGTAGAGAAATTTTCTCGGGCCGCATATAAAATACATACTTTAGTTAAGGTATATAAGTAAAAAAACGCAGTGAACAGTGGATTTGCCTTTGGTAAATAAACCCCTCTGTTTGCTGAGTTCTGCAGCCTTTCTTGTACCCCAAAGTGGATGGGAACCTTAAGCCAGGTGTGAGACAGGCATGAAGGTGGTAAATTTAACAAAACTTCCTACCCCAGTGTTTTGATGATGGATACAAGACGCATTAGAGTTAATTTACTAAAAGTGTAGGCTGTTTAGTTAGCTAAAAAAAATAAATAAATAAATAAATCTGTGTTCTCTTTAAATTCGCAATCATGTGCAAGGATAATTAAAAATACATATATATATTTTTGCTTGACAATTAAAGTGAAGGCACAATTTAAAAATTAATAAAATCTTTCCTAATTGACAGTCTTTCTTCAGTTAGTAAATCAACAACAATATTTTGATAGATAGATAGATAGATAGATAGATAGATAGATAGATAGATAGATAGATAGATAGATAGATAGATAGATAGATAGATAGATAGATAGATAGATAGATAGATAGATAGATAGATAGATAGATAGATAGATAGATAGATAGATAGATAGATAGATAGATAGATAGATAGATAGATAGATAGATAGATAGATAGATAGATAGATAGATAGATAGATAGATAGATAGATAGATAGATAGATAGATAGATAGATAGATAGATAGATAGATAGATAGATAGATAGATAGATAGATAGATAGATAGATAGATAGATAGATAGATAGATAGATAGATAGATAGATAGATAGATAGATAGATAGATAGATAGATAGATAGATAGATAGATAGATAGATAGATAGATAGATAGATAGATAGATAGATAGATAGATAGATAGATAGATAGATAGATAGATAGATAGATAGATAGATAGATAGATAGATTAGATAGATAGATAGATAGATAGATAGATAGATAGATAGATAGATAGATAGATAGATAGATAGATAGATAGATAGATAGATAGATAGATAGATAGATAGATAGATAGATAGATAGATAGATAGATAGATAGATAGATAGATAGATAGATAGATAGATAGATAGATAGATAGATAGATAGATAGATAGATAGATAGATTAGATAGATAGATAGATAGATAGATAGATAGATAGATAGATAGATAGATAGATAGATAGATAGATAGATAGATAGATAGATAGATAGATAGATAGATAGATAGATAGATAGATAGATAGATAGATAGATAGATAGATAGATAGATAGATAGATAGATAGATAGATAGATAGATAGATAGATAGATAGATAGATAGATAAATAGATAGATAGATAGATAGATAGATAGATAGATAGACAGACAGACAGAGAGATAGACTTTTTGTACACAGTTTTGTATGCTACATTTGGAGACTTTGATTTTATCCATTGCCATTATTGTTACAATGTCGTAAGCACTGGAAATGTAAGTAATAAACTATTACAAAGGCTCCCTCATGTGGTTAAATGGTGAAGCATTAAAAGTGAAATTCATTCTACTGTATACTGTACAGTAGAGCTGCACGATTAATCGTTAAAAAATTGCGATCTTGATTCCCCCCCCCCCCCTTCTCCAGCCTCCAGCAAATGTTTATCAACATTGTTAAGGCTCCTAGATAACTTTAAACACAGTGCCATTACAATGTATCATTTCCTTCTTTTAGATCAAAGGAATGAACTTCCGTCTGTAAGTGAGGGCAGTTTAACCTCTTAAAGACCAGGCCTTTTTCTGACACTTGTTGCTTACAAGTTAAAATTGCTAGAAAAATACTTAGAACCTACAAATATTATATATATATATATATATATATATATATATATATATATATATATATATATATATATATATATATATATATATATATATACATATATATATATATATATATATATATATATATATATACATATATATATATATATATATATATATATATATATATATATATATAATTTTTTTTTTTTTAGCTAAATATTTTATGTCACACTGTATTTGCACTGCAGTCTTTCAAACACAATTTTTTTGGTAAAAAATACACTTTAATGACTTTAAAAAAAACTAAACAGTAAAGTTAGCCCAATTTGTTTTGTGTAATGTGAAAAATGATGTTACGCCGAGAATCCTGATCTTTATTCTAAGAAAAAAATCTGTGATTCTCATTTTATCCAGAATCATGCAGCTCTACTGACAGACTCATCATCAGAAAAAGGATGTGTTAGATACTTTTGTCAATCTGGTAGTTCTTTATTGTATATAAGACTTCCTGAAGTCCCATTATGGAAGTTTAAACATTACCAACTTTAGTTACCAACTGCTTTATGGAACGCCAAAGCTGAATTTGGCTGTAATTGTTTTTGATGAGGTTACAGAGTTTGTACACAATCACAAACACAGCAGCATTGTTTTGAATATACACAAAAACTCTGGAGTTGCAGGAAGGTCTTCGGAGTTAACATAGGCTAAAATTATATGTGAATGTTGGCTTCTCTAATAAAAAAGTTTATCCAGAAATAATATAAAAATACAGAGAGCTACGCTTATGTTTTATTTATTGCTGTGTTTTTTATTATTAATTTATTTTTTGTCTTGTTTTTTTCAGGATTTTTTTGCTAATTGTACATGTGATGTAAAAATATTATTTTGCAATTCCATAGCATTTAGACATAGCAGATGTATTGGCAAGTTTGATTTTGTACTGAAATGCAGTTTCACATTTTGGCTGTTTTTTTATAAAAAAAAGAAATGTGCAGGGTATTTATTAAATGTATTAAAACATTATGGGGGTAATTTACTAAAACTGGAGAGTGCAAAATCTGGTGCCGATCTGCATGGTATCCAATCAGCTCTAACTTCAACTTGTTCAGTTAAGCTTTGACAAAAAAAAAAAAAACTGGAAGCTGATTGGTTTCTATGCAGAGCTGCACCAGATTTTGGACTCACCAGTTTTAGTAAATCAACACCCATATGGTCTTTAAAAAATGGTATACATAATTTAAATGAAGCTGCTAAATTTGTTTTGTGTATCTAGGATTATAGGAGCACCTTTGCCCAGTTTATGTAAATTTAGGCTTCAAATATTATTAACAAGCAGTAACAGATTTACCACCAGCGCTGGTTTTAAACGACACTGGGAAAGCAGCTATTTTTCCGAGTTCCATTTTAAAATGGTACAGGGAATCAGCAGCTCCTATGAGTGCTGGGGGGGGGGCGGGGGGGGGGGTGCGGGTTAAGGCTTGGTTCACACTATTCCTCCATTCACCCCTATGGAGTGGCAGATGTCAGCGGTGACATGACTGCTGACACCTGCCGCTATCCGTTCCGATCCTGTCCATCAAATCCAGAAGGATGGTGACCCTATTTTCCATCCGTCTGGAGGATTTGTTTGGATCGGATGAAAATAGACAGGCGGACCGTTTTCATCTGATCTCCCCATAGCCACCTGCTCAGCGGGGATCAGAAGATCGATTCCCCACAAAGCAAGCGGATTCCGTTAAACAGATTTGCCCACTGTTAAAGGGCCCTAAGGATAGAACTGCTGACTGTCTGTGGCATAACAGATACATAGTTGCATAGTAGATTAGGTTGTAAAAAGACAAAGGTCCATTGAGTCCAACGTATGTGTGTGTAAGTATGTGTGTGTGTGTATCAGATTGAGTTGTCTAAGAGCATATATACCCCTGCATAGTATGCCCATTGAAGAAAACATCTACAAGATTGTCAACACTCCTAGGTGACACCACTGTCTGGGGAAGGGAGTTCTACATTTTTGCTTCTCTAACTGTGAAGAATCCTCTGCACAATTTCAGATTAATTCTCTTTTCCTCCAAGTGTCCTTGTTGGGGCTCTTTATTTAAATAAATTGTTACCATCACTACAGTCACTGTTCCTTAATTTGTAGATAGTGATAATGTCACCACTTTAATGTCTCTTATCTAAGATAAATATGAACAATTGATTTAATCCTTCCTTGTAATTGAGGTCTTCTAGACCTCTTATTGATCTCGTTGCCCTTAGTTGGACTGTGTCTAATTCTAGGACATCCTTCTTGGTAATTGCTGACCAGAACTGTAGTGTATACACAAGATGAAGCTGAGCCAGTGTTTTGTAAAGGGATAAAAGGATTGATTTACCACTTAGATAAATACTATTTCCAATGCACGATAGTATTGTGCTTGGTTTGCTAGCTGCAGCTTGGCATTGTGTGCTATTGCTACGTTTGTGGTCTACTAGGATCTTTTTCCTTCACAAATCTCCCCAGTGTATCACCTTCTAATGAGTATTTTACATATATTTTTTTTAACTCCCAAATGTATAACTTTACCTTTTCAATATTGAACCATTAGATTGCCTATCCCCCTATTCTATCAAGGCCCTGCTGTAGTATTGATTTATCTTATGCCTAGCTTATTTTTTTGCATAATTTGGGTGTTGTCTGCAAATACTTAGATTTAATTCCAGATTCCGACCGCATCATTGTGATTTATGAACAGGTTAAACAGCATTAGCCCTAGTGCACACTATTCACCCTCCTAGGCTGAATCATGTATTACTACTCTCTGAACCCTTCCTGAAATAATTTGTATCCATTAACATGCACTTGCTTCCATGCCCCTTGACCTCAGTTTGTAAATTAAAAATTTGTGGGGCACAGTGGTAAATGCTTTTGCAAAGTCAAAACATTTCAAGCTTAATAATAAAAAAAAAAAAAAACATAAAAATCTTAGTGCTTTCTGCTATAAAAATGGTTAAAAACATTCACATGTACATGATGAAATACGTGCACTTCAAACTATAAAAATATCAGAGTTTGTAATCCAGTCTTTCCTGATGGATAAAGGCAGAGCCCTGCTCACTCTCCTCTATGAAAAACCACACTCCGTAGAGTGATGACATCACCGGAACAAGCTCCCCCTTACGCGTTACGCCCACAGGACTTCATCAGAGGCTTCAGAAGCTTGTGGGCATAACAAGATTAAGAGTCGGTTCACACTAAGGCGATACGACTCTGTACTACTTCGGGGGCAACTTGTGCATTGCCATGTACCACGACTTTGGAGCGACTTGCAGGGACTTCACATAATGGAAGTCTATGCAAGTCGCTCCGAGGTCGCCCCGAAGTAGTACAGGACCCTTTTTCTAAGTCGGAGCGACTTGTGTCGCTCCTATTAGAACGGCTCCTGTAGCAGTCAATGGACCGCGAGGGAGTGCGACTTGTCAGGCTGACAAGTCGCCTGACAAGTCGCGCTACTGTGGACCGGCACTAAAACTGAACTTGAAATGTTTTTCTATATATCCTGTAACTTGAGAAGTCCAACTCTTAAACCTGAAAGAGCAAAGTGTATGTGGAGCATTCTCAAGGATTACCCAAGAGGGAAATATGCTTTCCTGACCTTCTGTAATTTAAGAGGTAGAGCCCGTAATTACTCATTACACATATGGTGGAAGATACATGTGTTAGAGTGAATTTACAATGTGGTGGACTTCTGTGAAGATTATCACACAGGATTGTGTGCTGCATATGGACTTGTATCACTATACACAGAGGACTTGATTTACTGAAGGCAAACTGACTGTGCACTTTGCAAAGTGCAGTTGCTCCAGATCTAAGTAAATGAGGTAAGGCTTCACTTTGCAAAGAATAGACAATCAAATGCAAGGCAAATAAAAAAAAACAGCATTTTTGCTTGCACATGATTGGATGATGGAAGTCAGCAGAGCTCTTCCTCATTTACTAAGCTCTGAGCAATTGCACTTGCAGAGTGCAACTGCACTTTGCAAAGTGCATAGTCTATTTTCCTTTAGTAAATCAACCCCATAGTGTGTATATGTGTGCACTATTTACATTGATTGAATCAGTGTTTATATCTCCGATTTTATTACTTTTGTTCAGTCTATGTTTGTATTTTGTTTGTATTTTACAATTGTATACACATATAAGAGTTAGGGGTCCATGTATTATTTAATGGGGAGTGCTGCACAGTTTTCTTGTTTTTTGGATATATGTTCCATGTGTGAATCAAATTCTATGCTGACAAGCTCTAAATAAAGAAGTTGGATTGTTCTATATATATAGCTGCATGGGTATATTCATATTTAGAAATGATGTCTACTGCCATACCTCTGCCCAAGCTACTGTTTACTGCCTTGTAAAATTCTAGCAAATTGGTTTTATAAAAGTGGACCTTTAAAAATCCATGTTGGCTGTTCGTAATAATATTTTCTTTGACAAATTCTTCTATAGAGTTGCTTAGCATACCCTCGAGCACCTTCCAGACTAAAACCTGGTTAACACTCTAAAGCTGGATACACACTATACAATTTTCTTCCTTTAGACTTACCAAAACCATATAATATGAGGTCAAACCTAAACACTTTCAATTTGTATGCAATCAGGTAGGCCCTTGTACTACATAGTTGAAGGTAAATCTAAAGGAAATCTACCAAAAAAAGTTGTATAGTGTGTATCCAGCTTTAGTTTGGGTTGAACTAAAAAAACTGTCAGCTCTGGTAGGAGCCACTGTACTAATGATTAAACCTTAGTACAGCTATCTCCCCTGCTTAGCTGTTGTTGTGTTCTTACAGGGAGGCAAACCCCCACCCCCACCCCCTCCCCGCCAGAACACTTGATCAGCGCTCTCGCTGATTGGGAGCCAGTTGACTGCTGGTTTTCCAGCATGCTCGTTGGACAAAAGCTGGCCTAGCGGCCGGCTTCTCTCGGACAAGGTGCCATACACACCGGCCGAATGTTGGCCATTTTTTTTAACTGCCCGACGTCGGCCGGCATTTGCACCGTGTGTTTGAGGCTTAATGATATTAATGTGTATTGGGGTGTAAGGAGTGTGGTGATGTCACAAGTTACCTCACAGAACGAGTACAAAGGCCATGACAGCTCTGCTGCAATTCTGTCAAGTATTTCTATACATTTATAAATGGAGGACGGGCGGATGAATGAGAGGTCTGCCTCCTTTGCAAAGTTGTATCTATCTCTCTCCTTGCAGAGAGAAAAATAAACATATCTGTGTACTAAAAAATATTTATGATAATAAAATATAAGATAAAATATAAAGAAAAAATACCAAGGGCTTGATCTATGTCAGTGCCAGGGTTTGTGTTTGGGTCAAGTAAGGGTCAAAAGTCAAGGTCAGGGTCAGTATATTTTTGGCAGGATTTTTTTTTTAAATTAGTATCCGAGTCAGTTAGTGTTATGCCCCGTACACACGCAACGATTATCAGCCGACCGATCGGCCGTCTTTTGTCCAGTGTAGTTGTGTTGGTTGAAATGTGCTCTAGACTGCACACAATTTTTTTCGGCCAACAACAACCAACTTCAGAAGTGATGTCATGTGCTGGTTTACTTTACATGTGTTTTTTCTTCTCTGAGCATGCCCAGTCTTGCTCATCTGATTTTTGTCTGCCGAAATCTGTACTGACTGACGGAAAATCGGCCGTTATGTTGACGGCCAACAAATATTTTATAGTCTGCACACCAGATTTTGTTCGGCCGAAAAGTCGCAGTCGGTTGTCAGAAGCATCATACTAACAAGCCGACAATCGGCCGATCGGACGTTGGCCGAAAATTCACGGCCAACAATTGTTGCGTGTGTATGAGGCATTAGTGTGTTTTAGGTAGGATTAAAAAAAAGCAAAATTCACACTATTGTTTCTGGGCTGTACTACAGGTACATACAAAAGCCAACATATACATGTGTTATCACTGCAATCCTTGGGAGAAGGAAAATGTATTTTAGGTTTCTCTTTGGTGGTAGGTTATGGTAGTAGCAAGAAATATACAGCTAAATTTAAAAAAATAATGTTTTACTATTTTGGGCCAAAATCAGGAGATATCCATTACCATTTACCACCAAATGAAAGCCTAATTTGTCTTAAAAAAAAAAAAAAATAATAAAACAAGATATAATCCCCCTGGATGCACAAAGTAGCTGTGATGATATGTACAATTTTACTAATACATGCCAAAGTTGCAAAATTGTGCTTAGGCATTAACATTTGTTTTAACCTTAGGCATGAAGGGGTTAACCCAATTTACATTGCCTGTTAACTTGGCTATAATTCTATGACTAACTTGTCAGCCTAAACTTACATTTACATTTTTTTCCAAAAGATTTTATTGATACATTTTTAACGGTAACACAGGATTATTAATACCACAGATAAGTATATAAATAACATAAAATATAGTCATAACATAAAATTGTCAGTTTTGTGGCCACCCTTTCTCCCAGCTTATTTTAGTAAGTAGGCAGTCTTCTTTACACACACAAAGTGGGGAGGTTTTGACAGCAAGGCTCCAACTGGAACACACTGTCAATATTACAGCTAGTTCTGCAAAGAAGCCCACTGTGTACACTATGCATAGGCGTGCGCACAGGGTGTGCTGAGTGTGCCTGGGCACACCCTAATCACCTAGTGCACATTAGCATTATCGCTTTGTGTGCAGGCGGGGAGATGGGAAAGATCTCACTCTTACCAGCTCAGCCATAAGAGAAGTGCTAAAGCACTTCTCTTTCATTGTGCCAGCAGGGAGAGATGAATGCACCGCCCCGGTGCATTCATGTAGTGTATACATGTAGACACACACATGCATGCGTGTTTAATATTTGAGGTGCACACCCTAATGTAATAGGCTGCGCACACTTATGACACTATGCCCACTAAGCACACATAGTGGGGAAGTTTCTTCCCCACTATGTGTGGCCCGCATGCCCACTGTTTCATGTAGTTCTGCCCACCCACCAGTTAGCTGGTGATATAATCCTGCCCACTGCCCTCCTGCTATGTTATGTAAGCCCCAGATGGGGAACTTCCCCACTGTGTGTGTCCACAGCCATACTAATAGAAATGCTCCCAGCTGTGCTGCAGGGGGGCATATTTTTCTGTCATTTCTGTCATATGACAGAAAAACAAAAGAATAAAAAAAACGTAAAAAAAATAATTTCTTTTCAGGAAATAATTCTGTTTTGCCCAATGTAATTACGTTTGTTGTATTACAATGAGCTTTTAAAACATTGTGTTCATAATTACTTTAAATATTTTTAAACGATTGTAATTGTACAATTTTTACAATTAATATATTAAACAGAGACACACTGCCATCTTAAAGCCTAACTCCTATAATACTATGGGGTTGATTTACTAAAAGCAAATAGACATGTACTTTGCACGTGCAGTTGCACTCATTTTACGCAGAGCTTAGTGAATATGGTAAATCTTCAATTTATAAAGAATACCCAGTCAGGTGCAAGGAAAATAATAATAATAAACAACATTTTTGCTTGCACATGATAGGATGATTGAAATGAACAGAGCTTCACCGCCTCACTAAGTTCTGGGGAAAAAAAAAGTACAACTGCACTTGCACAGTGCACTGTCTAGGGGCGTATTATGAAATGAGTGGGCCCGTGTGCAAGATAAAAATGTGGGCCCCAAGCATCGATAAAAATATGTTTATTAAAAAAAGTGGCAAAATGTAGGCGTGGCTTTAATAGTGCTAAAGGGTGTGGCTTAAAGGGGGTGTGGCTTAATAGAAACTGAGATGACTTACATAGTGCAGAATGCAGTAATGTTAAATAGGTAATGTACAGTGCGAATTGTACGGCCGTGGGTAGTATGTGCAGGAGAGGGGTGTGGAGTGTATGGCAGTGTGTAGTATGTGCAGAAGAGGAGTATTGTGTGTATGGCAGTGGGTAGTATGTGCAGAAGAGGAATATTGTATGTATGGTGGTAGGTAGTATGTGAACAAGAGGAGTGCAGAGTGTACGGCGGTGGGTAGTATGTGCAGGAGAGGAGTACAGAGTGTATGGCAGTGGGAAGTATGTGCAGGAGAGAAGTGTGGAGTGTATGGAGGAGGGTAGTATGTGTAAAAGAAGAATGAGGAGTGTATGTAGGTGTATAATGTGCAGGTGAGAAGTGCAGAGTGTACCTTGGTGGGTAGTATGTTCAGGATGGTGACAGTAGGGCAGTGGACAGTGTCAGTAGTTCTTTTTATAGTTTATTTTTATAATTTTTTTTTATTTTATTTTTTTTTTTAATTTAATTTGTAGTATTATTTTTTTTTCATTTTTATAAAATGCTTTTTAGGGGCCAGTGGGTTGTGTCAGTAGGGCAGTAGAGCAATGGACAGTGTCAGAATTTTTTCTATTACATTATTGTTGTACAGTTTAATTTTTTAATTATTTTGTACAATTTATTTTTGTATTCGTTTTTTTCACAATGATTGGGGTGGGGGGTAAGTGGACGGTGTCAGTAGTTGTTTGCTTTTATTATTTTATCTATTATTTTTTACAATGTTGTTGTTTATTATCTTTTTTAAATAATGAAAAAAATATATTTTTACAGTGCTTCTGGGGAAGGGGGTGGGGGTATTGGGCAGTGGATGGTGTCAGTATGGCAGTGGACAGTGTCAGTAGAGCGATGGATTGTGTCAGTATTTTTTTTTATTTTATAAGTTTTTTTTTTTTTTTACAATTTAATTTGTTTTTGATTTTTTTTCAAAGCTTTTTGGGGGGAGGGGGATGGGGCAGGGGATAGTGTCAGTAGGGCAGGGAGGGAGTGGCGTGGTTTATTTTGTTTTTTTGTTTTTTTACAATTTCATTTTTTTATAATTATTTTACATTTTTTTTTTATTTATTTTATTTATTTTTTTTATTTATTTTTTTTTTTTTATCAGCCCTGTTGGTGGACTTTGGTGAGATATCAGGGGTCTAAACAGAACCCTGACCTCTTTGAGACAGAGAAAGGGACTGAGGACACAGATTCCCAAGTCCCTTTCTCAGCAGCTGCAGCATTGAAAATGAATGAACAGAATACAGAGTCTCCTGTTCATTCATAAACTGAATCACAGTTTACTCTGCTCAGTTAACACAGGACACAGGAGCGATTGGGAGCATGGGGGGGTGGAGGAGAGCACTGAGGGGGGCCAGAGAAGGAAGACAGGGGGCCAGAGGAGCACACTGGGGGTGGAGGAGGAGGACACAGGGAACAGCTGGGGATCGGTGCGGCGGGAGAGACAGTTGTAATCACCGATTCCCCTGCATGGCTTTTCAGCTGACAGCCACGGGAGGGAGAGGAGAAGAAGTGTCTGTCAGCTGAAAAGCCATGCAGGGGAATCGGTGATTACAACTGTCCCTCCCAGCGCTTCGGCTGTGAAACGGGACCATCCATGTTGGCAGTGTGTGTCACAATGGGCCCCCCTCCTTGGGGGCCCATGTGCAGTGAACACCCTGCACAAATAGATGATATGCCACTGGCAATGTCTATTTGTCTTTATCAAATCAACCACTATAGGTCCTTTCACAAGGTCCGCCTCTGCCGGTGGACTCCGTTCTTCTCAGCGGGGATCGATCCGCCGATCCCTGCTGAGCAGGCGGATGACAGCTCTGTCTCTGCTCTGTGTGCAGAGATGGAGCTGTCAGATCCCCGCTGTCCTCTATGGGGGAATCGGATTTCACATATAGGATCAGAATCGGATAGCAGCGGGTGTCAGCGGAGATGTCTCCGCTGACATCCGCTGCCCCATAGGGATGCATGGAGGATCCGAACAGGTCCACCTAAAAAACTGACAGGTGGATCTGATCGGATCGTTCGTCTGAAAGGACCCTAAGACTTTAAAATGTTCATTTGAACCAAGCTGTCCCAAACCATCTATTTCCTTTACTAATCGATCAGCTACATACAGTATACAGCACAGTGTTCTGACGGCGGTACAGGGACTTCCCATCCTGTTGCCAGAATAAAATCGAGTAGGGCTGAGTTCTGCTCAGCCATTTATAGGAAACCTTGTATTTGTATCAGTGAATACAAGGTTTCCTGTGGCTGATGTAGAGAGGCAGTGTATGCCCTTGCCCTCTCCACCTCAGCCAATTACAGGAAGCCTTGTATTCATTCACGTCTCATAAAGGTTAAAAACCTTCTATTGTTAGCCCACCCCCCAAAAAAAAATCCTTACATGAACCCAATTTCAATCCAGCTCTGTGACTAAGAGCAGCAGCACTGCTCTCTCTCTCCCTCCTCACTGGGCTCAGTGAGAGCAGCAGCAGCAGCCAATGGCTGTCAATTAAATCCAGTGACGAGGATTCAGGGACAAAGCCGAGCTGCACTAGGTTTGTCAATGGTCACACAGAGCGCAGTTCAGCTTTCAGTCCGCACATGTGCCACCAGGGGAAGCAGCTTCAATGGTGGCACACGGAGAAGAGAAGGAGCCCAGAACACCAGCAGGGGACCCCAGATGGGGAAGATTGGGGCTGCTCTGTGCAAAACCAGTGTACAGAGCAATTACATATAACACGTTTGTTATTTAAAAAAAATAACTTTACAATCACCTTAAAGCCGCAGGGGCATCTGCAGGTGGAAGTGCAGTTTTTAAATAAACCAAAGCATGTGATTATTAGGACACTATAGCTATTTGAAGGGGAAACATTGATTACCTTTCCCTCTGCATGGGAAATGTGAATTCTACAGGTTACAGGCAGAAGAATGTTAGGCTAAATGAACATTGAATCTGCACAAAGGACATTCTCAACCCCTTCAATAAATGAACAATGCTGAATGTATTGTTCAAGTAGTTTATATGGGAATGGGAAAAATGAGACAACGCAAAATCAGTAGACAGCCTTAAAATAAATATAGCCGTTTTAAAAAAGCATCTAACATGTCTGTGTTTTGGAGGTTATATACACATCACCTCTTGAGGAATTATGTTTATACAATGTTTAGTGAATGCTAACAAAAGCAATAGCCTGTGTTAAACATTTATGCATTGAAGTGGTAAACATCTAAAACAAGGATTTGCTGTACTATGTTTAATATGATGAAAGCCAAAATCATCCTGAAATACAAACCAATCATGCAAAAAAGCCATACACCATCATTCCAATTTGAAATTGGCAGTTATAATATGATAGATAGTCCTTTCTTAACGAATTAGATAAAGAAGATAGAAAGTTAATGCATGAAGCTTCTGGGCTATTAAAGGTAACCTGTACTGGGAGAAAGCAAGGAATGCCATTGGTGTCTACTGAAAGTGCTGGTTGTCTGACTTTTTCTGGCTTTATTTCATTCTGAGTAAAGGTGATTGGACAATTTCACTGAATTTAATTTCTGATTTATTAACTTCACCAAAAGTTTGACAAAACTTGCCTCTAATTTCACCAAGTGAAACTGCAAGGTAAAAATGTTTATTTTTTGAATCCAAGAACGTGTGGTTAACAGTCGATTTCTCAACCCTCTGAAACCATTTAAAGCCCATTGTACTCGTAACAACCATTCTTCCCTCTTGACTCGAATAGCGAAATTTTGCCAAAACTTTTGCAATTTTTCCAAATCTTCAGGGAATAAAAAACTCCCAATTTCAATTATCCCTAATTCAGAGTTACTAACCAAGAGCAAACATGCAGCATGTAAAGTCAGAACACTTGAAGCTTGTTCAGAAGCACAGACATGCAGCTTAAAGTGGTTCTAATGTCTAAGTGTTTTTAATGCATTCCCTGCGAAGTAAAAAAACACCCCACTACTTGTTCCAGGTTCCCTTCAATCACTTATCTGACACCTCTCACAATCCATCCCCTGTCTCTGCTGGCAGTCCCGCTTATTTATTTTTTTTTTCTTGATTCACAGGATACAATGGGAGCAGCCAGAGCCATAGGCTCTTGCTGCTATCAGTCAAATCCTGCAAGGAATGAGCAGGAGGTATGACTGAGCAGGGCTATGTGTGTGTCTATGGACAAACACAGCCCGACTCGGAAGTAAAACCACATGGATTCCCTAGAGCATATAGCTTTAAAATCATTTTAAATATTTCTCTCCGTACATAGGATTCTAAAAACAAAGCCTCTAGTGTAATATCTTTAATTTCAGACTTAACAGAGCTAAGATAAAGATAAGAGAACATTCCTTCATGACATCATCCTTCTTCTACACAATATCTTTTTATTATTATTATTATTTTGCTTAAAATGTATATTCATTTTATTATACCTATAATTTGATTAATCTAACATTTTGCTTTTTTTTTTTTTGTTTTTTTGTTTTTTAGGCCACAAGGATTTTCATAGTGAACTTTAAGAAGCTTTGAGAAATGTTTCAAGTGCTTGAAGATTCTAATGGCTGTCAAATGTATAACTCCAGTGATAACATCACATTTTAAACTCACCCCAGATCAACAGAAACCATGGCAATTAGCCTTTGCAGATGAGAAAGTTCAAAGATTTATTTTTAGGAAACATTATCTTTTAGTTCTCTGATATTTGTGTGAAATAACACATTCCCACTATTTAATTAATATGAAACCATGCTGGGATATGTATAAAAAAAAAAAAGTTTATTTTTGTGAAACATTATAGATGCACTATTTTACGTCCTATGTACCAACATTAAATATTATCACTATCAATATATTATCAATATTGTTTAATTAACACAAATTTCAAAAATATTCTTGAAACTGTTGGCTATAAAAAATGTTAACAAGAAAATGTACACATCTTTAATGTTAATTATATAAATTGAATGTATTTTTTTTAAACGAACCAACCAAATAAAACAGGATTTACCTAAATCAAAAATTACACATAAACTCAAATTTATGCATTAAAAGTACAAACATTATATAAAATATTGACTCAAATAAATTGAAATTGTTCATAAAAATAAATGGTATAAAAATGAATTTTTATAACCAAACTCTGGACCCACAGCTTGACATTGTGCCAGAGATCTTGTTAAATTTGTCTGGGACAGATACAGAGTGGGATGAATCAACAGTATTAGGAATAAAAACCACACTTGCACTGCTTTTATCATTATTAACGCTAGCAACTCTTCTTTCAAATATTTTTGTAATTATCACTATATATATGACTCGAAAGCTTCACACCCCAGCAAATTATTTGATTGGCTCATTGGCATTTACAGATTTATTGGTGTCTATTCTAGTGATGCCTATAAGTATTGTCCACACTGTAAATCACTCGTGGTCATTTGGTCAGGTAATATGTGATATCTGGCTGTTATCGGATATCACCTGTTGTACAGCTTCCATACTCCATCTCTGTGTTATTGCATTAGACAGATACTGGGCCATTACAGATGCCCTGGAATATTCTAAACATCGTACAGCAGGAAGAGCAGTTGCAATGATTTCAGTGGTTTGGGTAATATCTATATGCATCTCCATCCCACCACTCTTTTGGAGACAAGCCAAAGCTCAAGAAGAACTTATGGATTGTTCCATTAACACGGATCAGATTTCTTATACTATATACTCTACCTGTGGTGCATTCTACATACCTACAGTATTGTTGATCATATTATATGGAAGAATATATGTAGCAGCAAGGACACGAATTCTTAAACCACCATCCATTTATGGAAAGAGATTTACCACTGCTCAGTTAATCACTGGCTCAACTGGGTCTTCTTTCTGTTCAGTTAATGTGAACTCTCATGGAGGTCATCCACACACTGGAGTATCTCCAGTATGTATCAACCATATCAAGATAAAACTTACAGACAGTGTTCTGGAAAGGAAGAGACTATCTGTAGCCAGAGAAAGAAAAGCCACAAAAACTCTTGGAATAATTCTCGGGGCTTTCATTGTATGCTGGTTGCCTTTCTTTGTGGTGTCTCTGGTCTTACCTATATGTAGAGATGCTTGCTGGTTCCATCCATTATTATTTGACTTGTTCACTTGGCTGGGATATTTTAACTCTCTTATCAACCCTGTAATATACACAGCTTTCAATGAAGATTTTAAACAAGCTTTTCAAAAACTTATAAGGCTTAAGAAGATTTCCTAGAACTTTCTGGAATGTAATCCCTGTCATACGGAAGTGTGCGATGCTGCTAGCTTCATAAATATTGGTGGAACTAATATTAAGAAAGACCAGTGAAATATATGAAATTGAACTTTACTTATTTTAGACATGAAAAGCCATCACATCCATGCCAGGAATGTTATTAAAAACAAAACATATTTTAAGGAATAATTTAGTATTGTTTTAATTGTGCAGCTTATGAACATGTGAATGTGCATTATCCACTATAACTAAAATGTTTTATGATTATTTTTTTATGAAGCAAAGATATCAACATTATGTTTTGTATACCTTGTGCTCACTATATGTGGCTAGGTGGTCACTATCAAAACACGAATAACATGTTTTCCTGTATAGTGAAAAGTAATATTTATTTGATATAACATGCATAAACAGCCATAGCTATTTACAATTTTATTGTTATTTGTGGTTTTAGTTGGCAAAATAGTAATCTCTTCAGCACATTGCACTAAACAGAAAAAAGTATTCCTTTCTCTTTGTATTCCTAAATATGCCATACCCTATGGTTGATCTACTATAATAACCAAAAAATCCCATACTGTATAATCATCATATGACACAAGAGCCAGATATTCCTACACATCATTTAAATTACTATCAGACCTTTGTTAAAAAAAGTTCTGCTCCTTATATACATCAAATCAAAACAGCATCGGTGGAATATAAAATTCATCCATAATTAAAGGAACAAGTAGTCGTCCTTAAAAAGTAGGCTATTTGATTTTAGGGATTCCGTCTCTAAAATCAGTTGCTTTTATTATAGCTTACATTCAGTCTTATCTAACTGGTATTCCTCTTCATCATAATAGCTTTCATCCAGCCTTTATGGACCCCCCCCCCCTTTTTTTTTGTGTGTGCCATATATTACACCTGATGTAAGAGCCACTCATGGAAATTATCATGAGCAATGTATAAGAAGCAAACGTTGTTCAACCTGAGATAAAAAATTTTAGTGGACCTCAGCCAACTTTTCTAACAAACACACTTAAATGTTGTAGAAATGTAAAATCACTATCCAGTAAAAAGCCAACACACCTTAAATTACATAAACTGACTCAAACAAAGGAAGAACATATTCTAAACATATAGATAATATTTATCCAAGCATTTCAAAATAATGTACATAACTATATATAAATGCAAGGCTGCTGATATAAGTTACATTTACAAAAATGGTATACCATCGTGGGATACATGGTAATGTGGGCCACAGTATGTATGAAGTGGCAGCAGTTGTCCACTGGGTTAACCCACCCACCTGGTCCCATTTGAGTCAGCTACAAAGTAGCTGGGGGCAGTAAGGCCAGGGGCCATACATGCTCATCCAATGCTATTTTTCTAATGATGGAACACATGATGTGCCAAGATGAGCATCTAAGGAATATAAACAAATACCAGTCTATATATAAATACATACGTTATAAATGTATAATGTAATGTATATGAACAGTTCAAGTGGGTTTGTACTGCACTTTTATTCAGCAAGGCAGCAAACACAGTCTTCTGCACGAAGGCTTTTATTCAGCAAGTCCCAAGCATAAAACAAGCCACCGTCAAAATGCAGGTCAGTTTCTGACTAATATAATGAAAAGAAATGGCTGCACTCAGATGTGGTCAAAATCCAGGTTTATTGGACATCCCAATGTGGCAAAAAAGTGGCAAGGTAGACGCGTTTCACACACTAAGATGTGTGCTTAATCATTGACTAGCAGAATGTCCCGCCAATGGGTTCTCTAACACAAACAGGTAGCACTTGTACTATTCTTAATGTTCTGCCAGCAGTCAGTCTTTTCACAAAAACAGTAGGCTCACACAGCCAAGAAAGCAAAATAGAGACTGGAAGAGCCCTTTATGTGACCTTGAAACCATGAAAAAATTCGTGCAACCATGAAAAACTGTCAACTAAATTGCCACAATTATAGAGTCAATACAAGGCACATAAAGACATTTAAATACATCCTAAAGCTCTGTCTTAATAATGGAAAATGTACTTGTGAAACAATAAAAGTAGATCAACTACAATGGACTAAAGCAAACGAGAGAGTAAAAGAGTCATTAGTTAGATCATATATGAAGACCCGTGGAGAGCTGAGAATAATAATGAGGTCTGGCTAACAGGTAGGTGGACCAAGAACCCTAGACTCAGAAAAAAAACTTAGCCAGATTGAGAGAAAATAAAAACAATTTCTACATATTAGTCAACAACACAGTTGAGTACTGTTCATTTTATTTGCACAAACATTTAAATTTTCATGACAAGTTTCGTGGGTGTTTCCCTCCTTCTCAGTTCAAGCAGTACTGGTACATCAAGGTTAAGCAAAATGGTAAGACCTCACCTTGTGTATGTTAGAAACCTAAGTGTCCACATACCTATTCTGCTAGCCAGTGACTCACAAAAAATGTGTGTGTTATCATATATCAGTCACAGTTTCACAGTTTCTATAATTTTTATGGCCAAATGATCCAAACCAGTATGAAAAACAACTGCATATACCTTTCAAATGGCACTCAGTGGTTTTGAGCAATTTCCACAACAATTTCCTATAGTTGTGTGGAACTGGCAAAACAAAAGCCATAAATTCAGATGCCACATAACAAGGAGCCACAAACAAATGATGTCACTGGCCAGTAAAAACTTTATTCACAGTGCAAACATAAACATACTGCCATCTCCACTGCCTGAAAAAAGTTTTACTGACCATTGACGTTATCGGTATGCGGATCATTGTATGCACAAACAAAGATGAGGATGGGCTTCCAAGCTTGCACCTGTACAGTGCCCAGACTGAGGGATTTATGTGACATTGGATTAGTGACATTTGTTTGTCTTCCTGCAACCATGAAAAACTGTCAATTAACTTGCCACAATAATAGAGTCAATACAAGGCACATAAAAACAAAAGTACATCCTATAGCTCTGTCTTAATAATTGGAAAATGTACTCGTGAAACAATAAAAGTAGATCAACTGCAATGGACTAAAATGTACTAATTCAAGCATAAATGAACAAACTGAAAACAGAAATAAGTTGAAAAACATCCTAATTTGCCATCTTAAACAACTGCAGTTGCAATCATTTTAGAAAATGATGTTAATAAAAACTGCATTTTATTTTTTTTATGAAAACACCGCTGCAGTATTAATATTTAAAGAATTATGCAAGTGAAAAAACGAAGATCGCAGTATTGTATTGGAGTATTACAGTATTTGAACATTTTACATATAACTTATAAAAAGTTAAAAAATCTGTGCATTGAGCCATTCTATTTACATTCCTATTATTATAGCAGAAGCTGTCATTTCTCTTTTTCTGTAAAAAGAGAAACATTTTTTATGCTTGAAAAAAGTGCACTACTACTATTGCGCTGACCAATTTGAAGCTGTTCTGTGCCGCCATAGGTTTTACATCAGTAAGCAAAAGGGTTATTATACAGATTGCAGTCTAGAAGAGGTTAACAAAATGCATTTATTCTTAATGTTACTGTTGTCTTGCACTGTACAAACATAATTTACTGTAATATCAGATATTACACCTAATATGATTGTGTTTTGTAAGTAGGGAACCGTAGTAACTCCCAGATACTACAGAAATTGGCAAAGTATTGATGAGTAGCAACATCTGGACTCATCCTAATGATCTATAATTCATACATGAACATAGATGACTTTGTTGCAGGATTGGGTAGGTCCAGTTGCCTTACACAAAGAAGTCAACATCCTACAATGATGAGAATTATTAAGCACATTTAGCTTTTTTCCAAATCCATTTTACAAAAATATTTCTGATTTCTTTATTTCTTAAAGTATAGATGATAGGGTTCATCAAAGGCGTCACCACAGTGTAGAGCAGTGACATCGTCTTATTTAGGTTTAATGCATGTTCACTTTTTGGAATAACATAGATGGTTATTAATGTCAGGTAATATGTACAGACAACAGCCAAATGTGCGCTGCACGTGGAGAAGGCCTTTTGTTTTCCAATAGATGAAGGAATGTGAAGTACAGCCATGACAATACGAAGGTAAGTTATAAAAATGAAGATAAATGGAAATAAAACAATGGGAATGGAAAATAAAAATATCTGTGTTTTCACCAGCGAGACATCAGAACAGGAATGTTCCAGAAGAGGTGTCAAATCGCAATAGTAATGATCAATAATATTTGAGCCACAGAACTGTAGGGTACATAATTGTATAATGACAATTAGAGTTGATGCAAAACTAAAGATCCAAGTTATTACAGCTAACCGGAAGCAAAAGTTTAAGCCCATTAAAGAATTATAATGCAGTGGGTTACATATTGCCATATATCGGTCATATGACATTAATGTAAGAAAGAAGGATTCAGCATTGGTTGAAACAGAGAATATATAGAACTGAATGACACAACCAATCACGGAGATAATGGCACCTTCTGCCAAGATTATGTGAAGCAGTTTGGGAATAATGTTTATTGTGAACATCATTTCAGCAGAGGCCAATTGGCAAAGGAAAAAATACATTGGTGTGTGCAGATTTTGAATTGATGTTACTACCAGAACAATAAAAATATTAACACTTATCGTCACACACTGGACTAGCAAAAGGCAAATGAAAAACATTATTTTTAAATTGGAGAGATTTTGAAACCCAAGCAGAAAGAATTCTGTAATGAATGTCTTGTTCACTTCTTGCATTTTGTCTCAATGTGGGTCTGTATAGTGTATTTCCAGAAATTTTGGAAAATATGTATAATAGCTGTGGGTAGAGTGCATACAATAAAACATGATTTATTGATTATTGACAGAAAGGTAATAAAAAGGGACATTATGAACAAATGATGAATGGGTAGAAACACCCTTTTCCCCAAAGAGGTGTCTTAACCTTCTATAGTAATATATTGTTTCAAACAGGATACATGTGTATTAAAAATAACATTAATAGCTATTATCAAGTTCATCTCTTGCAATTTTGGTCCACAGGAAGGAAAGTCAAAGCCCTGTGCAACTGTTGCAAATGTTACCACTTAGAAAAAAAATCTGGTCAAATCCCTGGAACAAAATACTGCTATAGTTGCCATAACTTTATTTAACTCTGAATCATTAGATAAAAGAAAAATTGTCTTCCCTTTTTAAAAATGTTATTATTGGTTTTGCTAGTACCACTTCATGTAGTAAGGCATTTAATGCTCCCAGTAAAAAAAAAAAAATATATATATATATATTAAAAAAAAAATATATATATATATATATATATTTCTAAGTATATGGCAAAATTACTATCACTACTAGTCTTGGATAGATTTAAACATGTTAATTTAGTTATAAAAGTATATATACTGTATGTAACGCTCTGCTCTACCCCCTGCGTGCACTAAGCAATACTCTGAGAGCTGTTGTGAATTATTGATTAATGGTGGAGCACTGGAAGATTTATGGGATTTTTTACTGGAGCATGAAATTGAGGACTGCTTTTTGTATGTTTATGAGGCAGACTGAGTGATGTTTAAGATGACTTTATTCATGTATTCATTCATACATCAAATATTTTTTATACAGTATGTTAGCATTTTAGTTTACTTTATGGGGTATATGGGTTATGGGGTATACACAGTATAAGGAAATGATTTAATATTTACACACAGGTCATTGTGTATTGCTTTACATGTAGTGTATGGTTCATATATTGAATTTGGACATTACTTTAGAGATAGAGCTGCTCGGCACTTACTGTATATATACTTTTATATTTTGTGGGGTGTTGGAATACATGACTATGACTGCAAGCAGCTCCATGCAGTAAAAAATAAGAAGGGAATAGACAGCCCAGGAGTATTATTCACATTTGAATGGTAATTTAGTTGACCCAAAAATTACTTTATTCCAAAAATATTTTTTTTATTGTACGGAAGGTTTTACATCCCCTACAAACCCTTCAACCCAACAGTCAGGATGGTTTACTAAAACTGGAGAGTGCAAAATCTGGTGCTAGTGTGCATGGTAGCCAATCAGCTTCCAACTTCAGCTTGTTCTATTAACCTTTGACAATGCCATGCACAGCTTCACCAGATTTTGTTCTCTCCAGTTTTAGTAAATCAACCCCTATGTATTTTAATAATATTTTACACCTTTTCTTGATGTGGCCTTAAATATAATAACTGTGCTTAACATGTCCTATTTCAGTTTTTACATACAAGGTTTTCTGACTAACATTTGAAGTTGAGTGGGACTGAATAGCTTTTTATTATCCAGTATCCTCATATCCTTTTCTAGCTCTGTTTTGCCCAACTTTTGATTTGACATTTAAATGCCCATGGTGCCATTTTGTCAGGAATAATTTTCAGTGTCACAATCCCACTAACTTTTAATATTTCTACATAAATGTACGTCATCCACAAAAATGGTTACATTGCTATCTAAGGCTTTTTTTCAGCGGGAATGCGGGGGAACATAGTTCTGGCACCTCCAGCACTGAATTAATGTCATGGCCAGGGGTGCTGGAGTGTGCTAGAGCGTCTATGCTGGCTGTTGGGGATCTATTGTTGCTGGAGGGGATCTATTTTTGCACAGCAATCTATTGTTGCTGGTGGAGGATCTTTAGTTATTGAAGGTTAATTGTTGCTAGAAGGGGTCTACTGTTTAGGGAAGGGTCTACTGTTGCTGGCTGCTGGAGAGTCTATTGATGCTCGCTGCTGGGAGATCTGTTGCTGCTGCTAGGGGTCTATTGCTGCTGGGGGGGTCTATCGATGCTGTCTGTGGATCCATTTTATTGCTTTTCTTGTTATCATTACCAAATTCCATACATTCTACTACAAAATAAATTTTTCTTGGTTCTATATTCTCTGAAAAAGGGACTGTACTGGGAGCTGGGTAGGGGGTGGAACCAAGGGTGGGTGTTCGGAGGTGGGGAGGGGGTGAAACCAAAGGTCAGTGTTCAGAGGTGAGTAGGGGCAGAGACACAAAGGGGGAGTTCCTGCACCTATTCTCTGAGAAAAAAAAACTTGTTGCTATCTATGTCAGCCCCCAGATCATTGCAAAATTATTTGAAAAAAACTGAATCCAAAGTGAATTCATTTGGTACACCACTGCATTTATGCAATTTTTCTTGTCATCTTTATATTATATATTAACTGTAATTTTTAGGCCTTGTACACACTGGACGTTTTTGCAGCTGCTTTTGTTGATGTCAGACATTTTTTTCTACAGCCAGTAAACTCCCCAGCATGTTTTCCTATGTGTCCATGCACGCATAGGCTGTTATCAGCAGTTTTCGGCAGGGGTGTTTTCTGGCTGGAAAAAACGCCCAGGACTAGTGGGATTTAAGAGGCGTTAAAACGCTCTAAAAGCTTAAAAATGCAAAAAAAAAAAAAAAAAAAAACGCCAAAACAATGCAGAGAAACATAGCTATTCGATGATTATTAACGTTTTTCAGCCATAAGATTTTGTGGGAATATAGTTTTGCTAGAAAACGCTACAGCTGAAAAAAGCTAAAAAATGCTGAAAAACGCTACTGCAAAATAGCTGAAAAACTCCTTCTGCAGCTACAGCTTTCTACTAATGTTTTGATAATATACAGTGTGCATGAGGCCTTAAGCTTGCCTTAACAGCTGCCCCATCTCTGGAAAGTGGATTTGTATTGAAGTGTTTTGGTTAGGGATGATCGAACTTTTGAAAAGTTCGGTTCGGCCAGAACACCCGAATTTCCCGAAAGTTCGGTTTGGATTCCAGAACCCCATTGAAATCAATGGGACCCAAACTTCTGGAATCAAAACACACCATTTTGAAGCCCTAAAACCCAATAAATGCCCCTAAAAAGTGCCTAGGGTTCTGGGTCATGCCCCAGGGACTATGAATCAGGCAAAAAAAAAGTTCTTAAAAATTGTCCTTTTTGATAGAGAGCCAATTATTGAAAAAATTATTGGAAAAAAAAAAGAGATTTCTTTGGATTTAGTGTCTGGGCGGTCTAAAAAGTGTACCTGTGAAGTTTCAGCTCTGTAGCATGTCCAGAACCAGAAAAAAAAATCCTGAATATTTTTCTTAGAATTTCAGTAGTGCAGGGATGGTGTTACCCTCCTTTCACCCCTGGGCATTTTTGTTTCAGGCGTTTATTGGGCGTTTTTTGGGCATCTTTGGAGGCAGGCATGACATCTAAACTTCTGTATAGGGGTATATATATATATGTGTGTGTATATATATATACATATATCTACATATATATATATATATATATATATATATATACCCCTAACCCAATCTGCATAGTGGGGTCACCCCGGCATAGCAGAGTCAGTTCACCCTAAACTACATACTACACTACGGTCACCCTGACATGGAAGAGTTCGGTCACCCTGGCATAGCAGAGTCAGTTCACCCTAAACTACATACTACACTACGGTCACCCTGACATGGAAGAGTTCGGTCACTCTGGCATAGCAGAGTCAGTTCACCCTAAACTACACTACGGTCACCCTGACACTTAAAACTTTCCCTACAAAAACTAGATTATTGAATCTAACTATAGTGGTATATAGTACCCTAACTACACTGCATATCCCTTTCCTCACACTAATAATTGCAAAATGACAGTGGAGCAGCAGGAGTAACAGAAATGCTTCCACTCTATTCCACAGCCTCTCTATTACAGTGCTAGAGGTTTGGCGGGGCTATGTTATATACTGGTGGGCGTATGTGGGGCGTATTCACTCCTGTTTTGCCTCTGGACCTCCTAGTCACTCCAATCGGCTTTTACTGATGTTTCTGGGCCAATCACGGGCTTTTAAAGCCCAGTTCCTGTCCCATTGCATTTTGGGTGGTTCTGGTGGCCGAATTTCGAACTTTTACCGCAAAAAGTTTGGAATTCGGCCGAATTTTGAACACCCAATGTTCGGGTCGAACCTATGGTCGACCCGAACCGTTCAATCATCCCTAGTTTTGGTGCACTCTGGGTTGACAAAATTTGTACATAATACAGTGTAGTAGTTAGAAAAGGATTAAACCTTTTGTGATAGCTACATTATGTTGGCAGTGATAGCTTTATTTTTTGTCAAAGTATATAACTTTCAATAGATTTTAGTTATGTTGTCTTTGCTACTTTCAACACTCACTTATTGCATATCACTGCAGAAAATAAATGATTGTATTTGAGAAAAACAAATTAATAGACTTTTTAGAGTGTAAATCAATAATAATGGATTGCTGTTGCTGTATGTAAGCCAATGACTAAATTATTACACATTTAATTCATTTGATGCCACAAAATGGTGTTGCTAATACTGTTCCTGAGAATTTAATTTTCTGTAAAACTACATACAGCTATCAGGTATCCCCAAGCATGTCATATAAATTAATTGTGCATTTTTAACCTTTGGGACACCTGCAAAGACCCTCTCCCTTTTAAATTCTAATTTCCAATATTTTTTTTCATTTGTACATGACTCCCAGGGTAATTACCAGTCCCACATACCCTTTTTTTTCATTGTCGAATGGCCATTGGCGCTTTTTACGTCACCAAATAACATTAATTTTCTTAAATTGGGTTCAGATTCAGCATCTAAACTTTCATTAAGTTTGCAAACTTATTCCAGACCTGGACCCCCAGCTTTAGGCCCATCACCGATGAAGAGTGACCAAGCTCCTGAAACATGTCACCTGTTAACTCTTCATAGGATCCTTGGTTGTGGAAAATACTAATATCTGTATTAATCCTTATGGCTTGGAGCTCTCATCCTTTCATTCCCCATGTGCAATTTAACAAATATAAGTTAGCTTTGAAGCAGTTGCCACTGAGACAAAGAATTCTCTGACAGAAATAAAAATACTGTCAAAACTTCTAATTCTCTCATACTCTGCCAAAACTGTGTTTTTATTCTGTCTTTGGCCCAGTTGGAAAGATTTTACATAACTTGTTGTACTAAAAGGAAATAAGGGAACATATTTGGGGTAGGGACATAGACAGCAAAAGAAATGAGTATATTCCTATCTCCATCAGTTCAGAACTATTTTTTTAAATAATAGCATACCAACATAAATCATTAACTGTTTGCAAAAATATTTTTGGAAATAATTCATGTTGGATAATTTATAAGTGGATATTAGTGAGTGCTGCAGTCACAATTAATTTAGATATGCACATATATCTGCAATCGCACTGATTGGGTTATTTTCTAGCACAGGCTATCTTCGTATTTTAGAGCGCATAAATCATTCATTACCACATATACATTCTATTTATCATTAAAAAATGTAATTTTGATTTAATTTGGAACAAAAAAGTAATGACTGTTGGCTAAATTGTCCAGATCATTTCCCAACAATATGAGGGTAACCTTGGAATAATTGTGCAATCTTTTCTATTAAGTTTTTTCTATCTTAGAATCTTCCTAAAACATCCTTTGTCTAAAAGAAAAGATAAATATTTTACCTCTAGAAATAAAATGTGACTCTCCAGCAAGCTAAATGTAAAATTAATGTATGCCTTTATATATTTGTTACTGAAACCTCACAGGAACCTTTTATTCTCTGAAGCAGTAGGTCCCTGGAGCATTAATTTATTATTTGCAACCAATTATTTTCTGTTGAATACAGTTAATGCAAATACAAATAAATCCTCCTGTAACAATAAAAGTAAATTACCATGTATTACAAAATCACATAAATACAGTGCAAAAATGCAACAAACAAATAAAAAAACAGTTCAAGTTTCTCGTTCCACAAAGAAACACCCACTTCAAAGTGCAATATAGGTTTCCAATTAAATAATTTTATGAAACTATAATTTAAAATTACCAATTAGGAACCCACCAAACATAATGACCTCCTAAATTAGATGTACCTGTATATCTTCCCAGAAGCATGTACCCCCCAGGGCGTGCAGCGGTGCAATCTGCGATTGATGTGTCCACTGGACATAGCAGATCACCAATCATGGCACCGGGCCATTGTGAGTGGCTCTGGTACCATGTGACTGCTATGGCCAATCACAGTTACAGTAGTAAAGATGGCTGTCATCCATTGTGCCTTGCCTACCACTATGTGATCTCTGTGAATGGTCTCAGCAATTACATGGTACCAGGATCAATCACAGCAGCCCTGTGCAATGTGATAGCATTGACCAGTCACAGCATCCCAGTATTAAACCAAGTTTTCGTGAATGAACAGTGTTACTGGTTGCTTATACAGTGATCATCACTATAACAAGTAGAGTGTGAAAACAAATCCTTGATCACCCCCCAAGGACCAAACACCACTTCTTCAGGCAATGCTAGCCCACCTTGCTGCAGCTGCCTCTTCCACCATCCCTTCTGTCTGTCTCTCTATACATAAGTCTTCCCGACTGACTCTTCACCAGCCCACCCGGCAGACTCTTCATCAGTCCACCTGGCTGACTATCTGGAGATCTCTCAGGGGAGAATCAAAAGACTTAAGCTCACTGTTTTCTTCAAGGGAGACTGGTTACATGTGGCAGTCTCCCCCCTTTGTTAGTTCCCACCGGTGTTGAATTACTTACTCTGTCCTTTCTTGCTCCTGGGAAGCCTACTCCATTGTGTTTTTGGCAGGGTCCTTCCAGCAACCAAGCCCTGGCCCAAGGCAGGTCACTCCCCCCCCCCCTCTTGGGGCCATTGAAAGCCTCCTCAACACTGCATCTCAATCTTCCACCCTGGTGGCATGGTTCATGTCTATTTATGATGTTATCTCAGTCCTCTGCTAGCCCACTACTAGGGATTGGCTGAGGCCTCATAAATACGCATGGCAGCTCCTCCTAACCTTCACCCTCTAATTCTTTAACCTTCCAGATATCAGGGGAAGGCACCAGAGAACTGCCAAGATGAGTCATGCAGCCCTGAACTGTAATAATTCGGACCCAATTTTAGATTCACAAATTTACAGCATGAGTCAGGGTATAGTTTGCCTACTCTACTTCTTGCACACACTAGAGGGTGCTACATGTAAAAAAAAAATTATATTTTTTTTGTACATTCTGTCACCAGATCAAACACAGTGTCACTATAGTGACATTGTACTGCTGTGGGAGTGATCATGTACAATGGCTGGCTGCTCAGATATCACTGTATGTCAGTGTCACCAGCCATTATCTGTGATTACCGCTAAAGCAGTACAATTTCACAAGACCAGTGCTGTCAGTCAGTATCCCTAATCACCGCCACCCTCTCACAGTGTCCCTAATCACCACAGTTCACTCGCAGTGTCCCTAATCACTGCCACCCACATACAGTGTCTCTAATCGCTGCAATCCACTCACAGTGTCCCTAATCTTTGCAGTCCATTTACAGTGTCCCTAATGAGCGCCACCCACTTACAGGGTCCCTAATCACCACCGCACCAGTCATTGTCCCTATCAATGCCACCAACTCACAGTGTTACTAATCACAGCCACACACTCACAGTGTCCCTAAACAGCATTGCACCAGTCATATTGTCACTGATCACCACCACACCAGTCATATCGTCCCTAACCACCATCACACAAGTCACAGTGTCCCTGATCACTGCCACACCAGTCATATTGTCCCTAAAAACCGCCACACCAGATATATTGTCCTTGTTGACCTCCACACAAGACATATTGTCGCTAATCACTGCCAGTTACAGTGTCCCTGATCACCCCCACATCAGTTGCTGTGTCCCTAAACACTGCTACACCAGTTATATTGTCCCTATTCACAGCTACACAAGTTACAGTGTTCATGGTCACTGCTTCATCAGTTACTGTGTCCCTGATCACATCCACATCAGTTACAATGTCCACGATCATCACCACACCAGTCATATAATCCCTAATCCCCACCATACCAGTCATATTGTCCCTAATCACTGCCAAACCAGTCACATTGTCCCTGATCACCACCACACATACAATGTCACTGATCATCACCACAACATTTACCGTGTCTCTGATCACTGCCACACCAGTTACAGTGTCCCTGATCCCCACCACGACAGTGCAGTGTTGTCTCTGCCAGCTGCCTGTACTAACTTTGTCCTGTTTACTGACAACATTTCTGCTTGCTGTCTGAACCAATCCTTTGCCTGCTTGCTGACTATGTCTCTGCCTGTAGCCTGAACTGACCCATCAGCACATCCCTCTGACTAAGTTCCTGTGGGATACACAGACAGGGCCGGATCTAGTCTCACTGATGTGAGGGTGCAGTAAAAAATATCAGGGGGTAGAGGATGGGAGGTCAGCAGGGCAGTGGATAGGGTAAGAAGTTTGTAGGGCAGTGTACAGAGGCCATTTGTTTGCAGGGCAGTGTACAGGGTTCAGCATGGCAGAGGACAGAGTTCAAAAGGGCAGTGTATGGGGTCAGCATGGTGGAGGACAGGGGTCAGAAGGACCGTGTACAGGGGTCTGCAGGGAGGAAGAGAGTAATCAACAGGGCAGTGTAGAGGAGTCTACAGGGCAGAGCGCAGGGGTCAGCAGAGCAGTGTACAGAGGTCAGCAATACAAAGGATAGGGGTCATCAGGGTGCAGGACAGGGGCAGACCCCCCCCCCCCCTACCCACACAGCACATAGCTGAGATTGGAGTTGCTTACACACAACCACAGCAAAATGTGAAGCTGGCTACTGCAGCTGTGCTTCTATTCATACCATGGAACTTCACAAGTCAGAACTGCAACATAGCAGCCAGCTACAGACTCGTGGCTGTAGATATATATTTTTTTTTCCTAAGGGGGAGGGTAGTCAGCTCTCTCAAATTGCAAGAGTGTAACAAGATTATGCCTTTTTCACCTGCTCTGTAAGGTTGGCTATCAGGTTGCTTTCCAAACACAGTGGACCCATTGTGTAAGATCAAAAGTTGGGTTCTCTTGCCTGTGAAAAACTAAAGTGCTGTAGCAAATGATGGATGTGGTTTTCATTACGCTGAATATTGGAGGTGGTTTAAAGGGACACAGAGTGCAAGGGTTTATTAGTAAGGGTCCTATAGTAAGTGAGGAAGAGTTCCAGAGTCAGTAGTAGGTGAGGCAGGGTTCAGGGGTCTGTAGTAATTGAGGCAGAGTTAATGGGAAAGTAGTAAGTGAGGCAGAGTCAGTAGTAGACGAGGCAGAATTCAGGCGTCAGTAGTAGATGAGGTAGAGTTCCGGAGTCAGTAGTAAGTAGGGCAAAGTTCAAGGGTCAGTGGTAAGTGAGGCAGAGGACACATTTTGCTTAACCATTATAGCGAAATCCTCTTGCACCCCTTCTAGAAGCACGGATCCAATCTTCCCCACCCAACCCCCTCCCTACCTTTACAAATGCCACCATAAGCCCCTGTTCCCACTGTAACCCACATGTGAATAGCACAGGAACCGCATCGCGTTCCTATGCAATTCACATGAGACTAAATGCGGTGCCATTTGAGTCTATTCATTTTGAATGGGCACAAATTGTATTGCATCCCACCAGGGACATGCAGGCATCTTTTTTGGAAACAAACTGCAACTGCAACAGGCGAACTGCACTGCATATGCAATCCGTTTGGGGTGTCAATAACTTTGTATTGACACTCACAGCGGGTGACAAGGACAGTTCGATTGCAATGCGATGTGGGAAACGTGTAGGGATTGTGGCCTTTCCCACAACGCAAATGTGTGAACCTAAGCTAAATCCTCCTATTCCCCACCACCACCAAATCTTCTATCTACAACCACTTTCACTTTCTCTGTAACTCTTCTCTGCTTCTATAATCCTTCTCTATAAATGCATATTCTCCATCCTGAGCATTCTCATTTACCTCCTTTCTGATTTATTCTCCTTCAATTTTGTCCACCACTATTTCCTCACTGGTCATTATAATTCTTCTCTATCCATGCTTACTCTACTTCTATGGGGCTCTAGGGGGGTGCCCACCCCAGCACCCCCCTAGATCTGGCCATGCACACAGACCAGTGAAAAATGCCTGAAAGTGCTACCTTGGATTTGAAGCCCCTCTATGCATCTAGGCTGTGAAAAAGTCTAACACATGTGACATCACTAAACGAAATAGAAAGACTCTGTTTTGGGGTATAATTCTATGTATGCCTATGATATGTGTTGGAAATATCTTATTATTTAACAACTTTGTGTAAAAAAATAAATTTTTATTTTCTTTATTGCATTTCCCAAAAACTTGCATCAAAAAAATGACATTTTCAAAAGACTCACTATGCCTTTCAGAAAATACCTTGGAGTGTTTGCTTTCCTAAATGGGGTTATTTTGTATGGGGGTTCCATCCAGAGTCTCCAAAAATGTGTTAGGTAGCCAGGAAATTAGATGCATAATTTGTGTGTAATTTACGCTCCTTAAAAGCTTAAAGGTGCTCCTTTAATTTTGTGACTCTCTATATGGCTAGGCTGTGAAAAAGTCTCACACATGTGGTATCACGGGAGGCATAGCAGAATATTTTTTATTCCAAGTATGCCTATGCTGTGTGTATAAGACATAACTTGTCAAAATGGCAACTTTGTGAGAAAAAAAAAATAATTACATTTTTTCATTTTCCAAAAAATTGGAACAACTTTGAAAAAAATCACCATGTCTCTTTTTAAATACCTTGGACTGCCTACTTTCCAAAATGGGTCATGTGGGGGTTATTTGTATAGTCCTGTCATTTTAATGCCTCAAGAAATGAGATAGGCAGTTAGTACATCAGGATTGATCAATTTTCAAATATATACCATAGTTTGTATACTCTATACCTTTCACACAGACTAAATAATATATACTTATTGGGGTTATTTTTACCAAACAGATGTGGCAGAATACATTTGCCATTCAATTATTAAGATTATTTATTTAAAAAATGTCATAACAGAAACTAAAAAATGTTTTTTTTTTTCAAAATTTTCAATATTTTTTTGTTCATATGGCAAAAAAATAAAAAACTCAGTGGTGATTAAATAGCACCAAAAAGCTCTAGCTGTCTCAAAAAAAAAAAATGATAAACATTATATTTGAGCACAGCATTACATAAATAAATAATTGTCATTCATAGTGTGACAGTGATGAAATCTGGCAAATGGCCTGGGCAGGAAGGGGGTGAAAGTGTCTGGTGCTGAGGTGGTTAACATGTTTATTAATTATAGGATGATGAATTTGGGTAAATTGATGTTATTAGCTTTCAATTTTAGTTAGATTTCTTTGGAAACTTTAAATATTATTAAATTATTGGAGAATATGTAGTGGATTTGGGATTGTTGTAGCCCACGTTCACATTGGTCTGGTTTGACATGCGATTTGACATGTCAAAACGCATGTCAAATTGGAGCCTATTGCCGGTAATTGCACCATTTGAATCGGTGCGACACCGACTTTGTGGCGCCGCACCGATTCCCAAAAGTAGTTTCTGCACTACTTTGGTGATTTCGGAGGACAATTTCCATAGACATCTGTGCAGGAACCCGCATAGATGTCTGTGAAATCGCCCCCGAAGTCAGACTGAAATACCGCTTGAAATCATGCGAGTTCAACTGAACTCGCACGATTTTAAAACGGCCTCAGTGTGAACCTAGGCTTATAATTATGATCTGGGAAGCAATACATCAATATTTCATCAGCAAACATGGAAAATTGGTGTTCTTTACACAATAAATTATTTTATTATTTGGATTGTGGAGAATTGCAATACCTAAAGTTTCAATAGCTACGGCAAAGAGATTCGTGCCTGGCTCCTCTCCTTTTTTTGATCTCTGCAGACATAAACCCTGTCATAAAAATCTTAGATTGTGTGTACACCGATTTAAGGGCTGTAATAAAGTGTGCTCCAAATCCCATGTTGGATAGAATAATAAATATGTATTTCTATGAGACTGAACAAAGGCTTTATGTAAAATCCAAAGATAACATACCATTTTGTTTTTCGGCACCATTCCATTTAGTCTGCATAATAGAAATAATATTTATTGCATATCTACTTTGGTCTGGGGCTTGTTCACCTGATATAAATTCTACCTGATCTTTGTGTATATAGGAAGTGTGCAGCCTAATTCGCTAACATAATGGCATAAGTGTACCAGGTATGCAAATCTATTCGCCAGTGGCATAACTTGAAGTTTGCACATATACCATCACTGGCATCACACAAGCTCCACTCCATCTGTGCTGTGCTACTACTACCCCCAACACGTTAGTAAATATCTTACCATGACAAATGTGTATTGATCCCTTGCTTTTAGTGAAATAGTGGATCTCTTACATACCTTAGTTGGTGTTTTCCAAAGTGACTGTTTTTGGAACACATTTTGACACTTTTTTTCTTATTGGCAGAATAAAGCCTCAAGCTGGAATATGAGGCAGCAGTAGCAGCGATGAACTGTGAGCTCCTTGTGCTGAGGTCTGCAGCTTTTCCCTTCTCTGCACTTTTCCCTCTGGCTGCCTTCCCCCTTGTCTTTTCTGGTCACGGCATATGAGAATCCATCCTCAGTGACAAGGAGATATACAGGTGGATATCTGAAGGTGTATTGGAGGTTCCTTTGAATTCCTGGTTATCGGTTGATACTGGCTATTATCTTATCCCTGCTTGAACTGACCCCCTGTAATTTAAGGGGTCCACTCCATCTGGTAAGCCTTTAGTGCACACCGGGTGACTCTGCTATTTTGGTGGAGGTGTTGAAGTCTACTTAGTGCTGAATTTGCTGTTATCACCAATCATCTACAACTATTTATATTGGACTTTGATTTATTCATTGAAATCCATTGTGGACTGGTAATTGGTTGCACCTATATTTATTCATTTTATTAATTATTTATTTATTATATACTTGCACTTGCAATTATTTATGTGTATTGTTAGGTGATTGCAAAGTCACATACATATCTGTTTGCATTTTGCACTTTTGAAATTTGCACTTTAAGTCCTATTTATTCACATATGCACTTTATCACATTTTTGTGGTTTACTCAAGTGTAATTCGGTTGAGCGCAAACTTTATTTAGCAATAATTACCTACCTCACTCATGGTTGGCTGACAGTTCATCAAATCACTTCCATAGATCACGTGACTGGCCTTACAAGTGATTAGCATGTCTATCTGGTGCATGTGTGTTTACATTATCTGAAATGTATTACTATTGTAGTGTACTATTCCTGCAGGGATCTTACTAGTGATTAGGGAGAAGAGATGCTCAATAACATAATTATATTTTGGATGCTCCGGGATGTTTTACTTTTTCTGTATCCCCAGGAATGTGTAATTTGGCAGCAGGGACGCTGAAGTGGGCTCAATCTATTTGGGCACACTTGCATGGGCATGTGGCTGCCCCTCCCCTCCCCCTTTTTACTCTACATATGGAAAGTTAGGGCATTATTTGCATTAAATGTAATGTGTGTTAAAGCTGTGCACTGTCACTTTAAATTTCCCACACCTTACTGTACAGTGTGGAGAACGCTATATAAGGGGCTGTTATCCCAGGTGTGTTCCTGTGCGGATCATCCCAGAAGAAGAGCTACCCACCCTCCCACCCCTGTGAGCACTTGTTTGTGGCATGTCACCCTCGGATTCAGGTGGGGACTTGTTTCTGTAAACTAGTTGTTTGCTTGAGTTTTTATGACTAAGCAAGGATATATATATATATATATATATATATATATATATATATATATATATATATATATATATATATAAAAATATATATATATATATATATATATATTGTTATTTTCATTACTGATAAGATTTATTGTACGGTTATTATTATTTCCCAAACCAAAATAAAGTGCAGCGGCCATACAATTTTTACCACTAAATAGTATGGAGTGTATTTTATTTATTGAAGGTATAGACTCCGCGCAAACGGCTCTATTTGGATGTGCAAAAAAATGTGCAAAGATAAGGTGACAGATGTGAGAGTATAAATATATAAAAAATTATAGATAATGGTATATTGTAGGTGTAAGGCTGCAGCCTCCCTGGATATTAGTCCGAAGACTAAATGTAAAATGAATAAAAGATAGGGTGTTGGCGCTGCCTTTGGTAAAAATTAGAAATCTGAATGCAATACAAACATATCAGGTGATAACTCAATAAAGTGACAAGTGCAAGTGTTGGAATATCACAACATAAATAGTGCGTACTTAAAGGTAAATCACAAATAAGGTGCTTATCAGATAAAGTGCTTTGCAAATAAAGTGCTATCATGCACGTGAAAAGTTCCCAACTGTATCATACAGTATAATATAAGTGCTATAAGGTGCTATTTATATAAAAACAAAATAACCCTAATATGCAGAGGAGATATATATATATATAAACACAGTCCAGATTGGCACTGGTGTGCAGCAGATAATTAAACAGTCCAATGTGGTGAAGTCTCTAAAGTCCAGTGACTGAGTATAGTGTGAAAGGTATCCAAAAAACAAACAAGTAGGTGGAAGGTAAGGTGGCAACACTCTACCGATGACTTAAACTTAAAGGAGTGACCCCGTGCTGGGTGGTGAGGTGCTAGGTGATCCTTTCTGGTAAAAAAACTCACTCACCAGAAGCACCCACCCCACACAGGGGTATAAGGCGGGTGTATAAAGATCAAAAGATCTCAGTGTCTCCCCTCCTCCTGGATCGGTAGGTCCTGGAAGTGGTCTCGGAGGTCCTAACTGCAGGTATCCCAGGGGTAGTAGCGGGTCCTAATGATCTCTTATAGGCCGGGGATGGTCCGAGGTGTCCACCAGAAATATCTCATAGCCGTATACCAAGGGATGATAGATAGACAAGGCACATAGCGTAATAACGTCTAGATAGGTTTATTGATGCATAAAACAGAGAGGTACTCACATAGGAAGCAAATGTACAAGCACAGGTACGAGTGTGGAGCACGATGCGGTCCAGGTCTTGTTCTCGATCGTGCAGGAACCGGAAGTGACGCGACACGCCGTACGCGTTTCGTAATGAATACGTCTTCAGAGGCTGCTGAAGATGTATTCATTATGAAACGCGTACGGCGTGTCACGTCACTTCCGGTTCCTGCACGATCGAGAACGAGACCTGGACCGCATCGTGCTCCACACTCGTACCTGTGCTTGTACATTTGCTTCCTATGTGAGTACCTCTCTGTTTTATGCATCAATAAACCTATCTAGACATTATTACGCTATGTGCCTTGTCTATCTATCATCCCTTGGTATACGGCTATGTGATATTTCTGGTGGACACCTCGGACCATCCCCGGCCTATAAGAGATCATTAGGACCCGCTACTACCCCAGGGATACCTGCAGTTAGGACCTCCGAGACCACTTCCAGGACCTACCGATTCAGGAGGAGGGGAGACACTGAGATCTTTTGATCTTTATACACCCGCCTTATACTCCTGTGTGGGGTGGGTGCTTCTGGTGAGTGAGTTTTTTTACCAGAAAGGATCACCTAGCACCTCACCGCCCAGCACGGGGTCACTCCTTTAAGTTTAAGTCATCGGTAGAGTGTTGCCACCTTACCTTCCACCTATTTGTTTGTTTTTTGGATACCTTTCACACTATACTCAGTCACTGGACTTTAGAGACTTCATCGCATTGGACTGTTTAATTATCTGCTGCACACCAGTGCCAATCTGGACTGTGTTTATATATATATATATATATATATATATATCCTCTGCATATTAGAGTTATTTTGTTTTTTTTAAATAGCACCTTATAGCACTTATATTATACTGTATGATACAGTTGGGAACTTTTCACGTGCATGATAGCACTTTATTTGCAAAGCACTTTATCTGATAAGCACTTTATCTGATAAGCACCTTATTTGTGATTTACCTTTAAGTACGCACTATTTATGTTGTGATATTCCAACACTTGCACTTGTCACTTTATTGAGTTATCACCTGATATGTTTGTATTGCATTCAGATTTCTAATTTTTACCAAAGGCAGCGCCAACACCCTATCTTTTATGTATTTTATTTATTGTTTGTCTTTGGAGAATGTTTTGATTGAGGGAGGGGTTTTTATAGGTGCAGCCTGCATTCCCATGTGTTTTGTACAGATCAGTCCCCCAACATAATTTAATCAAATACTGTAAATGGGTTCCATTGTTATACATGACACACATATATACTATACTATGTGCATTACATTTCCATACTATACATTAATATGCACAATTATGAATTACTATAATATACATTGCTATGCTGACAGTGGATTACAAGGGTAGACCTGAATAACCTTTTTTTGTGTTGTGTGTCTGTGCCTTCTTTCTATTAAAGGACATTGTGAAAGTGTCTGTGTTTCTTTTAGTAGAACTCCTTCTGGGACTGATTTATAAGGGGTGCTTATGTACTCTATACTCATTTCACTTTGAAGGTGGAAGATGCAGTTATCTGTGTTCCCCCAACAAATTAATTTGCCAGCACTGCAAGTAGTAAGACTGACACCCGTCACTCCCTTCCCTTTTTTTCTGGCCTCGCAAACTGCATGCTTATATAAGTGTCTGCTTTGATTTGAAGGGGAAGCTACATTTTTTGGCTTTTAATATTTTAAATGCGCCTTTCAAAGGGCTATATTGCACAGCTTTGTCACACAATGTGCATTTCTAAGCATCTTTTTTTAAAGGATTTGTATATTTTCAGATGTGGTCATTCAAGCTGCATGAAAAGGATTGCTTTTTGCTGAACATGGTTTGTTGAAAGTGTATATATAGAAAAATAAATGTTTAAGGCCCCTTTCACACAATTGGACTGATCAGGTCCGCCAGTCCGTTTTTCAGGCAGACCTGATCGGGCCACCTATTCTACTCTATGGGGAGGAAGCTGTCAACAGACATCTGACCACTGACACCCGCCTGGCATCCAATCCGACAAGATCCGCTGAAAACAGATAGATGGCGATACATTTGCCATCCGTTTGGCGGGTTGGAGTGGATGGATGAAAATGGAAATGCTGTCGGTTTTCATACAATCTCCCCATAGAGGACAGATCCATCTCTCCACAGTGAGCGGAGATGGACCTGTCATCTCCCTGCTCAGCGGGGATCAATGGAGCAATCCCCGCTGAGCAAAATGGAGTCTGTGAAAACAGATTCACCCCATTTGAAATGGGCCTTAATGTTTTGGATGGTGTGGATAAAGACTCAAACCTTTGTCAGTTGTTTCTGCTGTATAGGGCTTTATATGGCAATTTAACCTTAAAGTGTTACTAAACTCAGGAGCCTGCATTCACTATATCTGGTCTCCCACAGTACACAGAGCATTGAAATGCAAATATTTTAGTAAATTTAAACTGCCAAATACATTTTCTCATCAGCAATTAGAGTAGTCTTGTGACTTCTATCACTATCTGGTTAAAGCTTGTAGGAGGAGTGTGCATTATCCCCTGATTGTCCTATGAGGCTGCAGGATCCCTGGCCCTCTGTCTGGACAGTGCTGATTGGCCCTGTGCTGATCACATGCACTCTCCCAAGAAAAAGAAACCCTCTAGCAATACACCTTAAACTGAGCATGTGCAGAGTGCCTCCAAGGCTCTGTTCTCTCAGGAGATGGATTGGGGACTGTGTAAGGAGGGGAATATCAGAGAAAATAGGATCAAACAGCCTTTTTTTTTATACAATGCAGATGATTAACCCATTTGGTTAAATGGTGAGTATAACAAGAATGCTTTACTGCATATAAAGACCGATTTTACTGTTGTGGGTTTAGAATGCTTTAATGTCACTTTCTGTTAACACACGTTTACCCAGACAGGAAGTGAGACAAACTCTTCAATGGTAACAGACAGAAGTATAAATCATGTGTATAAGTTAGTGCAGAACTAAACCCTCCTATCCTTTAGAGCCAAGGAATCTGCCATCTTAGCCTCTGTTTAATCTGCAGTTGCCATGGTACTGCACATGTGATCAGTTATGACACCAGCCATTTGATGATTTGACCATTTGGTCAAGAGCACAAGAAACTATGACAGTTATCATTCACGACGTGCACTGAATTGATGTCTTTAAATCTGCTTTACATGAGGTATGCTAGGATGATATTGGCCTAAAAGAGGACAGAATAAATGCTTAATTCAACCTATATACTGTATGTTAGTAATAAAAAAGGATAGATAAATAGACAGACAGACAGACAGACAGACAGACAGACAGACAGACAGATAGACAGACAGATAGACAGATAGACAGATAGATAGATAGATAGATAGATAGATAGATAGATAGATAGATAGATAGATAGATAGATAGATAGATAGATAGATAGATAGATAGATAGATAGATAGATAGATAGATAGATAGATAGATAGATAGATAGATAGATAGATAGATAGATAGATAGATAGATAGATAGATAGATAGATAGATAGATAGATAGATAGATAGATAGATGGATAGATAGATGGATATATAGATAGATAGATAGATAGATAGATAGATAGATAGATAGATAGATAGATAGATAGATAGATAGATAGATAGATAGATAGATAGATAGATAGATAGATAGATAGATAGATAGATAGATAGATAGATAGATAGATAGATAGATAGATAGATAGATAGATAGATAGATAGATAGATAGATAGATAGATAGATAGATAGATAGATAGATAGATAGATAGATAGATAGATAGATAGATAGATAGATAGATAGATAGATAGATAGATATATCAATCGATTCTCCACATTATCCACTTTACATTAGCTTTTATCCTCATAACATTCCTGGCCTCAACATTCCTGGCCTCAAATCCATTTATATTATCCCGTTTCTCTATATAATGTACTAGAAAAGATTCCATTACACACCACCACCCACCGAATCCAACTCATTTTGGCTCCTGGATTGCTTTGGCAATGCTAAAATGTACTTGGTCATGCCAGGAAAGCTTCTCACAATTATGAGGTTGAAAGTAAGACAGAGAGAGAAAAGGAGGGAGCGAGCAAGAGAGAGAAAAGAGATAAAGAGACTTTTGAGGGTGAAATCAGATTAATACATAAAGTAGCTTCAACACTGTTTTCCAAATGGTAGATGTAATATCAATTTCTAACATGAGTATGTTAAAACCAATACATTAATTGCCAATTAGCTCATCCCTCACCATGTGCTCAGCCTTTGTGCTCTGGCTTGTTGAAACAGGCATCTATTGACACCTCTGGCTCTATCTCCTTAGCCAGTGGTCAGGATTCATGCCATTCAAGGCAGATCTTATGAAGCAAACAACAGACCAGAATAATCCTCGAAGGCTTCTGAGAAGAATACGGAAGCTCGTCTCCATGCAGAAACTAGGATATCAGAACCAATTGTGTTCTTCAAAATCCCCTGGGTTTTCTGCAAAACCTTATTGTAGCAATATTTGGACCATGGGTGTTTGATTGGAGCCATGAGCCAGTTAATCTGTGAATAGTCTATCTCCCTTAGAACTGATAATTAAAAGATATATAGAGTAATTTTAAAATGTAAAGGCCTCATCTTCCCAAATTTTTACATTTGCATGTAGAAGGGTCTACAACAAGCTTGAGGCTGCTACTTTATTTGTTTTCTTCAGCCAGCTCCAGGCAGCCAAGTGCCAACTGTAATGTAAAAATGATCACGTTTGAACTGAATATTGATTAATGCAGAAGTTCAGCAGCCATCGGGAGATTATTTTGCTTATCTGTGGAGTGTCTCTAATGCATGGGGCAGCAATTTTGGCTGGGTCTGGAGGAAGGTAATTGGCTGATACAACAGAGGAAGCGGAAAGTGAACCTGGGCTGCTGGAGAAGGGGAGCTCTGTTGTGCCAGAGAGAGCATCACAAGGTTACAGTGAAGGGGAAACAGTGCTGTGTGGCCAGAGTTTGTGGGAGCTATCTGATGTTGTGCTGCCTAGGAGAAGAGGGCTGCTCAAAGACTGTAGTCCATCATACTCCGTGCAATGCTACATGTGAGGGGATGGTCCTGGAAGCAATCAGGTGTGTGGGTAAGAGACTGAGCTGCTGCTGAATGAATTGATCCCCACCATAGCTGACCCCAATTAGGGGAGAACTCAAAGAAGCAAAGTACCTTCTCCCTGTGGGTGGGGGGGGGGGAGTGATTTGAATCCTGTTGAGATCAGAGTGTACTAGACTCCACCCACTTGTAAGGAAGGAAATGAGGGACTTGTCTTGAAAGAGAGATATCATATAATGTGTTTGTCCACGGGCTCCGTGGACCGTATGAACTTTATCAAAATAAATCAGTCCTGCAACTATCAAGTCCCTGATGCCGATGTCGCTGATTATGTGTTTTTGGGATATGGAATCTCTGCAATTCTTGCTTTCATCAAGAGTACCTCTATAGCATTATGGTGTAAAGGCACCTCCGACACCCAAAGACCAATTTTTCTGCACCTGTTTGACAGGGGCATATCATTTCAATTTTTGACACCAAGGCAAATTCTTGCTTTCATCAAGGGTACCTCTTTAGGGTTACTGTGTGAAGGTGCCACCGTCACCCAATGGCCAATTTTTCTGGACCTGTTTGACAGGTGCATATCATTTTAATTTTTGACAGCAAGGCAATTCTTGCTTTCATCAAGAGTACCTCTATACGGTTACGGTGTGAAGGCACCTCCAACACCCAAAGACCAATTTTTACGCACCCGTTACTTCTATCCAAAGTCTGCGGAAGAGACATCAAAATGTATCCAAAACATCTCTAATCTTGTTCCAAGTCCACTACATTGTGGCCTCCTCATACAGACTGGCTCCCCAAGCCATTGGTATAGATACACCTATAGAGGTGTACAGAGCCGTGCTCATTTATAGTGCACTAAGTGTAATATAATAATTAATATAGTGAAACAGATAATAATGAATATAAATATAAAGTGCAACAACAATGAGTGAAAAAATCACATATAAAGTCCCATGCACCAACAAACTTCAGTGCAGTCTCTAAAGGATTCTTCCACATATAAACAGATCTTCAATCCCTTCACCACATGGACACCCAATGTGTGAAAAGGCTTACCAGAAATCACCGACCCCTTAGTTATAGGGGGTCAGTGTAGGCAGAATGATAATCATCAGAAGCCAATAATTCCAGAGTAGATTTGAGCCCTCCTGGAGGATCCACCTTACAATCGCCAATATGCTGCTATAATTCAGAATCCTTAGCCAGTCCCACGTTCCTCAGCAGTATAAAGTAAAGGAATGGCCAATATGGTGAAGTACGTACAGGCAATATTTATTTAAATAAGGTAGATACACTTACATTAAACAGGAATAAACAGGCATTGGATCAAACAAATGCTGGGAATATCGGGTGGCGCTTCCACATCTCATTGCGTCTCATCCGTTCCCAGAAATAACATGGCAGTGTGATTGCACTCCTAGAGTACCATTCCTTACGTTTTTTTTACGATTCAGCTGCAGCTCCTTTTATATGGTTCACGCCTATATGTTGCACTTTATGATTAATTTAATTAATTTTGTATAGAATTTACACGGTACACATTTTATTTCTTAATTTTGCCATTTGCGCAGGTACTGCTGGCGACTAACGCCAACATATATTTTTATTTTTCCCCAAGCCATTGTTTAGAAAATAAAGAAAGCTTGCAGGGACAATGTCATTTTGTTTTGCTTTATAAATGCAATTAATGCTGCATCAGCTTTTATACACAGTACAGATGTGCCACTTTACAGGTAGACTAAGGGGACCCCTCTGGAACTATATGGAAAGGAATTTTTTATTTTTGTTGTTTTTTTCTCATTTTTTTGCTTTCACTTTAGGCATTAGTAAATCACTGCTCATTTTAAAATTATGTTTTTTAAAAACTTTTTTCATTGCTACGTGTCCCCCAGGGTAGTACCCAGACCCCCATAACCATTGCATGCCCAATTACTTGCATATACACCTTCAAAATGGGCACTTTTTATTTTTACAGTTCAGGTCCTATAGACTTTAATGGGGTTCGTTATTTGGTTCCAAACTTTTGAAAGTTCTGGTGTGAACCTCACAGGGCGTCGTTCGGCCCATCCCTATTAGGCAGCTTAGCTCATTTCCTTCTTGCCCTTGTGTGGTCTATGATCTCCTAATGCATTCCTGCTCTACTTCCTGTTTTCTTGTGTATGACTTGGCCTGGCTGACTTACCTTCCAGTTTCGGTTCCTAATTTTTGCTCCTGACTATGCTGACTTCTGTTTTCCTGACCTTAGCTCATCTGAATACCCGCTCTGGCATCCAAACTCTGGCTTCTGTTTTTTTACTACGTTCCTAAACTGTGTTATTTTGCTATTTTATTAAAGGTTTTAACTGCACTTTCTGTATACATCTGGTTTATGGTTCCTGACATTATGCAAGGGCCACACACACAGAAAATGCAGGCAATCCACCTATTTGTAATATTTTTTCCAGGTTGGACCAGCAGGACCACCACATTGATCAGTTTGCCTTAAGGCCCGTACACACGTACCGATCGTCGGCATACAAACGTCGGTGGACGAAGGATCTGCCGATTGTACGCGTGTTAGTATGGTGCCTCCGACAGATGTCTGCGCACAATCCGCGGACAAAAGTCTTTCTTGCAAACATGAAAATATTTGTATGCCGACACCAGAACGGACGATTGTTCGCCTGTCAGTACACAATTCTGCCGACACACAGCTACAAATCCCAACACGCATGATCAAACCAAATGAGTTCCCGGAAGAATTTTCTCTAGTAAACTCAACATTTTATTCAGAAAGAACTTTCGGCTCGCGGAAGTCCAAGAAATAGGTGAAATGCGGAGCACATGCTCATCTTGATAAATGTGAGAAGAAGGAAGATGCTGCTCATAATGCCATACTTTTCTAATAAAAAGGCATGTGTTCTGTTATGATGAAGATAATGTTTGTCTATTCTATCTGTTCTATCAAATTTTAGAATTAAATAATTTGAACTCTTCACCATTATTTTTGTATTTTCACACCAAAGATCTAACTATTGATATGACCCTTTATTCTTGTATGAATTAATGTCTAAAACATATTTTTCAGGTTATGCACAATATTAAACATGTTACCAAATTCAGATAGGCCATTTTTTATTTTCAATTTTCTTTATTTTTTGGATCTCAGCAAAAAAAAAACAAAGCAAACATCAATACTTTCCGTATAACTAAACATAAAAAAGGTCCATTTGGACAAAATTAAACTAGAAACTGGCAAACAGGGGTAAAATAAATAATAGGGGGTTACAAAAATTAAAGTTGCTGGTAACTGAAATCAGGTTGCCATGAGGGCAGGTTTGGATCCTGCTGGCCATATTGCCACTGGCCATGTGGCATTTGGCGAGGTGGTGGGTGTTGTGGAGGTGGAGGTGGAGGTGGAGGTGGAGGGCACGGGTGCTCCTGGCATGCATGGCTGTGCTCATTAAGTATGCCGTTTTCAGCCTTTTGCAGCACATCAAGAATAATTTTTCTGGCATACTGACACTGCCTGAGGTCCACCTTATCTAAAATTTTTGCCGTCATGTTGCCGAAGGACTCATTGGCCTCCGGTTTCCGACGTATGGCTATGGTGGCCTCCTGGATAAACTCGTCGGTGATGTCATCCACGTGCTTCCTCTTTTGCCTCCGTTTGGCAGGAGGAGGTGGTGGTGGAAAGAGTTCCGCAGGCTCCTCAGGCTCCTCAGGCTCCGCAGGCTCCCCAGGCTCCTGGCTGCAACCTGGCTCCTCCTCAGTGACACTTCCCTGTTGATGAAATGAACAATTGATTAGAATGTTATAGTGTATATAAAAATGCATGTTTGTTATATTATTGTGAACAAATAGCAGACTTTACATACAGTGGCATATCTAGGGTCTCCAGTGCCCTTGTTGAGGAGCTGTATTTGGCAACAACCCCCCCCCCCCCAAGATCAATGTAAAACTGTAACCCACCCCCCCAAAAAAAAATTAAAGGGCATTAAAAGTTTCTAATTTGCCCCTTGTTTGCCCAGTGTAGAGCTCTCTAGTGGGCAATAATTGTCTCAGGTGTGAAAAAGAAAGAGAGGGTTGAGAGCTAGAGAGAGGGAGAGAAAGAGGGGGTGTGAGAGAGAGAGGAGGGGGTTGCAGAGAGAGAGGGGCCTGAACTTGCAGAGGACTTGATGTAGGGCATTGAGGGTGAAGCAGTGCAGGGAAACATGAATAAGGAAGCCACCTGCCTTGCTGACCCAGAGTGAGAGACCAGAGACATGGAAGCAAGGATGGATGGATCATTTGCAGGAGCTGTTAGTTTTGTATTAAAAAAGGTTGAGCCAGAGGAATGCTGAGGCTACAGCAGTGTTTGTTAGGACCAGAGGTGTGCTGGGGATGCAGCAGTGTTTGTAAGACCAGAGGTGTGCTGGGGATGCAGTGAGAGGCAGTCTCAGTCTCCTGGTCTTTTGGCTCAGCTGCTCTCAATGTTTTACACCTGCATGAAGCAGCTCTCAATGTTTTACACCTGCATGAATCCGCCTGCAAACTGGGGGTTCTGGGGTGTGCAGGCTGAGTGGATTGTTAAAATAAACAATAAAACAATGCCAATGTTTTTGTGACCCACCCCCCTTGGCCTGCGCCCCTGGCGGTTGCCTGTCATGCCAACCCCTTGCTATGCCCGTTTACATAAAGGGTCAATTATGGTCTAGCTTATAATTTTGTTACATGATTACATTTTAGCAGACAATATATTGTGAAATGCCATACCTGAGTAAAACTCTCCTCCAGGAAATCCTCATCCTGGCTTGGATCTACCGACACTGAGCCCTCTGCCGAAGTAGAAGGCAGTGTTGAAATTGACGGCCTGGATTCCATGGTGTCTGCCAGGAACCGCATGTTATCAAAGTACCACAGCCGTGGTACATATACATTCCGTGCCCCTGCTCCAGACTGGGTGGACTCCTCTATTTTTTTTAACTCCCGCCTGTAGGCAGTGCGAATACTGTTTATTTTTTTGCGGATATACTCAAAATTTGCCCCAGGACAGACGGGCTTGTAGAAGGCCACCAAATGTTCCATGGCCTGTTTTCTGAGTTTTCTATTTTTATAATCTGTGGACTTGACTTGCCACAAACAGGGCAGTTGCCTGAATTCATCAATGAAACTGATGAGAAAGTTGTGGGTGGTGAAATTGTCCACCATATTGCAGGACAGTATATGCCTGCAAGACACAAAACAACACAAAACATATTAAAAGAGCATGTATTTTGGCACATAATAAAGATATTCCTAATAAAAGCTGTATAGGGCCCAAAACACACATTTTCTATTAAAAGAGTCGTACCTTTGTTTGTGGGGAAAAGTCGTGATTCGCCGCTCGATCGTGCTCCAACTCTCGATATGTCCGCTAGCGAATCGTCGGCCGAACGATCTGGCGTCCTTTAAATACAGCGCAGGCGTCAACTCCTCCTCCAGTGGCGGGCTTGTGCAGGGGTGTGTACGTGCCGAAGATCAGGCCTACATGCGACACTCACACCTGAGGCAGTGGAATAATCATTGTTTAATTACGAACCATGTCTCAACAATCTGGGAGCTCAATTAGTGGGGGCCGAAGTGATTGGGCCACCCGAAAATCAAGGGCTACACCCATGTCAAAGCCAGAAATGGTGGAGATGGTCTCCATTTTAGAAAAAATGGATTACGATGGAAAGTTGGCAAATTACGATCGGCCCAATGCCAGGAAAGATGGCATCATGGGCAAGGTGGTGGCCTGTTTGGTCAAAAAATTTGGTGTCGAGCGATCGAAAGATCAGATTCGGAAACGGTGGTCTGACCTCAAACACCGTGAGCAGGATCAGCTTTCCCAAATCCATCGGATTTTGAAAAAAAGTAAGTTTTATTTTTTCTTTATTTTTTTAATCATGCAATATGTTTTTTATAATTTTGTGTATGTTGTATTAACATGTCTAGATTATAATGTCTATGTAAAAAGTTAGATTACTCATTTTAGTTGTCATGTCGTGATTTGATCGATCTATTGTTGATGTTTTAGTATATGACATTAAAAGTCAGGAAGCCATAGTTAAAAATATATGTATTGTGTTGCAACGAACGTTCTTTCCTGCACGAATCTTCTCAGCAAACATTCCTATTAATCACAGATTATTATTCAAACCTTTAAATAGGAGAAAAACGTAAACTCCGTGCCAAACTATGGGAAAGGAGGAGGAGAGGTCTGGCAGCTCCATCGGCAGTTGCCGAACAAGATGAGGACATGGGCACAGAAGGTGGCACAGATTCCACTAAAGGTAATTGGTTCCTATGCACTGTCAAACATTAATGTACCATATTTTTCGTAGATAACCATGTACATGTCTTCATATTTGTTACTAAAAGAGCTATCAAGCAGGGCACCATGTCCTAACAAATGTACCTCTTGTGACTTTTATGATATGGCCAATGTTTTGTATTATGTAGATGAAGACATTATTCCGGAAATAATCCTGGTGGAGCCAACAAGTGATGAGACACCAGAGCAACAAGAAGGTTGGTAGTCACAGATTTTTGTGTAGTGGGATCATAGAAATATGTGTATTTGCAATGATTGTTTAACCTTATATTCTTGTATTCCCTTACAAATTTACATTGCAGATGTTGCATCATGCCAGGATGTGGCATCCCCAGCCAGGTCAGAAGCCCGATCTCCTGGCAACTTGCCAAGCAGCATGGAAGCCAGTTCCGAAACTGTGGAGGAACCAGGACCAAGTGTCCAAGAGCCAATTGTGTGCCCACGTAGGTTTTTGCAGAATGATTTTTATCAGTGTTATTTTTAGCCTCCAATTTACAACACTAGTTCCCTATGGGAGCCTCTTTATTTGAATGGAAGTCGCACCGTAAGTCGGATCAGGATGCTCTGACTTGCGGGGCCACTTGCGTTGTGAAGATTTTTGAGGGGGAACTACACCAAAAAATTGAACAACCCACCGTGGGTGTCCCCCCAAGTTCACAACCAGGCCTTTTGTGTGTGGTATTGAGTTTGAGGGTATGCCCACAACAAAAAGACAGCGTGGGTTACCCCCAAAACCCCTACCAGACCCTTATACAAGCATGCAGCTTGTCAGGCCAGGAAAGAGAACGAGCAAGCGGACCAAACACCCCCTGGACCACAGCAGGACACATGCCCTCAACATGGGGGGGGTTTGTTGCTTTGGGCCAGGGGGCCTCTGCACCGCACACCCAAAAGCACCTTACTCCCATGTAGAGGAGGACAAGAGCCTCATCCCCACAACCCTGTCTGGTGGTTTTGGGGGGTCATGCGGCCAGGGGGTTCCTAGGACTTTGGAAGCAACCTTTAACAAAGGGTGGCCCCCAGATCCCAGACCCCAATCACTATGTGAATGGGTATGGGGTACATAGTACCCCTACACATTAACCACATAAATGGAAGTGTATGTGAATAACGACAGGAGACGTTTATGAAATGTTCTTAAAGATCTTCATCCGGTCTTCTCCACTCTGCTCTTTGGATCTTCTCCTCTCCAGTCTTCTGCTGTCCAATCTTCTGCTCTTATGTTGTCTGCTCTTTTGCCCTAGGCTCTTCTTCTTCCTCCTGTCCTCCTCCAATGCTGTTGCCGTGCATTCTGCCCGTCTCTGGTCTCTGCATCTTAATATATATACATTACAACCATGCCCTCACAATGACGTCATCATGCGTTCACACCCCTAATGAATATATAGTAAGCTCAGGAGACCGGCAGAATCATCAGCAACAGCATCGGAGGAGGACAGGAGGAAGAAGAAGAGCCTAGGGCAAAAGAGCATAAGAACAGGGTAGGTATTAACTCGAGAGGAATTTAAGATTACCTGGACACCAAATGTTTCTCTATTATTATGACCTCATGTAGGTGATTCACATTGACTCATTTTTTTTTATTTTTTACAGACCATGTTTTACATAGTTGCACATTAGCCAAATTGACCCGTGAGGCTCTCCAATGCTGCGCAGACCTGGAACAAATAAAGGAGACTGCAACGGCATTACAAATCAAAATGCGCAATTTTGTGGACATGATTGGCAAATTTTAAGCCACAATTTTACTAGGTTTTTAATGTTTGTATTGGGATGTTCCTGATGTTACAAATTTTTTATAATGTTTTAGGGCATTTTAATTACACTCAGATGTTAAAGAGTGTACCCAAGTTTGGGAAAAGCACTTTACAACACCCTAACCCTAACCCTAACCCTAACCCTAACCCTAACCCTGTGAATGTTTGATACTAAAACGTTTTTACATTCAACAATGTGTGTTCAATTCTTTATTAGACTTTCGTTGGGGGGTCGAGGTCTAAAGCTGTGTAAAGAAGCACTAAATGTATGATGGCTGTCCTATTCCCATATTTACATGTTAATGAAAGCATTTTGGACACTGCCATATGCGAGTTGCTGGAGGTGTCAATGAAATGTTAAAGATACCCCCAGTTTTAACGCATATCACAGTGCGATCTGACATTTCACACAGGATCGGATCACACAAGTTTGAACGATTGTGCGATCCTATCCTGATGCGGCTGAATAAATGCATCATGTGCGACTTTTGTGCGAGTGCAGTGCGAATTGAGCCATACAAACTGTATAGCTGATTTTCGCATGAACATCTGATCGAATGTAATAAAGGAGCAGTGCGCTACGATATTACATGCCATCAGATGTGCAGTGTGAATTGAGACATACACTTTGTATGGCTACATTCGCACTGAACACGCATACAAGTCGCACATGACCCTTTATTTCTGATGTATCTGGATTGGATCGCACAGTGCTTAACACTTGTGGAATACAATCCTGTGCAAAAAGTAAGTGGCGGGTCACCCTTATGCAATGCTGGAAGGCTGCAAAGTCGCAGACTTCCCGCATCGCATAAGTGTGACTCAACACTCAAGGTACTAGCAGTCCTAGGATTCAATATGGCATTGATATTGCCAGTAGCAATCAGTGTAGGGAGATCAGTGTAATCTATAGTGTATTGCTTGTTCGTTGCTCTAGTTCACTTTCCATTACCTATATATATAACACTTTGAGATGAACAATGATCAAGTTTCACATAACACTGACATATCCTAACATTGGTGGGCAGTGAGAAGGATGTCATAAATGAACACAACATAACAGGTGTAGGTACTTTGTTAATACCCTAATGTATTATATGAAATATATAGTATGGGCAACTTCTGGACAATGAACACCAATGTAAGGTGACATTAGATGAACCTTGGGTGTGACCTAGTTCTCAATGTGACAGGGTTTGTGTACATTTTGTGGGGTGCAGAAGGCCCTTGTATTTACACCACTGGCTAAAAAATAACACATGGCCATCATCACTTTGGATCAGCTGGTGAGAGACTACAGTCAAGAAACACACTGATGAATGTATTAACCCTTCCAAAGTCACACATATATAACACATGATTAACCCAAATAATTGTGTTTGGCATATGTGCCCAAATGATTATAATCCACAATACAGAATCATTGCAATTTTTGTTTAATGTGTTGAAAAATAATATATCTCTGACATTTATCTTGTGTGTCCAATCTTTAACAAGATTAATGGGTGTGTGACAGTGATTGCTGCCAGGACACAGCTCCTCTCCCCACGAAATAGTCCAGATATTCCTGGCGGATCTGACGGGCCCTGTGTGATGCCAATGCTGACCGTCCAACTTCCATTGACGTCATGGACTCCACTTGGTTAGAAGGTTGGGCCTCTCCACTTGTACCTGGCATAGCAGGGTCAGTATCCAGTTGCTGCAATACATAATTTTGTGCATTCCTGCGTAGGAAGTTGTGCAAAATGCAGCAACACAAGACCACATTATCCACTTTGTACAGTGCCAGGTTTATGGACGTCAGGAATATCCGGAACCGGTTGGCCATTATCCCGAAGGCATTCTCCACAACTCTGCGAGCTCTGGACAACCGGTAGTTGTAAATCCTTTGGTCTGGGGTGAGGTTCCTCTGAGGGTAGGGCTTCATGAGATGCTCCCCAAGCGCAAAAGCCTCATCTGCGATAAACACAAAGCTCATACCCTCAACAGTTTGCTCCCTGGATGGCAGGTTCAGAGTGCCGTTCTTTAGACGACGAGCGAACTCCGTCTGATCAATAACTCCCCCATCCGAATTGCGGCCATTTTTGCCAATATCCAAAAAAATAAACTCATAGTTTGCATTAACTATGGCTAGCATGACTATACTAAAAAAACCTTTATAATTATAAAAAAATGTGCCCGAATTCGGAGGGGGGACAATGCGGACGTGCTTCCCATCAATAGCACCCCCACAATTGGGAAAATTCCACTTCTCCAGAAATTGATCAGAAATCTCCAGCCATTGCTCTGCGTTTGAAGGAAACTGTGGGGAAAAAATAAAAAAAAAAAAATTAGTGCTTGAGCACATCACATTATTAATTACACACACAGTTGTCTGTTAAATGCTTATGCAACTTGCTAAAAAAATATACAACAGGAAGGCAAAGGTTTGGATATGGGGATGTAACATCTACATACATTTATTTTCAACCTCCTATTGTTCTTATATTGTAAAGGGCCATACACACTAGAAGATTCTCTGAAGACTTTTTCGTGCAGATTTACCTTTTCTATGTAGTGCAAGGGCCTACCAGATTGCATAGGATTTGAAAGTGTTTGTTGGACCTTATATTATTTGGTTTTGGTAAATCGGAAGGATAAATTGTTCTGACAATCTTCTAGTGTGTATGGCCCATTATACTCACCAGCTAGAGCTGAGATTTACAAACTACGGCCATCCAGCTGTTGCAGAACTACACATCCCATGAGGCCTTGTAATTCTCTGACATTCACAGACATGACTAGGCATGATGGAAATTGAAGTTCGTGAACAACTGGTGGGCCATAGTTTGAAGACCTCTGAACTTGAGCTTTGGTATATGCTGACTTTGAGATTTAGCATGTGGGTGGGGGATGGGTAAGTAAAACTGGGCATTTATACATCAATAAGGGCTTGTGGTCAGTGAAGGTTTTAACATCATTACATAAACATACAGAATCATAGGTGGGAATGGATGGACTGATGTATTTTAGATAAATCATTAACTAGGTACTAAAACATTGGCCAAGGAATAATTGTTTGAGGGAAAGCAATAAAATTAGATAAATTCGACATACTGTTAACAGGCAATGCGTTTAGGGACACATAGGAGAGAATGGTGGGGTGGTCAGTGGGTAATTTTACAAATGGTTAAAGATAATCTACATCTTTACTACTATGTGCATGCGGACAGAGGGTAGTTTACAAATAATGGCCTGTGTCAATTGCTGTACATCCAAAAACATCATAATTCAGGTGAAACTAGTAATACATGTAATGTAATGTAAAAAATCAAACATACCTTGATATAGTCCTTCTGCAAGACCTTGATGATGGCAGAGCAGGTCTCAGGGATGATGACTCCAAGAGCTTGGGGGGAGATGCCTGTGGTGAACTTCAGATCCTGCAGGCTTCTCCCTGTTGCAAGATACCTCAACGTCGCAATTAACCTTTGCTCAGGAGTAATTGCAAGCCGCATACAAGTATCCTGCTTCAGAATATAGGGGGACACCAGGGCAAGAAGACGGTAAAAGATGGGATCCGTCATCCTCAAATAATTCCTGAAGTCATCAGGATTATTTTCCTGGAGCTCCCTCAGCAAGGACATATGAGAAAATTGATCACGGTTAAGCAACCAATTTTTCGTCCAGGAGGTCCGCTTCTTCTTCCTATTGCTCGTACGTCGTCTCAGAGCCAAAACTCCAACACTAACGACAGCAACGGACGAATTCACGGTCGCCATAATAAATTCTCGAACGATGTCTCGGAAAATAGCGAAATGTCGTCAACCAAACAAATGCTACCGAAATCAGCGCGAGATGCCCAGAAGGGTCACGGCCAAACACTCACTTCCTCTTTTGTAGCAGCGAACGTGCGTGGAACGTAGTGACATCATTTTCTGTCGGAAGACAAATGTCCTGGGCAAGTTTTGAGCACTTTTCAACAGACAAACAACAAACACACCAGCCGCGAACATTTGTAGGACGTTCCGTCGGCCGACGATCGGTACGTGTGTACGGGGCTTTAGCATTACAAATGCTCCTGATTCAAACTGTTAATCTGGATTCTCCTACTCCAGCTGCTACAACCAGTGTTGTAAGCCATCCCTGCTGCTGCTCTGTCCTGTCTCTGTTCAGGCAGCCACCTCTGAAACCACCACTGTAAGAGGTATGAATGGTTCTGCTCTGCTTCCCCAGCATTTCTGATTACCTGCACTGGTATCCAAACTCTGGCTTCTGTTTTTTTGACTATGTTGCTGAACTTTGTTATTTTTCCTATTTCATTAAGGGTGTAATTTCTGTCTCCATCTGGTTAAAGGTTTCTGACATATACTTATAACATAAATTATACTTTTTTATTTAACAGTAAAAAGTACACATAAAAAAAGGAGAAACATATCAAAGCTTCCATGTATTATGGTTTTATTTTATTTTCTGAAATTAACAATAGAAATATTTATATTTACATTTGATATTGCAAATACATTCGTTAATGAAGTCATACAGATTATGAAATTAGTATATAATACTTTAAATTAGGCCTTTTAATTAGCAAAACAACTGAAATGATTTTTAGATTCAAGAGCAATAAGCGCATTGGGACACAAAAGAAAAAGCTCCCTGTTGCTTAATTAATGCTATTTACAACTAGCTTTGTTGGTATTCATTTATTTTTTTGTATCCCCTC